>NW_027640001.1:1800000-2243617 GCF_949606895.1 Notothenia rossii | reverse complement strand
CACTTTTAGGGGCGAAAAAAGCCTCTGTCCACTTCGTTAACAAACTGATAGGCAAATGGACAAAAGTGTGATTAAAGCATTTGCGGGACCCCAGCGAGCTCCAGACCATGTGCATTGTGTCGGGGACCCTGGAGAATGATAAGACCCATCATTTAAATGCAAAAACCCCCATTAAAAGTCACTTTTAGGGGGAAAAAACAGCCTCTGTCCACTTCGTAAACAAACTGATAAACAAATTGACAAAAGTGTGATTAAAGCATATGCGGGAGCCCAGCGAGCTCCAGACTATGTGCATTGTGTCCTTGACACCCGTGAATGATAAGACCCATCATTTAAATGCAAAAACCCCCATTAAAAGTCACTTTTAGGGGGAAAAAACAGCCTCTGTCCACTTCGTTAACAAACTGATAGGCAAATGGACAAAAGCGTGATTAAAGCATATGCGGGACCCCGCGAGCTCCCGACTATGTGCATTGTGTCGGGGACCCTCCACAATGATAAGACCCATCATTTAAATGCAAAAATCACCGTTAAAAGTCACTTTTAGGGGCAAAAAACAGCCTCTGTCCACTTCGTTAACAAACTGATGGGCAAATGGACAAAAGTGTGATTAAAGCATATGCGGGACCCCCGCGAGCTCCAGACTATGTGCATTGTGTCGGGGACCCCCGTAAATGATAAGACCCATCATTTAAATGCAAAAACCACCGTTAAAAGTCACTTTTAGGGGCGAAAAACAGCCTCTGTCCACTTCGTTAACAAACTGATAGGCAAGTGGAGAAAAGTGTGATTAAAGCATATGCGGGAGCCCAGCGAGCTCCAGACTATGTGCATTGTGTCGGGGACCCCCGTGAATGATAAGACCCATCATTTAAATGCAAAAACCCCCATTAAAAGTCACTTTTAGGGGGAAAAAACAGCCTCTGTCCACTTCGTTAACAAACTGATAGGCAAATGGCCAAAAGTGTGATTAAAGCATATGCGGGACCCCGCGAGCTCCAGACTATGTGCATTGTGTCGGGGACCCTCCACAATGATAAGACCCATCATTTAAATGCAAAAACCAACGTTAAAAGTCACTTTTAGAGGCAAAAAACTGCCTCTGTCCACTTCGTTAACAAACTGATAGGCAAATGGACAAAAGTGTGATTAAAGCATTTGCGGGACCCCAGCGAGCTCCAGACCATGTACGTTGTGTCGGGGACCCTCCACAATGATAAGACCCATCATTTAAATGCAAAAACCACCGTTAAAAGTCACTTTTAGGGGCGAAAAACTGCCTCCGTCCACTTCGTTAACAAACTGATAGGCAAATGGCCAAAAGTGTGATTAAAGCATTTGCGGGACCCCAGCGAGCTCCAGACTAGTTGCATTGTGTCGGGGACCCTCCACAATGATAAGACCCATCATTTAAATGCAAAACCCACCATTAAAAGTCACTTTTAGGGGCGAAAAACAGCATCTGTCCACTTCGTTAATAAACTGATAGGCAAATGGACAAAAGTGTGATTAAAGCATTTGCGGGACCCCAGCGAGCTCCAGACCATGTGCATTGAAAAGTGTGATTAAAGCATATGCGGGACCCCCGCGAGCTCCAGACTATGTGCATTGTGTCGGGGATCCTCCACAATGATAAGACCCATCATTTAAATTCAAAAAGCAACGTTAAAAGTCACTTTTAGGGGCAAAAAACAGCCTCTGTCCACTTCGTTAACAAACTGATAGGCAAATGAACAAAAGTGTGATTAAAGCATTATCGGGACCCCGGCGAGCTCCAGACGATGTGCATTGTGTCGGGGACCCCCGTGAATGATAAGACCCATCATTTAAATGCAAAAACCCCCATTAAAAGTCACTTTTAGGGGGAAAAAACAGCCTCTGTCCACTTCGTTAACAAACTGATAGGCAAATGGACAAAAGTGTGATTAAAGCATATGCGGGACCCCGCGAGCTCCAGACTATGTGCATTGTGTCGGGGACCCTCCACAATGATAAGACCCATCATTTAAAGGCAAAAACCACTGTTAAAAGTCACTTTTAGGTGCGAAAAACAGCCTCTGTCCACTTCGTTAACAAACTGATAGGCAAATGGACAAAAGTGTGATTAAAGCATATGCGGGAGCCCAGCGAGCTCCAGACTATGTGCATTGTGTCGGGGACCCCCGTGAATGATAAGACCCATCATTTAAATGCAAAAAACCCCATTAAAAGTCACTTTTAGGGGGAAAAAACAGCCTCTGTCCACTTCGTTAACAAACTGATAGGCAAATGGACAAAAGTGTGATTAAAGCATATGCGGGAGCCCAGTGAGCTCCAGACTATGTGCATTGTGTCGGGGACCCCCGTGAATGATAAGACCCATCATTTAAATGCAAAAACCCCCATTAAAAGTCACTTTTAGGGGGAAAAAACAGCCTCTGTCCACTTCGTTAACAAACTGATAGGCAAATGGACAAAAGTGTGATTAAAGCATATGCAGGACCCCCGCGAACTCCAGACTATGTGCATTGTGTCGGGGAACCCCGTAAATGATAAGACCTATCATTTAAATGCAAAAACCACCTTTAAAAGTCACTTTTAGGGGCGAAAAACAGCCTCTGTCCACTTCGTTAACAAACTGATAGGCAAATGGACAAAAGTGTGATTAAAGCATTTGCGGGACCCCAGCGAGCTCCAGACCATGTGCATTGTGTCGGGGACCCTCCACAATGATAAGACCCATCATTTAAATGCAAAAGCCACCATTAAAAGTCACTTTTAGGGGCGAAAAACAGCCTCTGTCCACTTCGTTAACAAACTGATAGGCAAATGGACAAAAGCGTGATTAAAGCATATGCGGGACCCCGCGAGCTCCAGACTATGTGCATTGTGTCGGGGACCCTCCACAATGATAAGACCCATCATTTAAATGCAAAAATCACCGTTAAAAGTCACTTTTAGGGGCAAAAAACAGCCTCTGTCCACTTCGTTAACAAACTGATAGGCAAATGGACACAAGTGTGATTAAAGCATATGCAGGACCCCAGCGAGCTCCAGACCATGTGCATTGTGTCGGGGACCCTCCACAATGATAAGACCCATCATTTAAATGCAAAAACCACCGTTAAAAGTCACTTTTAGGGGCGAAAAACAGCCTCTGTCCACTTCGTTAACAAACTGATAGGCAAATGGACAAAAGTGTGATTAAAGCATATGCGGGAGCCCAGTGAGCTCCAGACTATGTGCATTGTGTCGGGGACCCCCGTGAATGATAAGGCCCATCATTTAAATGCAAAAAAACCCATTAAAAGTCACTTTTAGGGGGAAAAAACAGCCTCTGTCCACTTCGTTAACAAACTGATAGGCAAATGGACAAAATTGTGATTAAAGCATATGCGGGAGGCCAGCGAGCTCCAGACTATGTGCATTGTGTCGGGGACCCTCCACAATGATAAGACCCATCATTTAAATGAAAAACCACCGTTAAAAGTCACTTTTAGGGGCAAAAAACAGCCTCTGTCCACTTCGTTAACAAACTGATAGGCACATGGACAAAAGTGTGATTAAAGCATATGCGGGACCCCCGCGAGCTCCAGACTATGTGCATTGTGTTGGGGACCCTCCACAATGATAAGACCCATCATTTAAATGCAAAAACCACCGTTAAAAGTCACTTTTAGGGGCCAAAAACAGCCTCTGTCCACTTCGTTAACAAACTGATAGGCAAATGGACAAAAGTGTGATTAAAGCATATGCGGGACCCCCGCGAGCTCCAGACTATGTGCATTGTGTCCTTGACACCCGTGAATGATAAGACCCATCATTTAAATGCAAAAACCCCCATTAAAAGTCACTTTTATGGGGAAAAAACAGCCTCTGTCCACTTCGTTAACAAACTGATAGGCAAATGGACAAAAGTGTGATTAAAGCATATGCGGGAGCCCAGCGAGCTCCAGACTATGTGCATTGTGTCGGGGACCCTCCAAAATGATAAGACCCATCATTTAAATGCAAAAGCCACCATTAAAAGTCACATTTAGGGGCGAAAAACAGCCTCTGTCCACTTCCTTAACAAACTGACAGGCAAATGGACAAAAGTGTGATTAAAGCATTTGCGGGACCCCAGCGAGCTCCAGACCATGTGCATTGTGTCGGGGACCCTCCACAATGATAAGACCCATCATTTAAATGCAAAAGCCACCATTAAAAGTCACTTTTAGGGGCGAAAAACAGCCTCTGTCCACTTCGTTAACAAACTGATAGGCAAATGGACAAAAGTGTGATTAAAGCACTTGCGGGACACCAGCGAGCTCCAGACCAGTTGCATTGTGTCGGGGACCCTGGAAAATGATGAGACACATCATTTAAATACAAAAAACACCATTAAAAGTCACTTTTAGGGGGAAAAAACAGCCTCTGTCCACTTCGTTAACAAACTGATAGGCAAATAGACAAAAGCGTGATTAAAGCATATGCGGGACCCCGCGAGCTCCAGACTATGTGCATTGTGTCGGGGACCCTCCACAATGATAAGACCCATCATTTAAATGCAAAAACCACCGTTAAAAGTCACTTTTAGAGGCAAAAAACAGCCTCTGTCCACTTCGTTAACAAACTGATAGGCAAATGGACAAAAGTGTGATTACAGCATTTGCGGGACCCCAGCGAGCTCCAGACTAGTTGCATTGTGTCGGGGACCCTCCACAAGGATAAGACCCATCATTTAAATGCAAAAGCCACCATTAAAAGTCACTTTTAGGGGCAAAAAACAGCCTCTGTCCACTTCGTTAACAAACTGATAGGCAAATGGACAAAAGTGTGATTAAAGCATTTGCGGGACCCCAGCGAGCTCCAGACTATGTGCATTGTGTCGGGGACCCTCCACAATGATAAGAACCATCATTTAAATGCAAAAGCCACCATTAAAAGTCACTTTTAGGGGCGAAAAACAGCCTCTGTCCACTTCGTTAACAAACTGATAGGCAAATGGACAAAAGTGTGATTAAAGCATTTGCGGGACCCCAGCGAGCTCCAGACCATGTGCATTGTGTCGGGGATCCTCCACAATGATAAGACCCATCATTTAAATGCAAAAGCCACCATTAAAAGTCACTTTTAGGGGCGAAAAAAGCCTCTGTCCACTTCGTTAACAAACTGATAGGCAAATGGACAAAAGTGTGATTAAAGCATTTGCGGGACCCCAGCGAGCTCCAGACCATGTGCATTGTGTCGGGGACCCTGGAGAATGATAAGACCCATCATTTAAATGCAAAAACCCCCATTAAAAGTCACTTTTAGGGGGAAAAAACAGCCTCTGTCCACTTCGTAAACAAACTGATAAACAAATTGACAAAAGTGTGATTAAAGCATATGCGGGAGCCCAGCGAGCTCCAGACTATGTGCATTGTGTCCTTGACACCCGTGAATGATAAGACCCATCATTTAAATGCAAAAACCCCCATTAAAAGTCACTTTTAGGGGGAAAAAACAGCCTCTGTCCACTTCGTTAACAAACTGATAGGCAAATGGACAAAAGCGTGATTAAAGCATATGCGGGACCCCGCGAGCTCCCGACTATGTGCATTGTGTCGGGGACCCTCCACAATGATAAGACCCATCATTTAAATGCAAAAATCACCGTTAAAAGTCACTTTTAGGGGCAAAAAACAGCCTCTGTCCACTTCGTTAACAAACTGATAGGCAAATGGACAAAAGTGTGATTAAAGCATATGCGGGACCCCCGCGAGCTCCAGACTATGTGCATTGTGTCGGGGACCCCCGTAAATGATAAGACCCATCATTTAAATGCAAAAACCACCGTTAAAAGTCACTTTTAGGGGCGAAAAACAGCCTCTGTCCACTTCGTTAACAAACTGATAGGCAAGTGGAGAAAAGTGTGATTAAAGCATATGCGGGAGCCCAGCGAGCTCCAGACTATGTGCATTGTGTCGGGGACCCCCGTGAATGATAAGACCCATCATTTAAATGCAAAAACCCCCATTAAAAGTCACTTTTAGGGGGAAAAAACAGCCTCTGTCCACTTCGTTAACAAACTGATAGGCAAATGGCCAAAAGTGTGATTAAAGCATATGCGGGACCCCGCGAGCTCCAGACTATGTGCATTGTGTCGGGGACCCTCCACAATGATAAGACCCATCATTTAAATGCAAAAACCAACGTTAAAAGTCACTTTTAGAGGCAAAAAACAGCCTCTGTCCACTTCGTTAACAAACTGATAGGCAAATGGACAAAAGTGTGATTAAAGCATTTGCGGGACCCCAGCGAGCTCCAGACCATGTACGTTGTGTCGGGGACCCTCCGCAATGATAAGACCCATCATTTAAATGCAAAAACCACCGTTAAAAGTCACTTTTAGGGGCGAAAAACTGCCTCTGTCCACGTCGTTAACAAACTGATAGGCAAATGGCCAAAAGTGTGATTAAAGCATTTGCGGGACCCCAGCGAGCTCCAGACTAGTTGCATTGTGTCGGGGACCCTCCACAATGATAAGACCCATCATTTAAATGCAAAACCCACCATTAAAAGTCACTTTTAGGGGCGAAAAACAGCATCTGTCCACTTCGTTAACAAACTGATAGGCAAATGGACAAAAGTGTGATTAAAGCATTTGCGGGACCCCAGCGAGCTCCAGACCATGTGCATTGTGTCGGGGATCCTCCACAATGATAAGACCCATCATTTAAATGCAAAAGCCACCATTAAAAGTCACTTTTAGGGGCGAAAAAAGCCTCTGTCCACTTCGTTAACAAACTGATAGGCAAATGGACAAAAGTGTGATTAAAGCATTTGCGGGACCCCAGCGAGCTCCAGACCATGTGCATTGTGTCGGGGACCCTGGAGAATGATAAGACCCATCATTTAAATGCAAAAACCCCCATTAAAAGTCACTTTTAGGGGGAAAAAACAGCCTCTGTCCACTTCGTAAACAAACTGATAAACAAATTGACAAAAGTGTGATTAAAGCATATGCGGGAGCCCAGCGAGCTCCAGACTATGTGCATTGTGTCCTTGACACCCGTGAATGATAAGACCCATCATTTAAATGCAAAAACCCCCATTAAAAGTCACTTTTAGGGGGAAAAAACAGCCTCTGTCCACTTCGTTAACAAACTGATAGGCAAATGGACAAAAGCGTGATTAAAGCATATGCGGGACCCCGCGAGCTCCCGACTATGTGCATTGTGTCGGGGACCCTCCACAATGATAAGACCCATCATTTAAATGCAAAAATCACCGTTAAAAGTCACTTTTAGGGGCAAAAAACAGCCTCTGTCCACTTCGTTAACAAACTGATAGGCAAATGGACAAAAGTGTGATTAAAGCATATGCGGGACCCCCGCGAGCTCCAGACTATGTGCATTGTGTCGGGGACCCCCGTAAATGATAAGACCCATCATTTAAATGCAAAAACCACCGTTAAAAGTCACTTTTAGGGGCGAAAAACAGCCTCTGTCCACTTCGTTAACAAACTGATAGGCAAGTGGAGAAAAGTGTGATTAAAGCATATGCGGGAGCCCAGCGAGCTCCAGACTATGTGCATTGTGTCGGGGACCCCCGTGAATGATAAGACCCATCATTTAAATGCAAAAACCCCCATTAAAAGTCACTTTTAGGGGGAAAAAAACAGCCTCTGTCCACTTCGTTAACAAACTGATAGGCAAATGGCCAAAAGTGTGATTAAAGCATATGCGGGACCCCGCGAGCTCCAGACTATGTGCATTGTGTCGGGGACCCTCCACAATGATAAGACCCATCATTTAAATGCAAAAACCACCGTTAAAAGTCACTTTTAGGGGCGAAAAACTGCCTCTGTCCACTTCGTTAACAAACTGATAGGCAAATGGCCAAAAGTGTGATTAAAGCATTTGCGGGACCCCAGCGAGCTCCAGACTAGTTGCATTGTGTCGGGGACCCTCCACAATGATAAGACCCATCATTTAAATGCAAAACCCACCATTAAAAGTCACTTTTAGGGGCGAAAAACAGCATCTGTCCACTTCGTTAACAAACTGATAGGCAAATGGACAAAAGTGTGATTAAAGCATTTGCGGGACCCCAGCGAGCTCCAGACCATGTGCATTGAAAAGTGTGATTAAAGCATATGCGGGACCCCCGCGAGCTCCAGACTATGTGCATTGTGTCGGGGACCCCCGTGAATGATAAGACCCATCATTTAAATGCAAAAAAACCCATTAAAAGTCACTTTTAGGGGGAAAAAACAGCCTCTGTCCACTTCGTTAACAAACTGATAGGCAAATGGACAAAAGTGTGATTAAAGCATATGCAGGACCCCCGCGAACTCCAGACTATGTGCATTGTGTCGGGGAACCCCGTAAATGATAAGACCTATCATTTAAATGCAAAAACCACCGTTAAAAGTCACTTTTAGGGGCGAAAAACAGCCTCTGTCCACTTCGTTAACAAACTGATAGGCAAATGGACAAAAGTGTGATTAAAGCATTTGCGGGACCCCAGCGAGCTCCAGACCATGTGCATTGTGTCGGGGACCCTCCACAATGATAAGACCCATCATTTAAATGCAAAAGCCACCATTAAAAGTCACTTTTAGGGGCGAAAAACAGCCTCTGTCCACTTCGTTAACAAACTGATAGGCAAATGGACAAAAGCGTGATTAAAGCATATGCGGGACCCCGCGAGCTCCAGACTATGTGCATTGTGTCGGGGACCCTCCACAATGATAAGACCCATCATTTAAATGCAAAAATCACCGTTAAAAGTCACTTTTAGGGGCAAAAAACAGCCTCTGTCCACTTCGTTAACAAACTGATAGGCAAATGGACACAAGTGTGATTAAAGCATATGCAGGACCCCAGCGAGCTCCAGACCATGTGCATTGTGTCGGGGACCCTCCACAATGATAAGACCCATCATTTAAATGCAAAAACCACCGTTAAAAGTCACTTTTAGGGGCGAAAAACAGCCTCTGTCCACTTCGTTAACAAACTGATAGGCAAATGGACAAAAGTGTGATTAAAGCATATGCGGGAGCCCAGTGAGCTCCAGACTATGTGCATTGTGTCCTTGACACCCGTGAATGATAAGACCCATCATTAAATGCAAAAACCCCCATTAAAAGTCACTTTTATGGGGAAAAAACAGCCTCTGTCCACTTCGTTAACAAACTGATAGGCAAATGGACAAAAGTGTGATTAAAGCATATGCGGGAGCCCAGCGAGCTCCAGACTATGTGCATTGTGTCGGGGACCCTCCAAAATGATAAGACCCATCATTTAAATGCAAAAGCCACCATTAAAAGTCACATTTAGGGGCGAAAAACAGCCTCTGTCCACTTCGTTAACAAACTGACAGGCAAATGGACAAAAGTGTGATTAAAGCATTTGCGGGACCCCAGCGAGCTCCAGACCATGTGCATTGTGTCGGGGACCCTCCACAATGATAAGACCCATCATTTAAATGCAAAAGCCACCATTAAAAGTCACTTTTAGGGGCGAAAAACAGCCTCTGTCCACTTCGTTAACAAACTGATAGGCAAATGGACAAAAGTGTGATTAAAGCACTTGCGGGACACCAGCGAGCTCCAGACCAGTTGCATTGTGTCGGGGACCCTGGAAAATGATGAGACACATCATTTAAATACAAAAAACACCATTAAAAGTCACTTTTAGGGGGAAAAAACAGCCTCTGTCCACTTCGTTAACAAACTGATAGGCAAATAGACAAAAGCGTGATTAAAGCATATGCGGGACCCCGCGAGCTCCAGACTATGTGCATTGTGTCGGGGACCCCCGTGAATGATAAGACCCATCATTTAAATGCAAAAACCACCGTTAAAAGTCACTTTTAGGGGCGAAAAACAGCCTCTGTCCACTTCGTAAATAAACTGATAAGCAAATGGACAAAAGTGTGATTAAAGCATATGCGGGAGCCCAGCGAGCTCCAGACTATGTGCATTGTGTCGGGGACCCCCGTAAATGATAAGACCCATCATTTAAATGCAAAAGCCACCATTAAAAGTCACTTTTAGGGGCGAAAAACAGCCTCTGTCCACTTCGTTAACAAACTGATAGGCAAATGGACAAAAGTGTGATTAAAGCATATGCGGGACCCCGCGAGCTCCAGACTATGTGCATTGTGTCGGGGACCCTCCACAATGATAAGACCCATCATTTAAATTCAAAAAGCACCGTTAAAAGTCACTTTTAGGGGCAAAAAACAGCCTCTGTCCACTTCGTTAACAAACTGATAGGCAAATGAACAAAAGTGTGATTAAAGCATTATCGGGACCCCAGCGAACTCCAGACCATGTGCATTGTGTCGGGGACCCTCCACAATGATAAGACCCATCATTTAAATGCAAAAGCCACCATTAAAAGTCACTTTTAGGGGCAAAAACAGCCTCTGTCCACTTCGTTAACAAACTGATAGGCAAATGGACAAAAGTGTGATTAAAGCATTTGCGGGACCCCAGCGAGCTCCAGACCATATGCATTGAAAAGTGTGATTAAAGCATATGCGGGACCCCCGCGAGCTCCAAACTATGTGCATTGTGTCGGGGACCCTCCACAATGATAAGACCCATCATTTAAATTCAAAAAGCACCGTTAAAAGTCACTTTTAGGGGCAAAAAACAGCCTCTGTCCATTTCGTTAACAAACTGATAGGCAAATGGACAAAAGTGTGATTAAAGCATATGCGGGACTCCCGCGAGCTCCAGACTATGTGCATTGTGTCGGGGACCCTCCACAATGATAAGACCCATCATTTAAATGCAAAAACCACCGTTAAAAGTCACTTTAGGGGCAAAAAACAGCCTCTGTCCACTTCGTTAACAAACTGATAGGCAAATGGACAAAAGTGCTATTAAAGCATATGCGGGACCCCCGCGAGCTCCAGACTATGCGCATTGTGTCGGGGACCCTCCACAATGATAAGACCCATCATTTAAATGCAAAAACCACCGTTAAAAGTCACTTTTAGGGGCAACAAACAGCCTCTGTCCACTTCGTTAACAAACTGATAGGCAAATGGACAAAAGTGTGATTAAAGCATTTGCGGGACCCCAGCGAGCTCAAGACCATGTGCGTTGTGTCGGGGACCCTCCACAATGATAAGACCCATCATTTAAATGCAAAAACCCCCATTAAAAGTCACTTTTAGGGGGAAAAAACAGCCTCTGTCCACTTCGTAAACAAACTGATAAACAAATGGACAAAAGTGTGATTAAAGCATATGCGGGAGCCCAGCGAGCTCCAGACTATGTGCATTGTGTCGGGGACCCCCGTAAATGATAAGACCCATCATTTAAATGCAAAAACCCCCATTAAAAGTCACTTTTAGGGGGAAAAAACAGCCTCTGTCCACTTCGTAAACAAACTGATAAGCAAATGGACAAAAGTGTGATTAAAGCATATGCGGGAGCCCAGCGAGCTCCAGACTATGTGCATTGTGTCGGGGACCCCGTAAATGATAAGACCCATCATTTAAATGCAAAAACCACCGTTAAAAGTCACTTTTAGGGGCGAAAAACAGCCTCTGTCCACTTCGTTAACAAACTGATAGGCAAGTGGACAAAAGTGTGATTAAAGCATATGCGGGAGCCCAGCGAGCTCCAGACTATGTGCATTGTGTCGGGGACCCCCGTGAATGATAAGACCCATCAATTAAATGCAAAAACCCCCATTAAAAGTCACTTTTAGGGGGAAAAAACAGCCTCTGTCCACTTCGTTAACAAACTGATAGGCAAATGAACAAAAGTGTGATTAAAGCATTATCGGGACCCCAGCGAGCTCCAGACCATGTGCATTGTGTCGGGGACCCTCCACAATGATAAGACCCATCATTTAAATGCAAAAGCCACCATTAAAAGTCACTTTTAGGGGCAAAAAACAGCCTCTGTCCACTTCGTTAACAAACTGATAGGCAAATGGACAAAAGTGTGATTAAAGCATTTGCGGGACCCCAGCGAGCTCCAGACTAGTTGCATTGTGTCGGGGACCCTCCACAATGATAAGACCCATCATTTAAATGCAAAACCCCACCATTAAAAGTCACTTTTAGGGGCGAAAAACAGCATCTGTCCACTTCATTAACAAACTGATAGGCAAATGGACAAAAGTGTGATTAAAGCATTTGCGGGACCCCAGCGAGCTCCAGACCATGTGCATTGAAAAGTGTGATTAAAGCATATGCGGGACCCCCGCGAGCTCCAGACTATGTGCATTGTGTCGGGGACCCTCCACAATGATAAGACCCATCATTTAAATTCAAAAAGCACCGTTAAAAGTCACTTTTAGGGGCAAAAAACAGCCTCTGTCCACTTCGTTAACAAACTGATAGGCAAATGAACAAAAGTGTGATTAAAGCATTATCGGGACCCCAGCGAGCTCCAGACCATGTGCATTGTGTCGGGGACCCTCCACAATGATAAGACCCATCATTTAAATGCAAAAGCCACCATTAAAAGTCACTTTTAGGGGCAAAAAACAGCCTCTGTCCACTTCGTTAACAAACTGATAGGCAAATGGACAAAAGTGTGATTAAAGCATTTGCGGGACCCCAGCGAGCTCCAGACTAGTTGCATTGTGTCGGGGACCCTCCACAATGATAAGACCCATCATTTAAATGCAAAACCCACCATTAAAAGTCACTTTTAGGGGCGAAAAACAGCATCTGTCCACTTCGTTAACAAACTGATAGGCAAATGGACAAAAGTGTGATTAAAGCATTTGCGGGACCCCAGCGAGCTCCAGACCATGTGCATTGAAAAGTGTGATTAAAGCATATGCGGGACCCCCGCGAGCTCCAGACTATGTGCATTGTGTCGGGGACCCTCCACAATGATAAGACCCATCATTTAAATTCAAAAAGCACCGTTAAAAGTCACTTTTTAGGGGCAAAAAACAGCCTCTGTCCACTTCGTTAACAAACTGATAGGCAAATGGACAAAAGTGTGATTAAAGCATATGCGGGACCCCCGCGAGCTCCAGACTATGTGCATTGTGTCGGGGACCCTCCACAATGATAAGACCCATCATTTAAATGCAAAAACCACCGTTAAAAGTCACTTTTAGAGGCAAAAAACAGCCTCTGTCCACTTCGTTAACAAACTGATAGGCAAATGGACAAAAGTGTGATTAAAGCAATTGCGGGACCCCAGCGAGCTCCAGACCATGTACGTTGTGTCGGGGACCCTCCACAATGATAAGACCCATCATTTAAATGCAAAAACCACCGTTAAAAGTCACTTTTAGGGGCGAAAAACAGCCTCTGTCCACTTCGTTAACAAACTGATAGGCAAGTGGACAAAAGTGTGATTAAAGCATATGCGGGAGCCCAGCGAGCTCCAGACTATGTGCATTGTGTCGGGGACCCCCGTGAATGATAAGACCCATCATTTAAATGCAAAAACCACCGTTAAAAGTCACTTTTAGGGGCGAAAAACAGCCTCTGTCCACTTCGTAAACAAACTGATAAGCAAATGGACAAAAGTGTGATTAAAGCATATGCGGGAGCCCAGCGAGCTCCAGACTATGTGCATTGTGTCGGGGACCCCCGTAAATGATAAGACCCATCATTTAAATGCAAAAACCCGCATTAAAAGTCACTTTTAGGGGGAAAAAACAGCCTCTGTCCACTTCGTTAACAAACTGATAGGCAAATGGACAAAAGTGTGATTAAAGCATATGCAGGACCCCCGCGAACTCCAGACTATGTGCATTGTGTCGGGGACCCCCGTAAATGATAAGACCCATCATTTAAATGCAAAAACCACCGTTAAAAGTCACTTTTAGGGGCAAAAAACAGCCTCTGTCCACTTCGTTAACAAACTGATAGGCAAATGGACAAAAGTGTGATTACAGCATTTGCGGGACCCCAGCGAGCTCCAGACTAGTTGCATTGTGTCGGGGACCCTCCACAAGGATAAGACCCATCATTTAAATGCAAAAGCCACCATTAAAAGTCACTTTTAGGGGCAAAAAACAGCCTCTGTCCACTTCGTTAACAAACTGATAGGCAAATGGACAAAAGTGTGATTAAAGCATTTGCGGGACCCCAGCGAGCTCCAGACTATGTGCATTGTGTCGGGGACCCTCCACAATGATAAGACCCATCATTTAAATGCAAAAGCCACCATTAAAAGTCACTTTTAGGGGCAAAAAACAGCCTCTGTCCACTTCGTTAACAAACTGATAGGCAAATGGACAAAAGTGTGATTAAAGCATTTGCGGGACCCCAGCGAGCTCCAGACTAGTTGCATTGTGTCGGGGACCCTCCACAATGATAAGACCCATCATTTAAATGCAAAACCCACCATTAAAAGTCACTTTTAGGGGCGAAAAACAGCATCTGTCCACTTCGTTAACAAACTGATAGGCAAATGGACAAAAGTGTGATTAAAGCATTTGCGGGACCCCAGCGAGCTCCAGACCATGTGCATTGAAAAGTGTGATTAAAGCATATGCGGGACCCCCGCGAGCTCCAGACTATGTGCATTGTGTCGGGGACCCTCCACAATGATAAGACCCATCATTTAAATTCAAAAAGCACCGTTAAAAGTCACTTTTAGGGGCAAAAAACAGCCTCTGTCCACTTCGTTAACAAACTGATAGGCAAATGAACAAAAGTGTGATTAAAGCATTATCGGGACCCCAGCGAACTCCAGACCATGTGCATTGTGTCGGGGACCCTCCACAATGATAAGACCCATCATTTAAATGCAAAAGCCACCATTAAAAGTCACTTTTAGGGGCAAAAAACAGCCTCTGTCCACTTCGTTAACAAACTGATAGGCAAATGGACAAAAGTGTGATTAAAGCATTTGCGGGACCCCAGCGAGCTCCAGACCATATGCATTGAAAAGTGTGATTAAAGCATATGCGGGACCCCCGCGAGCTCCAAACTATGTGCATTGTGTCGGGGACCCTCCACAATGATAAGACCCATCATTTAAATTCAAAAAGCACCGTTAAAAGTCACTTTTAGGGGCAAAAAACAGCCTCTGTCCATTTCGTTAACAAACTGATAGGCAAATGGACAAAAGTGTGATTAAAGCATATGCGGGACTCCCGCGAGCTCCAGACTATGTGCATTGTGTCGGGGACCCTCCACAATGATAAGACCCATCATTTAAATGCAAAAACCACCGTTAAAAGTCACTTTTAGGGGCAAAAAACAGCCTCTGTCCACTTCGTTAACAAACTGATAGGCAAATGGACAAAAGTGCTATTAAAGCATATGCGGGACCCCCGCGAGCTCCAGACTATGCGCATTGTGTCGGGGACCCTCCACAATGATAAGACCCATCATTTAAATGCAAAAACCACCGTTAAAAGTCACTTTTAGGGGCAACAAACAGCCTCTGTCCACTTCGTTAACAAACTGATAGGCAAATGGACAAAAGTGTGATTAAAGCATTTGCGGGACCCCAGCGAGCTCAAGACCATGTGCGTTGTGTCGGGGACCCTCCACAATGATAAGACCCATCATTTAAATGCAAAAACCCCCATTAAAAGTCAATTTTAGGGGGAAAAAACAGCCTCTGTCCACTTCGTAAACAAACTGATAAACAAATGGACAAAAGTGTGATTAAAGCATATGCGGGAGCCCAGCGAGCTCCAGACTATGTGCATTGTGTCGGGGACCCCCGTAAATGATAAGACCCATCATTTAAATGCAAAAACCCCCATTAAAAGTCACTTTTAGGGGGAAAAAACAGCCTCTGTCCACTTCGTAAACAAACTGATAAGCAAATGGACAAAAGTGTGATTAAAGCATATGCGGGAGCCCAGCGAGCTCCAGACTATGTGCATTGTGTCGGGGACCCCCGTAAATGATAAGACCCATCATTTAAATGCAAAAACCACCGTTAAAAGTCACTTTTAGGGGCGAAAAACAGCCTCTGTCCACTTCGTTAACAAACTGATAGGCAAGTGGACAAAAGTGTGATTAAAGCATATGCGGGAGCCCAGCGAGCTCCAGACTATGTGCATTGTGTCGGGGACCCCCGTGAATGATAAGACCCATCATTTAAATGCAAAAACCCCCATTAAAAGTCACTTTTAGGGGGAAAAAACAGCCTCTGTCCACTTCGTTAACAAACTGATAGGCAAATGAACAAAAGTGTGATTAAAGCATTATCGGGACCCCAGCGAGCTCCAGACCATGTGCATTGTGTCGGGGACCCTCCACAATGATAAGACCCATCATTTAAATGCAAAAGCCACCATTAAAAGTCACTTTTAGGGGCAAAAAACAGCCTCTGTCCACTTCGTTAACAAACTGATAGGCAAATGGACAAAAGTGTGATTAAAGCATTTGCGGGACCCCAGCGAGCTCCAGACTAGTTGCATTGTGTCGGGGACCCTCCACAATGATAAGACCCATCATTTAAATGCAAAACCCACCATTAAAAGTCACTTTTAGGGGCGAAAAACAGCATCTGTCCACTTCGTTAACAAACTGATAGGCAAATGGACAAAAGTGTGATTAAAGCATTTGCGGGACCCCAGCGAGCTCCAGACCATGTGCATTGAAAAGTGTGATTAAAGCATATGCGGGACCCCCGCGAGCTCCAGACTATGTGCATTGTGTCGGGGACCCTCCACAATGATAAGACCCATCATTTAAATTCAAAAAGCACCGTTAAAAGTCACTTTTAGGGGCAAAAAACAGCCTCTGTCCACTTCGTTAACAAACTGATAGGCAAATGGACAAAAGTGTGATTAAAGCATATGCGGGACCCCCGCGAGCTCCAGACTATGTGCATTGTGTCGGGGACCCTCCACAATGATAAGACCCATCATTTAAATGCAAAAACCACCGTTAAAAGTCACTTTTAGAGGCAAAAAACAGCCTCTGTCCACTTCGTTAACAAACTGATAGGCAAATGGACAAAAGTGTGATTAAAGCAATTGCGGGACCCCAGCGAGCTCCAGACCATGTACGTTGTGTCGGGGACCCTCCACAATGATAAGACCCATCATTTAAATGCAAAAACCACCGTTAAAAGTCACTTTTAGGGGCGAAAAACAGCCTCTGTCCACTTCGTTAACAAACTGATAGGCAAGTGGACAAAAGTGTGATTAAAGCATATGCGGGAGCCCAGCGAGCTCCAGACTATGTGCATTGTGTCGGGGACCCCCGTGAATGATAAGACCCATCATTTAAATGCAAAAACCACCGTTAAAAGTCACTTTTAGGGGCGAAAAACAGCCTCTGTCCACTTCGTAAACAAACTGATAAGCAAATGGACAAAAGTGTGATTAAAGCATATGCGGGAGCCCAGCGAGCTCCAGACTATGTGCATTGTGTCGGGGACCCCCGTAAATGATAAGACCCATCATTTAAATGCAAAAACCCGCATTAAAAGTCACTTTTAGGGGCAAAAAACAGCCTCTGTCCACTTCGTTAACAAACTGATAGGCAAATGGACAAAAGTGTGATTAAAGCATTTGCGGGAGCCCAGCGAGCTCCAAGACCATGTGCATTGTGTCGGGGACCCTCCACAATGATAAGACCCATCATTTAAATGCAAAAGCCACCATTAAAAGTCACTTTTAGGGGCGAAAAACAGCCTCTGTCCACTTCGTTAACAAACTGATAGGCAAATGGACAAAAGTGTGATTACAGCATTTGCGGGACCCCAGCGAGCTCCAGACTAGTTGCATTGTGTCGGGGACCCTCCACAATGATAAGACCCATCATTTAAATGCAAAAGCCACCATTAAAAGTCACTTTTAGGGGCAAAAAACAGCCTCTGTCCACTTCGTTAACAAACTGATAGGCAAATGGACAAAAGTGTGATTAAAGCATTTGCGGGACCCCAGCGAGCTCCAGACTAGTTGCATTGTGTCGGGGACCCTCCACAATGATAAGACCCATCATTTAAATGCAAAACCCACCATTAAAAGTCACTTTTAGGGGCGAAAAACAGCATCTGTCCACTTCGTTAACAAACTGATAGGCAAATGGACAAAAGTGTGATTAAAGCATTTGCGGGACCCCAGCGAGCTCCAGACCATGTGCATTGAAAAGTGTGATTAAAGCATATGCGGGACCCCCGCGAGCTCCAGACTATGTGCATTGTGTCGGGGACCCTCCACAATGATAAGACCCATCATTTAAATTCAAAAAGCACCGTTAAAAGTCACTTTTAGGGGCAAAAAACAGCCTCTGTCCACTTCGTTAACAAACTGATAGGCAAATGAACAAAAGTGTGATTAAAGCATTATCGGGACCCCAGCGAACTCCAGACCATGTGCATTGTGTCGGGGACCCTCCACAATGATAAGACCCATCATTTAAATGCAAAAGCCACCATTAAAAGTCACTTTTAGGGGCAAAAAACAGCCTCTGTCCACTTCGTTAACAAACTGATAGGCAAATGGACAAAAGTGTGATTAAAGCATTTGCGGGACCCCAGCGAGCTCCAGACTAGTTGCATTGTGTCGGGGACCCTCCACAATGATAAGACCCATCATTTAAATGCAAAACCCACCATTAAAAGTCACTTTTAGGGGCGAAAAACAGCATCTGTCCACTTCGTTAACAAACTGATAGGCAAATGGACAAAAGTGTGATTAAAGCATTTGCGGGACCCCAGCGAGCTCCAGACCATGTGCATTGAAAAGTGTGATTAAAGCATATGCGGGACCCCCGCGAGCTCCAGACTATGTGCATTGTGTCGGGGACCCTCCACAATGATAAGACCCATCATTTAAATTCAAAAAGCACCGTTAAAAGTCACTTTTAGGGGCAAAAAACAGCCTCTGTCCATTTCGTTAACAAACTGATAGGCAAATGGACAAAAGTGTGATTAAAGCATATGCGGGACTCCCGCGAGCTCCAGACTATGTGCATTGTGTCGGGGACCCTCCACAATGATAAGACCCATCATTTAAATGCAAAAACCACCGTTAAAAGTCACTTTTAGGGGCAAAAAACAGCCTCTGTCCACTTCGTTAACAAACTGATAGGCAAATGGACAAAAGTGCTATTAAAGCATATGCGGGACCCCCGCGAGCTCCAGACTATGTGCATTGTGTCGGGGACCCTCCACAATGATAAGACCCATCATTTAAATGCAAAAACCACCGTTAAAAGTCACTTTTAGGGGCAACAAACAGCCTCTGTCCACTTCGTTAACAAACTGATAGGCAAATGGACAAAAGTGTGATTAAAGCATTTGCGGGACCCCAGCGAGCTCCAGACCATGTGCGTTGTGTCGGGGACCCTCCACAATGATAAGACCCATCATTTAAATGCAAAAACCCCCATTAAAAGTCACTTTTAGGGGGAAAAAACAGCCTCTGTCCACTTCGTAAACAAACTGATAAACAAATGGACAAAAGTGTGATTAAAGCATATGCGGGAGCCCAGCGAGCTCCAGACTATGTGCATTGTGTCGGGGACCCCCGTAAATGATAAGACCCATCATTTAAATGCAAAAACCCCCATTAAAAGTCACTTTTAGGGGGAAAAAACAGCCTCTGTCCACTTCGTAAACAAACTGATAAGCAAATGGACAAAAGTGTGATTAAAGCATATGCGGGAGCCCAGCGAGCTCCAGACTATGTGCATTGTGTCGGGGACCCCCGTAAATGATAAGACCCATCATTTAAATGCAAAAACCACCGTTAAAAGTCACTTTTAGGGGCGAAAAACAGCCTCTGTCCACTTCGTTAACAAACTGATAGGCAAGTGGACAAAAGTGTGATTAAAGCATATGCGGGAGCCCAGCGAGCTCCAGACTATGTGCATTGTGTCGGGGACCCCCGTGAATGATAAGACCCATCATTTAAATGCAAAAACCCCCATTAAAAGTCACTTTTAGGGGGAAAAAACAGCCTCTGTCCACTTCGTTAACAAACTGATAGGCAAATGGACAAAAGTGTGATTAAAGCATTTGCGGGACCCCAGCGAGCTCCAGACCATGTGCATTGAAAAGTGTGATTAAAGCATATGCGGGACCCCCGCGAGCTCCAGACTATGTGCATTGTGTCGGGGACCCTCCACAATGATAAGACCCATCATTTAAATTCAAAAAGCACCGTTAAAAGTCACTTTTAGGGGCAAAAAACAGCCTCTGTCCACTTCGTTAACAAACTGATAGGCAAATGGACAAAAGTGTGATTAAAGCATATGCGGGACCCCCGCGAGCTCCAGACTATGTGCATTGTGTCGGGGACCCTCCACAATGATAAGACCCATCATTTAAATGCAAAAACCACCGTTAAAAGTCACTTTTAGAGGCAAAAAACAGCCTCTGTCCACTTCGTTAACAAACTGATAGGCAAATGGACAAAAGTGTGATTAAAGCAATTGCGGGACCCCAGCGAGCTCCAGACCATGTACGTTGTGTCGGGGACCCTCCACAATGATAAGACCCATCATTTAAATGCAAAAACCACCGTTAAAAGTCACTTTTAGGGGCGAAAAACAGCCTCTGTCCACTTCGTTAACAAACTGATAGGCAAGTGGACAAAAGTGTGATTAAAGCATATGCGGGAGCCCAGCGAGCTCCAGACTATGTGCATTGTGTCGGGGACCCCCGTGAATGATAAGACCCATCATTTAAATGCAAAAACCACCGTTAAAAGTCACTTTTAGGGGCGAAAAACAGCCTCTGTCCACTTCGTAAACAAACTGATAAGCAAATGGACAAAAGTGTGATTAAAGCATATGCGGGAGCCCAGCGAGCTCCAGACTATGTGCATTGTGTCGGGGACCCCCGTAAATGATAAGACCCATCATTTAAATGCAAAAACCCGCATTAAAAGTCACTTTTAGGGGGAAAAAACAGCCTCTGTCCACTTCGTTAACAAACTGATAGGCAAATGGACAAAAGTGTGATTAAAGTATATGCAGGACCCCCGCGAACTCCAGACTATGTGCATTGTGTCGGGGACCCCCGTAAATGATAAGACCCATCATTTAAATGCAAAAACCACCGTTAAAAGTCACTTTTAGGGGCAAAAAACAGCCTCTGTCCACTTCGTTAACAAACTGATAGGCAAATGGACAAAAGTGTGATTACAGCATTTGCGGGACCCCAGCGAGCTCCAGACTAGTTGCATTGTGTCGGGGACCCTCCACAAGGATAAGACCCATCATTTAAATGCAAAAGCCACCATTAAAAGTCACTTTTAGGGGCAAAAAACAGCCTCTGTCCACTTCGTTAACAAACTGATAGGCAAATGGACAAAAGTGTGATTAAAGCATTTGCGGGACCCCAGCGAGCTCCAGACTATGTGCATTGTGTCGGGGACCCTCCACAATGATAAGACCCATCATTTAAATGCAAAAGCCACCATTAAAAGTCACTTTTAGGGGCAAAAAACAGCCTCTGTCCACTTCGTTAACAAACTGATAGGCAAATGGACAAAAGTGTGATTAAAGCATTTGCGGGACCCCAGCGAGCTCCAGACTAGTTGCATTGTGTCGGGGACCCTCCACAATGATAAGACCCATCATTTAAATGCAAAACCCACCATTAAAAGTCACTTTTAGGGGCGAAAAACAGCATCTGTCCACTTCGTTAACAAACTGATAGGCAAATGGACAAAAGTGTGATTAAAGCATTTGCGGGACCCCAGCGAGCTCCAGACCATGTGCATTGAAAAGTGTGATTAAAGCATATGCGGGACCCCCGCGAGCTCCAGACTATGTGCATTGTGTCGGGGACCCTCCACAATGATAAGACCCATCATTTAAATTCAAAAAGCACCGTTAAAAGTCACTTTTAGGGGCAAAAAACAGCCTCTGTCCACTTCGTTAACAAACTGATAGGCAAATGAACAAAAGTGTGATTAAAGCATTATCGGGACCCCAGCGAACTCCAGACCATGTGCATTGTGTCGGGGACCCTCCACAATGATAAGACCCATCATTTAAATGCAAAAGCCACCATTAAAAGTCACTTTTAGGGGCAAAAAACAGCCTCTGTCCACTTCGTTAACAAACTGATAGGCAAATGGACAAAAGTGTGATTAAAGCATTTGCGGGACCCCAGCGAGCTCCAGACCATATGCATTGAAAAGTGTGATTAAAGCATATGCGGGACCCCCGCGAGCTCCAAACTATGTGCATTGTGTCGGGGACCCTCCACAATGATAAGACCCATCATTTAAATTCAAAAAGCACCGTTAAAAGTCACTTTTAGGGGCAAAAAACAGCCTCTGTCCATTTCGTTAACAAACTGATAGGCAAATGGACAAAAGTGTGATTAAAGCATATGCGGGACTCCCGCGAGCTCCAGACTATGTGCATTGTGTCGGGGACCCTCCACAATGATAAGACCCATCATTTAAATGCAAAAACCACCGTTAAAAGTCACTTTTAGGGGCAAAAAACAGCCTCTGTCCACTTCGTTAACAAACTGATAGGCAAATGGACAAAAGTGCTATTAAAGCATATGCGGGACCCCCGCGAGCTCCAGACTATGCGCATTGTGTCGGGGACCCTCCACAATGATAAGACCCATCATTTAAATGCAAAAACCACCGTTAAAAGTCACTTTTAGGGGCAACAAACAGCCTCTGTCCACTTCGTTAACAAACTGATAGGCAAATGGACAAAAGTGTGATTAAAGCATTTGCGGGACCCCAGCGAGCTCAAGACCATGTGCGTTGTGTCGGGGACCCTCCACAATGATAAGACCCATCATTTAAATGCAAAAACCCCCATTAAAAGTCAATTTTAGGGGGAAAAAACAGCCTCTGTCCACTTCGTAAACAAACTGATAAACAAATGGACAAAAGTGTGATTAAAGCATATGCGGGAGCCCAGCGAGCTCCAGACTATGTGCATTGTGTCGGGGACCCCCGTAAATGATAAGACCCATCATTTAAATGCAAAAACCCCCATTAAAAGTCACTTTTAGGGGGAAAAAACAGCCTCTGTCCACTTCGTAAACAAACTGATAAGCAAATGGACAAAAGTGTGATTAAAGCATATGCGGGAGCCCAGCGAGCTCCAGACTATGTGCATTGTGTCGGGGACCCCCGTAAATGATAAGACCCATCATTTAAATGCAAAAACCACCGTTAAAAGTCACTTTTAGGGGCGAAAAACAGCCTCTGTCCACTTCGTTAACAAACTGATAGGCAAGTGGACAAAAGTGTGATTAAAGCATATGCGGGAGCCCAGCGAGCTCCAGACTATGTGCATTGTGTCGGGGACCCCCCGTGAATGATAAGACCCATCATTTAAATGCAAAAACCCCCATTAAAAGTCACTTTTAGGGGGAAAAAACAGCCTCTGTCCACTTCGTTAACAAACTGATAGGCAAATGAACAAAAGTGTGATTAAAGCATTATCGGGACCCCAGCGAGCTCCAGACCATGTGCATTGTGTCGGGGACCCTCCACAATGATAAGACCCATCATTTAAATGCAAAAGCCACCATTAAAAGTCACTTTTAGGGGCAAAAAACAGCCTCTGTCCACTTCGTTAACAAACTGATAGGCAAATGGACAAAAGTGTGATTAAAGCATTTGCGGGACCCCAGCGAGCTCCAGACTAGTTGCATTGTGTCGGGGACCCTCCACAATGATAAGACCCATCATTTAAATGCAAAACCCACCATTAAAAGTCACTTTTAGGGGCGAAAAACAGCATCTGTCCACTTCGTTAACAAACTGATAGGCAAATGGACAAAAGTGTGATTAAAGCATTTGCGGGACCCCAGCGAGCTCCAGACCATGTGCATTGAAAAGTGTGATTAAAGCATATGCGGGACCCCCGCGAGCTCCAGACTATGTGCATTGTGTCGGGGACCCTCCACAATGATAAGACCCATCATTTAAATTCAAAAAGCACCGTTAAAAGTCACTTTTAGGGGCAAAAAACAGCCTCTGTCCACTTCGTTAACAAACTGATAGGCAAATGGACAAAAGTGTGATTAAAGCATATGCGGGACCCCCGCGAGCTCCAGACTATGTGCATTGTGTCGGGGACCCTCCACAATGATAAGACCCATCATTTAAATGCAAAAACCACCGTTAAAAGTCACTTTTAGAGGCAAAAAACAGCCTCTGTCCACTTCGTTAACAAACTGATAGGCAAATGGACAAAAGTGTGATTAAAGCAATTGCGGGACCCCAGCGAGCTCCAGACCATGTACGTTGTGTCGGGGACCCTCCACAATGATAAGACCCATCATTTAAATGCAAAAACCACCGTTAAAAGTCACTTTTAGGGGCGAAAAACAGCCTCTGTCCACTTCGTTAACAAACTGATAGGCAAGTGGACAAAAGTGTGATTAAAGCATATGCGGGAGCCCAGCGAGCTCCAGACTATGTGCATTGTGTCGGGGACCCCCGTGAATGATAAGACCCATCATTTAAATGCAAAAACCACCGTTAAAAGTCACTTTTAGGGGCGAAAAACAGCCTCTGTCCACTTCGTAAACAAACTGATAAGCAAATGGACAAAAGTGTGATTAAAGCATATGCGGGAGCCCAGCGAGCTCCAGACTATGTGCATTGTGTCGGGGACCCCCGTAAATGATAAGACCCATCATTTAAATGCAAAAACCCGCATTAAAAGTCACTTTTAGGGGGAAAAAACAGCCTCTGTCCACTTCGTTAACAAACTGATAGGCAAATGGACAAAAGTGTGATTAAAGCATATGCAGGACCCCCGCGAACTCCAGACTATGTGCATTGTGTCGGGGACCCCCGTAAATGATAAGACCCATCATTTAAATGCAAAAACCACCGTTAAAAGTCACTTTTAGGGGCAAAAAACAGCCTCTGTCCACTTCGTTAACAAACTGATAGGCAAATGGACAAAAGTGTGATTAAAGCATTTGCGGGAGCCCAGCGAGCTCCAAGACCATGTGCATTGTGTCGGGGACCCTCCACAATGATAAGACCCATCATTTAAATGCAAAAGCCACCATTAAAAGTCACTTTTAGGGGCGAAAAACAGCCTCTGTCCACTTCGTTAACAAACTGATAGGCAAATGGACAAAAGTGTGATTACAGCATTTGCGGGACCCCAGCGAGCTCCAGACTAGTTGCATTGTGTCGGGGACCCTCCACAATGATAAGACCCATCATTTAAATGCAAAAGCCACCATTAAAAGTCACTTTTAGGGGCAAAAAACAGCCTCTGTCCACTTCGTTAACAAACTGATAGGCAAATGGACAAAAGTGTGATTAAAGCATTTGCGGGACCCCAGCGAGCTCCAGACTAGTTGCATTGTGTCGGGGACCCTCCACAATGATAAGACCCATCATTTAAATGCAAAACCCACCATTAAAAGTCACTTTTAGGGGCGAAAAACAGCATCTGTCCACTTCGTTAACAAACTGATAGGCAAATGGACAAAAGTGTGATTAAAGCATTTGCGGGACCCCAGCGAGCTCCAGACCATGTGCATTGAAAAGTGTGATTAAAGCATATGCGGGACCCCCGCGAGCTCCAGACTATGTGCATTGTGTCGGGGACCCTCCACAATGATAAGACCCATCATTTAAATTCAAAAAGCACCGTTAAAAGTCACTTTTAGGGGCAAAAAACAGCCTCTGTCCACTTCGTTAACAAACTGATAGGCAAATGAACAAAAGTGTGATTAAAGCATTATCGGGACCCCAGCGAACTCCAGACCATGTGCATTGTGTCGGGGACCCTCCACAATGATAAGACCCATCATTTAAATGCAAAAGCCACCATTAAAAGTCACTTTTAGGGGCAAAAAACAGCCTCTGTCCACTTCGTTAACAAACTGATAGGCAAATGGACAAAAGTGTGATTAAAGCATTTGCGGGACCCCAGCGAGCTCCAGACTAGTTGCATTGTGTCGGGGACCCTCCACAATGATAAGACCCATCATTTAAATGCAAAACCCACCATTAAAAGTCACTTTTAGGGGCGAAAAACAGCATCTGTCCACTTCGTTAACAAACTGATAGGCAAATGGACAAAAGTGTGATTAAAGCATTTGCGGGACCCCAGCGAGCTCCAGACCATGTGCATTGAAAAGTGTGATTAAAGCATATGCGGGACCCCCGCGAGCTCCAGACTATGTGCATTGTGTCGGGGACCCTCCACAATGATAAGACCCATCATTTAAATTCAAAAAGCACCGTTAAAAGTCACTTTTAGGGGCAAAAAACAGCCTCTGTCCATTTCGTTAACAAACTGATAGGCAAATGGACAAAAGTGTGATTAAAGCATATGCGGGACTCCCGCGAGCTCCAGACTATGTGCATTGTGTCGGGGACCCTCCACAATGATAAGACCCATCATTTAAATGCAAAAACCACCGTTAAAAGTCACTTTTAGGGGCAAAAAACAGCCTCTGTCCACTTCGTTAACAAACTGATAGGCAAATGGACAAAAGTGCTATTAAAGCATATGCGGGACCCCCGCGAGCTCCAGACTATGTGCATTGTGTCGGGGACCCTCCACAATGATAAGACCCATCATTTAAATGCAAAAACCACCGTTAAAAGTCACTTTTAGGGGCAACAAACAGCCTCTGTCCACTTCGTTAACAAACTGATAGGCAAATGGACAAAAGTGTGATTAAAGCATTTGCGGGACCCCAGCGAGCTCCAGACCATGTGCGTTGTGTCGGGGACCCTCCACAATGATAAGACCCATCATTTAAATGCAAAAACCCCCATTAAAAGTCACTTTTAGGGGGAAAAAACAGCCTCTGTCCACTTCGTAAACAAACTGATAAACAAATGGACAAAAGTGTGATTAAAGCATATGCGGGAGCCCAGCGAGCTCCAGACTATGTGCATTGTGTCGGGGACCCCCGTAAATGATAAGACCCATCATTTAAATGCAAAAACCCCCATTAAAAGTCACTTTTAGGGGGAAAAAACAGCCTCTGTCCACTTCGTAAACAAACTGATAAGCAAATGGACAAAAGTGTGATTAAAGCATATGCGGGAGCCCAGCGAGCTCCAGACTATGTGCATTGTGTCGGGGACCCCCGTAAATGATAAGACCCATCATTTAAATGCAAAAACCACCGTTAAAAGTCACTTTTAGGGGCGAAAAACAGCCTCTGTCCACTTCGTTAACAAACTGATAGGCAAGTGGACAAAAGTGTGATTAAAGCATATGCGGGAGCCCAGCGAGCTCCAGACTATGTGCATTGTGTCGGGGACCCCCGTGAATGATAAGACCCATCATTTAAATGCAAAAACCCCCATTAAAAGTCACTTTTAGGGGGAAAAAACAGCCTCTGTCCACTTCGTTAACAAACTGATAGGCAAATGGACAAAAGTGTGATTAAAGCATTTGCGGGACCCCAGCGAGCTCCAGACCATGTGCATTGAAAAGTGTGATTAAAGCATATGCGGGACCCCCGCGAGCTCCAGACTATGTGCATTGTGTCGGGGACCCTCCACAATGATAAGACCCATCATTTAAATTCAAAAAGCACCGTTAAAAGTCACTTTTAGGGGCAAAAAACAGCCTCTGTCCACTTCGTTAACAAACTGATAGGCAAATGGACAAAAGTGTGATTAAAGCATATGCGGGACCCCCGCGAGCTCCAGACTATGTGCATTGTGTCGGGGACCCTCCACAATGATAAGACCCATCATTTAAATGCAAAAACCACCGTTAAAAGTCACTTTTAGAGGCAAAAAACAGCCTCTGTCCACTTCGTTAACAAACTGATAGGCAAATGGATAAAAGTGTGATTAAAGCAATTGCGGGACCCCAGCGAGCTCCAGACCATGTACGTTGTGTCGGGGACCCTCCACAATGATAAGACCCATCATTTAAATGCAAAAACCACCGTTAAAAGTCACTTTTAGGGGCGAAAAACAGCCTCTGTCCACTTCGTTAACAAACTGATAGGCAAGTGGACAAAAGTGTGATTAAAGCATATGCGGGAGCCCAGCGAGCTCCAGACTATGTGCATTGTGTCGGGGACCCTGGAGAATGATAAGACCCATCATTTAAATGCAAAAACCCCCATTAAAAGTCACTTTTAGGGGGAAAAAACAGCCTCTGTCCACTTCGTAAACAAACTGATAAACAAATTGACAAAAGTGTGATTAAAGCATATGCGGGAGCCCAGCGAGCTCCAGACTATGTGCATTGTGTCCTTGACACCCGTGAATGATAAGACCCATCATTTAAATGCAAAAACCCCCATTAAAAGTCACTTTTAGGGGGAAAAAACAGCCTCTGTCCACTTCGTTAACAAACTGATAGGCAAATGGACAAAAGCGTGATTAAAGCATATGCGGGACCCCGCGAGCTCCCGACTATGTGCATTGTGTCGGGGACCCTCCACAATGATAAGACCCATCATTTAAATGCAAAAATCACCGTTAAAAGTCACTTTTAGGGGCGAAAAACAGCCTCTGTCCACTTCGTTAACAAACTGATAGGCAAGTGGACAAAAGTGTGATTAAAGCATATGCGGGAGCCCAGCGAGCTCCAGACTATGTGCATTGTGTCGGGGACCCCCGTGAATGATAAGACCCATCATTTAAATGCAAAAACCCCCATTAAAAGTCACTTTTAGGGGGAAAAAACAGCCTCTGTCCACTTCGTTAACAAACTGATAGGCAAATGAACAAAAGTGTGATTAAAGCATTATCGGGACCCCAGCGAGCTCCAGACCATGTGCATTGTGTCGGGGACCCTCCACAATGATAAGACCCATCATTTAAATGCAAAACCCACCATTAAAAGTCACTTTTAGGGGCGAAAAACAGCATCTGTCCACTTCGTTAACAAACTGATAGGCAAATGGACAAAAGTGTGATTAAAGCATTTGCGGGACCCCAGCGAGCTCCAGACCATGTGCATTGAAAAGTGTGATTAAAGCATATGCGGGACCCCCGCGAGCTCCAGACTATGTGCATTGTGTCGGGGACCCTCCACAATGATAAGACCCATCATTTAAATTCAAAAAGCACCGTTAAAAGTCACTTTTAGGGGCAAAAAACAGCCTCTGTCCACTTCGTTAACAAACTGATAGGCAAATGAACAAAAGTGTGATTAAAGCATTATCGGGACCCCAGCGAGCTCCAGACCATGTGCATTGTGTCGGGGACCCTCCACAATGATAAGACCCATCATTTAAATGCAAAAGCCACCATTAAAAGTCACTTTTAGGGGCAAAAAACAGCCTCTGTCCACTTCGTTAACAAACTGATAGGCAAATGGACAAAAGTGTGATTAAAGCATTTGCGGGACCCCAGCGAGCTCCAGACTAGTTGCATTGTGTCGGGGACCCTCCACAATGATAAGACCCATCATTTAAATGCAAAACCCACCATTAAAAGTCACTTTTAGGGGCGAAAAACAGCATCTGTCCACTTCGTTCACAAACTGATAGGCAAATGGACAAAAGTGTGATTAAAGCATTTGCGGGACCCCAGCGAGCTCCAGACCATGTGCATTGAAAAGTGTGATTAAAGCATATGCGGGACCCCCGCGAGCTCCAGACTATGTGCATTGTGTCGGGGACCCTCCACAATGATAAGACCCATCATTTAAATTCAAAAAGCACCGTTAAAAGTCACTTTTAGGGGCAAAAAACAGCCTCTGTCCACTTCGTTAACAAACTGATAGGCAAATGGACAAAAGTGTGATTAAAGCATATGCGGGACCCCCGCGAGCTCCAGACTATGTGCATTGTGTCGGGGACCCTCCACAATGATAAGACCCATCATTTAAATGCAAAAACCACCGTTAAAAGTCACTTTTAGAGGCAAAAAACAGCCTCTGTCCACTTCGTTAACAAACTGATAGGCAAATGGATAAAAGTGTGATTAAAGCAATTGCGGGACCCCAGCGAGCTCCAGACCATGTACGTTGTGTCGGGGACCCTCCACAATGATAAGACCCATCATTTAAATGCAAAAACCACCGTTAAAAGTCACTTTTAGGGGCGAAAAACAGCCTCTGTCCACTTCGTTAACAAACTGATAGGCAAGTGGACAAAAGTGTGATTAAAGCATATGCGGGAGCCCAGCGAGCTCCAGACTATGTGCATTGTGTCGGGGACCCTGGAGAATGATAAGACCCATCATTTAAATGCAAAAACCCCCATTAAAAGTCACTTTTAGGGGGAAAAAACAGCCTCTGTCCACTTCGTAAACAAACTGATAAACAAATTGACAAAAGTGTGATTAAAGCATATGCGGGAGCCCAGCGAGCTCCAGACTATGTGCATTGTGTCCTTGACACCCGTGAATGATAAGACCCATCATTTAAATGCAAAAACCCCCATTAAAAGTCACTTTTAGGGGGTAAAAAACAGCCTCTGTCCACTTCGTTAACAAACTGATAGGCAAATGGACAAAAGCGTGATTAAAGCATATGCGGGACCCCGCGAGCTCCCGACTATGTGCATTGTGTCGGGGACCCTCCACAATGATAAGACCCATCATTTAAATGCAAAAATCACCGTTAAAAGTCACTTTTAGGGGCAAAAAACAGCCTCTGTCCACTTCGTTAACAAACTGATAGGCAAATGGACAAAAGTGTGATTAAAGCATATGCGGGACCCCCGCGAGCTCCAGACTATGTGCATTGTGTCGGGGACCCCCGTAAATGATAAGACCCATCATTTAAATGCAAAAACCACCGTTAAAAGTCACTTTTAGGGGCGAAAAACAGCCTCTGTCCACTTCGTTAACAAACTGATAGGCAAGTGGAGAAAAGTGTGATTAAAGCATATGCGGGAGCCCAGCGAGCTCCAGACTATGTGCATTGTGTCGGGGACCCCCGTGAATGATAAGACCCATCATTTAAATGCAAAAACCCCCATTAAAAGTCACTTTTAGGGGGAAAAAACAGCCTCTGTCCACTTCGTTAACAAACTGATAGGCAAATGGCCAAAAGTGTGATTAAAGCATATGCGGGACCCCGCGAGCTCCAGACTATGTGCATTGTGTCGGGGACCCTCCACAATGATAAGACCCATCATTTAAATGCAAAAACCAACGTTAAAAGTCACTTTTAGAGGCAAAAAACAGCCTCTGTCCACTTCGTTAACAAACTGATAGGCAAATGGACAAAAGTGTGATTAAAGCATTTGCGGGACCCCAGCGAGCTCCAGACCATGTACGTTGTGTCGGGGACCCTCCACAATGATAAGACCCATCATTTAAATGCAAAAACCACCGTTAAAAGTCACTTTTAGGGGCGAAAAACTGCCTCTGTCCACTTCGTTAACAAACTGATAGGCAAATGGCCAAAAGTGTGATTAAAGCATTTGCGGGACCCCAGCGAGCTCCAGACTAGTTGCATTGTGTCGGGGACCCTCCACAATGATAAGACCCATCATTTAAATGCAAAACCCACCATTAAAAGTCACTTTTAGGGGCGAAAAACAGCATCTGTCCACTTCGTTAACAAACTGATAGGCAAATGGACAAAAGTGTGATTAAAGCATTTGCGGGACCCCAGCGAGCTCCAGACCATGTGCATTGAAAAGTGTGATTAAAGCATATGCGGGACCCCCGCGAGCTCCAGACTATGTGCATTGTGTCGGGGATCCTCCACAATGATAAGACCCATCATTTAAATTCAAAAAGCACCGTTAAAAGTCACTTTTAGGGGCAAAAAACAGCCTCTGTCCACTTCGTTAACAAACTGATAGGCAAATGAACAAAAGTGTGATTAAAGCATATGCGGGACCCCCGGCGAGCTCCAGACGATGTGCATTGTGTCGGGGACCCCCGTGAATGATAAGACCCATCATTTAAATGCAAAAACCCCCATTAAAAGTCACTTTTAGGGGGAAAAAACAGCCTCTGTCCACTTCGTTAACAAACTGATAGGCAAATGGACAAAAGTGTGATTAAAGCATATGCGGGACCCCGCGAGCTCCAGACTATGTGCATTGTGTCGGGGACCCTCCACAATGATAAGACCCATCATTTAAAGGCAAAAACCACTGTTAAAAGTCACTTTTAGGTGCGAAAAACAGCCTCTGTCCACTTAGTTAACAAACTGATAGGCAAATGGACAAAAGTGTGATTAAAGCATATGCGGGAGCCCAGCGAGCTCCAGACTATGTGCATTGTGTCGGGGACCCCCGTGAATGATAAGACCCATCATTTAAATGCAAAAAACCCCATTAAAAGTCACTTTTAGGGGGAAAAAACAGCCTCTGTCCACTTCGTTAACAAACTGATAGGCAAATGGACAAAAGTGTGATTAAAGCATATGCGGGAGCCCAGTGAGCTCCAGACTATGTGCATTGTGTCGGGGACCCCCGTGAATGATAAGACCCATCATTTAAATGCAAAAAACCCCATTAAAAGTCACTTTTAGGGGGAAAAAACAGCCTCTGTCCACTTCGTTAACAAACTGATAGGCAAATGGACAAAAGTGTGATTAAAGCATATGCAGGACCCCCGCGAACTCCAGACTATGTGCATTGTGTCGGGGAACCCCGTAAATGATAAGACCTATCATTTAAATGCAAAAACCACCGTTAAAAGTCACTTTTAGGGGCGAAAAACAGCCTCTGTCCACTTCGTTAACAAACTGATAGGCAAATGGACAAAAGTGTGATTAAAGCATTTGCGGGACCCCAGCGAGCTCCAGACCATGTGCATTGTGTCGGGGACCCTCCACAATGATAAGACCCATCATTTAAATGCAAAAGCCACCATTAAAAGTCACTTTTAGGGGCGAAAAACAGCCTCTGTCCACTTCGTTAACAAACTGATAGGCAAATGGACAAAAGCGTGATTAAAGCATATGCGGGACCCCGCGAGCTCCAGACTATGTGCATTGTGTCGGGGACCCTCCACAATGATAAGACCCATCATTTAAATGCAAAAATCACCGTTAAAAGTCACTTTTAGGGGCAAAAAACAGCCTCTGTCCACTTCGTTAACAAACTGATAGGCAAATGGACAAAAGTGTGATTAAAGCATATGCGGGAGCCCAGTGAGCTCCAGACTATGTGCATTGTGTCGGGGACCCCCGTGAATGATAAGACCCATCATTTAAATGCAAAAATCACCGTTAAAAGTCACTTTTAGGGGCAAAAAACAGCCTCTGTCCACTTCGTTAACAAACTGATAGGCAAATGGACAAAATTGTGATTAAAGCATATGCGGGAGGCCAGCGAGCTCCAGACTATGTGCATTGTGTCGGGGACCCTCCACAATGATAAGACCCATCATTTAAATGAAAAACCACCGTTAAAAGTCACTTTTAGGGGCAAAAAACAGCCTCTGTCCACTTCGTTAACAAACTGATAGGCACATGGACAAAAGTGTGATTAAAGCATATGCGGGACCCCCGCGAGCTCCAGACTATGTGCATTGTGTTGGGGACCCTCCACAATGATAAGACCCATCATTTAAATGCAAAAACCACCGTTAAAAGTCACTTTTAGGGGCCAAAAACAGCCTCTGTCCACTTCGTTAACAAACTGATAGGCAAATGGACAAAAGTGTGATTAAAGCATATGCGGGACCCCCGCGAGCTCCAGACTATGTGCATTGTGTCCTTGACACCCGTGAATGATAAGACCCATCATTTAAATGCAAAAACCCCCATTAAAAGTCACTTTTATGGGGAAAAAACAGCCTCTGTCCACTTCGTTAACAAACTGATAGGCAAATGGACAAAAGTGTGATTAAAGCATATGCGGGAGCCCAGCGAGCTCCAGACTATGTGCATTGTGTCGGGGACCCTCCAAAATGATAAGACCCATCATTTAAATGCAAAAGCCACCATTAAAAGTCACATTTAGGGGCGAAAAACAGCCTCTGTCCACTTCGTTAACAAACTGACAGGCAAATGGACAAAAGTGTGATTAAAGCATTTGCGGGACCCCAGCGAGCTCCAGACCATGTGCATTGTGTCGGGGACCCTCCACAATGATAAGACCCATCATTTAAATGCAAAAGCCACCATTAAAAGTCACTTTTAGGGGCGAAAAACAGCCTCTGTCCACTTCGTTAACAAACTGATAGGCAAATGGACAAAAGTGTGATTAAAGCACTTGCGGGACACCAGCGAGCTCCAGACCAGTTGCATTGTGTCGGGGACCCTGGAAAATGATGAGACACATCATTTAAATACAAAAAACACCATTAAAAGTCACTTTTAGGGGGAAAAAACAGGCTCTGTCCACTTCGTTAACAAACTGATAGGCAAATAGACAAAAGCGTGATTAAAGCATATGCGGGACCCCGCGAGCTCCAGACTATGTGCATTGTGTCGGGGACCCTCCACAATGATAAGACCCATCATTTAAATGCAAAAACCACCGTTAAAAGTCACTTTTAGAGGCAAAAAACAGCCTCTGTCCACTTCGTTAACAAACTGATAGGCAAATGGACAAAAGTGTGATTAAAGCAATTGCGGGACCCCAGCGAGCTCCAGACCATGTACGTTGTGTCGGGGACCCTCCACAATGATAAGACCCATCATTTAAATGCAAAAACCACCGTTAAAAGTCACTTTTAGGGGCGAAAAACAGCCTCTGTCCACTTCGTTAACAAACTGATAGGCAAGTGGACAAAAGTGTGATTAAAGCATATGCGGGAGCCCAGCGAGCTCCAGACTATGTGCATTGTGTCGGGGACCCCCGTGAATGATAAGACCCATCATTTAAATGCAAAAACCACCGTTAAAAGTCACTTTTAGGGGCGAAAAACAGCCTCTGTCCACTTCGTAAACAAACTGATAAGCAAATGGACAAAAGTGTGATTAAAGCATATGCGGGAGCCCAGCGAGCTCCAGACTATGTGCATTGTGTCGGGGACCCCCGTAAATGATAAGACCCATCATTTAAATGCAAAAGCCACCATTAAAAGTCACTTTTAGGGGCGAAAAACAGCCTCTGTCCACTTCGTTAACAAACTGATAGGCAAATGGACAAAAGTGTGATTACAGCATTTGCGGGACCCCAGCGAGCTCCAGACTAGTTGCATTGTGTCGGGGACCCTCCACAAGGATAAGACCCATCATTTAAATGCAAAAGCCACCATTAAAAGTCACTTTTAGGGGCAAAAAACAGCCTCTGTCCACTTCGTTAACAAACTGATAGGCAAATGGACAAAAGTGTGATTAAAGCATTTGCGGGACCCCAGCGAGCTCCAGACTAGTTGCATTGTGTCGGGGACCCTCCACAATGATAAGACCCATCATTTAAATGCAAAACCCACCATTAAAAGTCACTTTTAGGGGCGAAAAACAGCATCTGTCCACTTCGTTAACAAACTGATAGGCAAATGGACAAAAGTGTGATTAAAGCATTTGCGGGACCCCAGCGAGCTCCAGACCATGTGCATTGAAAAGTGTGATTAAAGCATATGCGGGACCCCCGCGAGCTCCAGACTATGTGCATTGTGTCGGGGACCCTCCACAATGATAAGACCCATCATTTAAATTCAAAAAGCACCGTTAAAAGTCACTTTTAGGGGCAAAAAACAGCCTCTGTCCACTTCGTTAACAAACTGATAGGCAAATGAACAAAAGTGTGATTAAAGCATTATCGGGACCCCAGCGAACTCCAGACCATGTGCATTGTGTCGGGGACCCTCCACAATGATAAGACCCATCATTTAAATGCAAAAGCCACCATTAAAAGTCACTTTTAGGGGCAAAAAACAGCCTCTGTCCACTTCGTTAACAAACTGATAGGCAAATGGACAAAAGTGTGATTAAAGCATTTGCGGGACCCCAGCGAGCTCCAGACCATATGCATTGAAAAGTGTGATTAAAGCATATGCGGGACCCCCGCGAGCTCCAGACTATGTGCATTGTGTCGGGGACCCTCCACAATGATAAGACCCATCATTTAAATTCAAAAAGCACCGTTAAAAGTCACTTTTAGGGGCAAAAAACAGCCTCTGTCCATTTCGTTAACAAACTGATAGGCAAATGGACAAAAGTGTGATTAAAGCATATGCGGGACTCCCGCGAGCTCCAGACTATGTGCATTGTGTCGGGGACCCTCCACAATGATAAGACCCATCATTTAAATGCAAAAACCACCGTTAAAAGTCACTTTTAGGGGCAACAAACAGCCTCTGTCCACTTCGTTAACAAACTGATAGGCAAATGGACAAAAGTGTGATTAAAGCATTTGCGGGACCCCAGCGAGCTCAAGACCATGTGCGTTGTGTCGGGGACCCTCCACAATGATAAGACCCATCATTTAAATGCAAAAACCCCCATTAAAAGTCACTTTTAGGGGGAAAAAACAGCCTCTGTCCACTTCGTAAACAAACTGATAAACAAATGGACAAAAGTGTGATTAAAGCATATGCGGGAGCCCAGCGAGCTCCAGACTATGTGCATTGTGTCGGGGACCCCCGTAAATGATAAGACCCATCATTTAAATGCAAAAACCCCCATTAAAAGTCACTTTTAGGGGGAAAAAACAGCCTCTGTCCACTTCGTAAACAAACTGATAAGCAAATGGACAAAAGTGTGATTAAAGCATATGCGGGAGCCCAGCGAGCTCCAGACTATGTGCATTGTGTCGGGGACCCCCGTAAATGATAAGACCCATCATTTAAATGCAAAAACCACCGTTAAAAGTCACTTTTAGGGGCGAAAAACAGCCTCTGTCCACTTCGTTAACAAACTGATAGGCAAGTGGACAAAAGTGTGATTAAAGCATATGCGGGAGCCCAGCGAGCTCCAGACTATGTGCATTGTGTCGGGGACCCCCGTGAATGATAAGACCCATCATTTAAATGCAAAAACCCCCATTAAAAGTCACTTTTAGGGGGAAAAAACAGCCTCTGTCCACTTCGTTAACAAACTGATAGGCAAATGAACAAAAGTGTGATTAAAGCATTATCGGGACCCCAGCGAGCTCCAGACCATGTGCATTGTGTCGGGGACCCTCCACAATGATAAGACCCATCATTTAAATGCAAAAGCCACCATTAAAAGTCACTTTTAGGGGCAAAAAACAGCCTCTGTCCACTTCGTTAACAAACTGATAGGCAAATGGACAAAAGTGTGATTAAAGCATTTGCGGGACCCCAGCGAGCTCCAGACTAGTTGCATTGTGTCGGGGACCCTCCACAATGATAAGACCCATCATTTAAATGCAAAACCCACCATTAAAAGTCACTTTTAGGGGCGAAAAACAGCATCTGTCCACTTCATTAACAAACTGATATGCAAATGGACAAAAGTGTGATTAAAGCATTTGCGGGACCCCAGCGAGCTCCAGACCATGTGCATTGAAAAGTGTGATTAAAGCATATGCGGGACCCCCGCGAGCTCCAGACTATGTGCATTGTGTCGGGGACCCTCCACAATGATAAGACCCATCATTTAAATTCAAAAAGCACCGTTAAAAGTCACTTTTAGGGGCAAAAAACAGCCTCTGTCCACTTCGTTAACAAACTGATAGGCAAATGAACAAAAGTGTGATTAAAGCATTATCGGGACCCCAGCGAGCTCCAGACCATGTGCATTGTGTCGGGGACCCTCCACAATGATAAGACCCATCATTTAAATGCAAAAGCCACCATTAAAAGTCACTTTTAGGGGCAAAAAACAGCCTCTGTCCACTTCGTTAACAAACTGATAGGCAAATGGACAAAAGTGTGATTAAAGCATTTGCGGGACCCCAGCGAGCTCCAGACTAGTTGCATTGTGTCGGGGACCCTCCACAATGATAAGACCCATCATTTAAATGCAAAACCCACCATTAAAAGTCACTTTTAGGGGCGAAAAACAGCATCTGTCCACTTCGTTAACAAACTGATAGGCAAATGGACAAAAGTGTGATTAAAGCATTTGCGGGACCCCAGCGAGCTCCAGACCATGTGCATTGAAAAGTGTGATTAAAGCATATGCGGGACCCCCGCGAGCTCCATACTATGTGCATTGTGTCGGGGACCCTCCACAATGATAAGACCCATCATTTAAATTCAAAAAGCACCGTTAAAAGTCACTTTTAGGGGCAAAAAACAGCCTCTGTCCACTTCGTTAACAAACTGATAGGCAAATGGACAAAAGTGTGATTAAAGCATATGCGGGACCCCCGCGAGCTCCAGACTATGTGCATTGTGTCGGGGACCCTCCACAATGATAAGAGCCATCATTTAAATGCAAAAACCACCGTTAAAAGTCACTTTTAGGGGCGAAAAACAGCCTCTGTCCACTTCGTAAACAAACTGATAAGCAAATGGACAAAAGTGTGATTGAAGCATATGCGGGAGCCCAGCGAGCTCCAGACTATGTGCATTGTGTCGGGGACCCCCGTAAATGATAAGACCCATCATTTAAATGCAAAAACCCGCATTAAAAGTCACTTTTAGGGGGAAAAAACAGCCTCTGTCCACTTCGTTAACAAACTGATAAGCAAATGGACAAAAGTGTGATTAAAGCATTTGCGGGAGCCCAACGAGCTCCAAGACCATGTGCATTGTGTCGGGGACCCTCCACAATGATAAGACCCATCATTTAAATGCAAAAGCCACCATTAAAAGTCACTTTTAGGGGCGAAAAACAGCCTCTGTCCACTTCGTTAACAAACTGATAGGCAAATGGACAAAAGTGTGATTACAGCATTTGCGGGACCCCAGCGAGCTCCAGACTAGTTGCATTGTGTCGGGGACCCTCCACAATTATAAGACCCATCATTTAAATGCAAAAGCCACCATTAAAAGTCACTTTTAGGGGCAAAAAACAGCCTCTGTCCACTTCGTTAACAAACTGATAGGCAAATGGACAAAAGTGTGATTAAAGCATTTGCGGGACCCCAGCGAGCTCCAGACTATGTGCATTGTGTCGGGGACCCTCCACAATGATAAGACCCATCATTTAAATGCAAAAGCCACCATTAAAAGTCACTTTTAGGGGCAAAAAACAGCCTCTGTCCACTTCGTTAACAAACTGATAGGCAAATGGACAAAAGTGTGATTAAAGCATTTGCGGGACCCCAGCGAGCTCCAGACTAGTTGCATTGTGTCGGGGACCCTCCACAATGATAAGACCCATCATTTAAATGCAAAACCCACCATTAAAAGTCACTTTTAGGGGCGAAAAACAGCATCTGTCCACTTCGTTAACAAACTGATAGGCAAATGGACAAAAGTGTGATTAAAGCATTTGCGGGACCCCAGCGAGCTCCAGACCATGTGCATTGAAAAGTGTGATTAAAGCATATGCGGGACCCCCGCGAGCTCCAGACTATGTGCATTGTGTCGGGGACCCTCCACAATGATAAGACCCATCATTTAAATTCAAAAAGCACCGTTAAAAGTCACTTTTAGGGGCAAAAAACAGCCTCTGTCCATTTCGTTAACAAACTGATAGGCAAATGGACAAAAGTGTGATTAAAGCATATGCGGGACTCCCGCGAGCTCCAGACTATGTGCATTGTGTCGGGGACCCTCCACAATGATAAGACCCATCATTTACATGCAAAAACCACCGTTAAAAGTCACTTTTAGGGGCAAAAAACAGCCTCTGTCCACTTCGTTAACAAACTGATAGGCAAATGGACAAAAGTGCTATTAAAGCATATGCGGGACCCCCGCGAGCTCCAGACTATGTGCATTGTGTCGGGGACCCTCCACAATGATAAGACCCATCATTTAAATGCAAAAACCACCGTTAAAAGTCACTTTTAGGGGCAACAAACAGCCTCTGTCCACTTCGTTAACAAACTGATAGGCAAATGGACAAAAGTGTGATTAAAGCATTTGCGGGACCCCAGCGAGCTCCAGACCATGTGCGTTGTGTCGGGGACCCTCCACAATGATAAGACCCATCATTTAAATGCAAAAACCCCCATTAAAAGTCACTTTTAGGGGGAAAAAACAGCCTCTGTCCACTTCGTAAACAAACTGATAAACAAATGGACAAAAGTGTGATTAAAGCATATGCGGGAGCCCAGCGAGCTCCAGACTATGTGCATTGTGTCGGGGACCCCCGTAAATGATAAGACCCATCATTTAAATGCAAACACCCCCATTAAAAGTCACTTTTAGGGGGAAAAAACAGCCTCTGTCCACTTCGTAAACAAACTGATAGGCAAGTGGACAAAAGTGTGATTAAAGCATATGCGGGAGCCCAGCGAGCTCCAGACTATGTGCATTGTGTCGGGGACCCCCGTGAATGATAAGACCCATCATTTAAATGCAAAAACCCCCATTAAAAGTCACTTTTAGGGGGAAAAAACAGCCTCTGTCCACTTCGTTAACAAACTGATAGGCAAATGAACAAAAGTGTGATTAAAGCATTATCGGGACCCCAGCGAGCTCCAAACCATGTGCATTGTGTCGGGGACCCTCCACAATGATAAGACCCATCATTTAAATGCAAAAGCCACCATTAAAAGTCAATTTTAGGGGCAAAAAACAGCCTCTGTCCACTTCGTTAACAAACTGATAGGCAAATGGACAAAAGTGTGATTAAAGCATTTGCGGGACCCCAGCGAGCTCCAGACTAGTTGCATTGTGTCGGGGACCCTCCACAATGATAAGACCCATCATTTAAATGCAAAACCCACCATTAAAAGTCACTTTTAGGGGCGAAAAACAGCATCTGTCCACTTCGTTAACAAACTGATAGGCAAATGGACAAAAGTGTGATTAAAGCATTTGCGGGACCCCAGCGAGCTCCAGACCAGGTGCATTGAAAAGTGTGATTAAAGCATATGCGGGACCCCCGCGAGCTCCAGACTATGTGCATTGTGTCGGGGACCCTCCACAATGATAAGACCCATCATTTAAATTCAAAAAGCACCGTTAAAAGTCACTTTTAGGGGCAAAAAACAGCCTCTGTCCACTTCGTTAACAAACTGATAGGCAAATGAACAAAAGTGTGATTAAAGCATTATCGGGACCCCAGCGAGCTCCAGACCATGTGCATTGTGTCGGGGACCCTCCACAATGATAAGACCCATCATTTAAATGCAAAAGCCACCATTAAAAGTCACTTTTAGGGGCAAAAAACAGCCTCTGTCCACTTCGTTAACAAACTGATAGGCAAATGGACAAAAGTGTGATTAAAGCATTTGCGGGACCCCAGCGAGCTCCAGACTAGTTGCATTGTGTCGGGGACCCTCCACAATGATAAGACCCATCATTTAAATGCAAAACCCACCATTAAAAGTCACTTTTAGGGGCGAAAAACAGCATCTGTCCACTTCGTTCACAAACTGATAGGCAAATGGACAAAAGTGTGATTAAAGCATTTGCGGGACCCCAGCGAGCTCCAGACCATGTGCATTGAAAAGTGTGATTAAAGCATATGCGGGACCCCCGCGAGCTCCAGACTATGTGCATTGTGTCGGGGACCCTCCACAATGATAAGACCCATCATTTAAATTCAAAAAGCACCGTTAAAAGTCACTTTTAGGGGCAAAAAACAGCCTCTGTCCACTTCGTTAACAAACTGATAGGCAAATGGACAAAAGTGTGATTAAAGCATATGCGGGACCCCCGCGAGCTCCAGACTATGTGCATTGTGTCGGGGACCCTCCACAATGATAAGACCCATCATTTAAATGCAAAAACCACCGTTAAAAGTCACTTTTAGAGGCAAAAAACAGCCTCTGTCCACTTCGTTAACAAACTGATAGGCAAATGGATAAAAGTGTGATTAAAGCAATTGCGGGACCCCAGCGAGCTCCAGACCATGTACGTTGTGTCGGGGACCCTCCACAATGATAAGACCCATCATTTAAATGCAAAAACCACCGTTAAAAGTCACTTTTAGGGGCGAAAAACAGCCTCTGTCCACTTCGTTAACAAACTGATAGGCAAGTGGACAAAAGTGTGATTAAAGCATATGCGGGAGCCCAGCGAGCTCCAGACTATGTGCATTGTGTCGGGGACCCCCGTGAATGATAAGACCCATCATTTAAATGCAAAAACCACCGTTAAAAGTCACTTTTAGGGGCGAAAAACAGCCTCTGTCCACTTCGTAAACAAACTGATAAGCAAATGGACAAAAGTGTGATTAAAGCATATGCGGGAGCCCAGCGAGCTCCAGACTATGTGCATTGTGTCGGGGACCCCCGTAAATGATAAGACCCATCATTTAAATGCAAAAACCCGCATTAAAAGTCACTTTTAGGGGGAAAAAACAGCCTCTGTCCACTTCGTTAACAAACTGATAGGCAAATGGACAAAAGTGTGATTAAAGCATATGCAGGACCCCCGCGAACTCCAGACTATGTGCATTGTGTCGGGGACCCCCGTAAATGATAAGACCCATCATTTAAATGCAAAAACCACCGTTAAAAGTCACTTTTAGGGGGAAAAAACAGCCTCTGTCCACTTCGTTAACAAACTGATAGGCAAATGGACAAAAGTGTGATTAAAGCATTTGCGGGACCCCAGCGAGCTCCAGACCATGTGCATTGTGTCGGGGACCCTCCACAATGATAAGACCCATCATTTAAATGCAAAAGCCACCATTAAAAGTCACTTTTAGGGGCGAAAAACAGCCTCTGTCCACTTCGTTAACAAACTGATAGGCAAATGGACAAAAGCGTGATTAAAGCATATGCGGGACCCCGCGAGCTCCAGACTATGTGCATTGTGTCGGGGACCCTCCACAATGATAAGACCCATCATTTAAATGCAAAAATCACCGTTAAAAGTCACTTTTAGGGGCAAAAAACAGCCTCTGTCCACTTCGTTAACAAACTGATAGGCAAATGGACACAAGTGTGATTAAAGCATATGCAGGACCCCAGCGAGCTCCAGACCATGTGCATTGTGTCGGGGACCCTCCACAATGATAAGACCCATCATTTAAATGCAAAAACCACCGTTAAAAGTCACTTTTAGGGGCGAAAAACAGCCTCTGTCCACTTCGTTAACAAACTGATAGGCAAATGGACAAAAGTGTGATTAAAGCATATGCGGGAGCCCAGTGAGCTCCAGACTATGTGCATTGTGTCGGGGACCCCCGTGAATGATAAGACCCATCATTTAAATGCAAAAAAACCCATTAAAAGTCACTTTTAGGGGGAAAAAACAGCCTCTGTCCACTTCGTTAACAAACTGATAGGCAAATGGACAAAATTGTGATTAAAGCATATGCGGGAGGCCAGCGAGCTCCAGACTATGTGCATTGTGTCGGGGACCCTCCACAATGATAAGACCCATCATTTAAATGAAAAACCACCGTTAAAAGTCACTTTTAGGGGCAAAAAACAGCCTCTGTCCACTTCGTTAACAAACTGATAGGCACATGGACAAAAGTGTGATTAAAGCATATGCGGGACCCCGCGAGCTCCAGACTATGTGCATTGTGTCGGGGACCCTCCACAATGATAAGACCCATCATTTAAATGCAAAAACCACCGTTAAAAGTCACTTTTAGAGGCAAAAAACAGCCTCTGTCCACTTCGTTAACAAACTGATAGGCAAATGGACAAAAGTGTGATTAAAGCAATTGCGGGACCCCAGCGAGCTCCAGACCATGTACGTTGTGTCGGGGACCCTCCACAATGATAAGACCCATCATTTAAATGCAAAAACCACCGTTAAAAGTCACTTTTAGGGGCGAAAAACAGCCTCTGTCCACTTCGTTAACAAACTGATAGGCAAGTGGACAAAAGTGTGATTAAAGCATATGCGGGAGCCCAGCGAGCTCCAGACTATGTGCATTGTGTCGGGGACCCCCGTGAATGATAAGACCCATCATTTAAATGCAAAAACCACCGTTAAAAGTCACTTTTAGGGGCGAAAAACAGCCTCTGTCCACTTCGTAAACAAACTGATAAGCAAATGGACAAAAGTGTGATTAAAGCATATGCGGGAGCCCAGCGAGCTCCAGACTATGTGCATTGTGTCGGGGACCCCCGTAAATGATAAGACCCATCATTTAAATGCAAAAGCCACCATTAAAAGTCACTTTTAGGGGCAAAAAACAGCCTCTGTCCACTTCGTTAACAAACTGATAGGCAAATGGACAAAAGTGCTATTAAAGCATATGCGGGACCCCCGCGAGCTCCAGACTATGTGCATTGTGTCGGGGACCCTCCACAATGATAAGACCCATCATTTAAATGCAAAAACCACCGTTAAAAGTCACTTTTAGGGGCAACAAACAGCCTCTGTCCACTTCGTTAACAAACTGATAGGCAAATGGACAAAAGTGTGATTAAAGCATTTGCGGGACCCCAGCGAGCTCAAGACCATGTGCGTTGTGTCGGGGACCCTCCACAATGATAAGACCCATCATTTAAATGCAAAAACCCCCATTAAAAGTCACTTTTAGGGGGAAAAAACAGCCTCTGTCCACTTCGTAAACAAACTGATAAACAAATGGACAAAAGTGTGATTAAAGCATATGCGGGAGCCCAGCGAGCTCCAGACTATGTGCATTGTGTCGGGGACCCCCGTAAATGATAAGACCCATCATTTAAATGCAAAAACCCCCATTAAAAGTCACTTTTAGGGGGAAAAAACAGCCTCTGTCCACTTCGTAAACAAACTGATAAGCAAATGGACAAAAGTGTGATTAAAGCATATGCGGGAGCCCAGCGAGCTCCAGACTATGTGCATTGTGTCGGGGACCCCCGTAAATGATAAGACCCATCATTTAAATGCAAAAACCACCGTTAAAAGTCACTTTTAGGGGCGAAAAACAGCCTCTGTCCACTTCGTTAACAAACTGATAGGCAAGTGGACAAAAGTGTGATTAAAGCATATGCGGGAGCCCAGCGAGCTCCAGACTATGTGCATTGTGTCGGGGACCCCCGTGAATGATAAGACCCATCATTTAAATGCAAAAACCCCCATTAAAAGTCACTTTTAGGGGGAAAAAACAGCCTCTGTCCACTTCGTTAACAAACTGATAGGCAAATGAACAAAAGTGTGATTAAAGCATTATCGGGACCCCAGCGAGCTCCAGACCATGTGCATTGTGTCGGGGACCCTCCACAATGATAAGACCCATCATTTAAATGCAAAAGCCACCATTAAAAGTCACTTTTAGGGGCAAAAAACAGCCTCTGTCCACTTCGTTAACAAACTGATAGGCAAATGGACAAAAGTGTGATTAAAGCATTTGCGGGACCCCAGCGAGCTCCAGACTAGTTGCATTGTGTCGGGGACCCTCCACAATGATAAGACCCATCATTTAAATGCAAAACCCTATTTAGGCGCAATGGATGTCCACTTGCGGGAGACGACAGACAGTGGTGCGGTTAGCCAAAGTGACAATGGATGTCCACTTGCGGGAGACGACAGACAGTGGTGCGGTTAGCCAAAGTGACAGACCTAATGTTAGACCAATTTACAGGCAATGGACGTCCACTCTCGGGAGAGAGACCTCCAGCATGTGTCCCTGACATGGAGACTCTGTTTATTTCACTCATCCAGGACAGAGACCGGGGAAATCTCCTCTCTGTGGCCCCTCCAAGACCCCCAAAGGACGGACCACAGACCTCCAGCATGTGTCCCTGACATGGGCACCTCCATAACCTTGCACACCGTGAGTCCCCGGACTCCCGGACTTAAGCACTCCCCCACGGACTAAACCCAGATGTTCACACCCTACAGAACTCCATGCCCCTGGTTAACCTAAAGGGGGTGGATTTTGCGGTGCTTTACCGTCGGCACATCGGTATCCATATTCGGCCTTATTCACGGCACCACCACCCCTTCTGTGGAGGATATTCTCATGCTCCTGGTAACCCTTTAAATAGTCTGATACTGTCAGGGCTCATCACCGCACTTTACAAGCCATAAATAATGTTTAAATGGTCGGGGAAAGTGTTTTTAAACGTCTGGAAGAGAGTTGTAGCCTGTCATTTTGCAGGATATCATTTAACATGTAACCTCTCCTGGAAATGCACAGAATATGTCCATTTCCAGGAGAGGTTCCATGTTAAATTATATCCTGCAAAATGACAGGCTATAAGCCAGGAAAAAGTGTTTGAAAAGGCGGGGAAAAGTTGTTTAAAATAGTCGGAAAAGTGTTTTTAAACGTCTGGAAGAGAGTTGTTGCCTGTCATTTTGCAGGATATAATTTAACATGGAACCTCTCCTGGAAATGCGCAGAGTATGTCCATTTCCAGGAGAGGTTCCATGTTAAATTATATCCTGCAAAATGACAGGCTATAAGCCAGGAAAAAGTGTTTGAAAGGCGGGGAAAAGTTGTTTAAAATAGTCGGAAAAGTGTTTTTAAACGTCTGGAAGAGAGTTGTTGCCTGTCATTTTGCAGGATATCATTTAACATGGAACCTCTCCTGGAAATGCGCAGAGTATGTCCATTTCCAGGAGAGGTTCCATGTTAAATTATATCCTGCTAATGACAGGCTATAGCCAGGAACAAGTGTTTGAAAGGCGGGGAAAGTTGTTTAAAATAGTCGGAAAAGTGTTTTAAACGTCTGAAAGAGAGTTGTTGCCTGTCATTTTGCAGGATATAATTTAACATGGAACCTCTCCTGGAAATGCGCAGAGTATGTCCATTTCCAGGAGAGGTTCCATGTTAAATTATATCCTGCAAAATGACAGGCTATAAGCCAGGAAAAAGTGTTTGAAAGGCGGGGAAAAGTTGTTTAAAATACTCTGATACCTCAGGGCGCATCACCGCATTTTACAAGCCAGGGAAGTGTCGGAATCCTGGGTAAACATTGTTTAAATAGTCTGACACCTGGCACTGTATTTGCCCCTGGGAGAGGTTCCATGTTAAATTATATCCTGCAAAATGACAGGCTATAAGCCAGGAAAAAGTGTTTGAAAGGCGGGGAAAAGTTGTTTAAAATACTCTGATACCTCCAGGGCGCATCACCGCATTTTACAAGCCAGGGAAGGTGTCGGAATCCTGGGTAAACATTGTTTAAATAGTCTGACACCTGGCACTGTATTTGCCCCTGGGAGAGGTTCCATGTTAAATTATATCCTGCAAAATGACAGGCTATAAGCCAGGAAAAAGTGTTTGAAAGGCGGGGAAAAGTTGTTTAAAATACTCTGATACCTCCAGGGCGCATCACCGCATTTTACAAGCCAGGGAAGGTGTCGGAATCCTGGGTAAACATTGTTTTTAAATAGTCTGACACCTGGCACTGTATTTGCCCCTGGGAGAGGTTCCATGTTAAATTATATCCTGCAAAATGACAGGCTATAAGCCAGGAAAAGTGTTTGAAAGGCGGGGAAAAGTTGTTTAAAATACTCTGATACCTCCAGGGCGCATCACCGCATTTTACAAGCCAGGGAAGGTGTCGGAATCCTGGGTAAACATTGTTTAAATAGTCTGACACCTGGCACTGTATTTGCCCCTGGAGAGGTTCCATGTTAAATTATATCCTGCAAAATGACAGGCTATAAGCCAGGAAAAAGTGTTTGAAAGGCGGGGGAAAGTTGTTTAAAATACTCTGATACCTCCAGGGCGCATCACCGCATTTTACAAGCCAGGGAAGGTGTCGAATCCTGGGTAAACATTGTTTAAATAGTCTGACACCTGGCACCTGTATTTGCCCCTGGAGAGGTTCCATGTTAAATTATATCCTGCAAAATGACAGGCTATAAGCCAGGAAAAAGTGTTTGAAGGCGGGAAAAGTTGTTTAAAATACTCTGATACCTCCAGGGCGCATCACCGCATTTTACAAGCCAGGGAAGGTGTCGGAATCCTGGGTAAACATTGTTTAAATAGTCTGACACCTGGCACTGTATTTGCCCCTGGGAGAGGTTCCATGTTAAATTATATCCTGCAAAATGACAGGCTATAAGCCAGGAAAAAGTGTTTGAAAGGCGGGGAAAAGTTGTTTAAAATACTCTGATACCTCCAGGGCGCATCACCGCATTTTACAAGCCAGGGAAGGTGTCGGAATCCTGGGTAAACATTGTTTAAATAGTCTGACACCTGGCACTGTATTTGCCCCTGGGAGAGGTTCCATGTTAAATTATATCCTGCAAAATGACAGGCTATAAGCCAGGAAAAAGTGTTTGAAAGGCGGGGAAAAGTTGTTTAAAATACTCTGATACCTCCAGGGCGCATCACGCATTTTACAAGCCAGGGAAGGTGTCGGAATCCTGGGTAAACATTGTTTAAATAGTCTGACACCTGGCACTGTATTTGCCCCTGGGAGAGGTTCCATGTTAAATTATATCCTGCAAAATGACAGGCTATAAGCCAGGAAAAAGTGTTTGAAAGGCGGGGAAAAGTTGTTTAAAATACTCTGATACCTCCAGGGCGCATCACCGCATTTTACAAGCCAGGGAAGGTGTCGGAATCCTGGGTAAACATTGTTTAAATAGTCTGACACCTGGCACTGTATTTGCCCCTGGGAAACTTCAAGGTTATATTCATGTTTTATTATTTATTTAATAATCACATGATTTTTACAAAAACAGTATACACAGTATACATATATACAATAATAATAATAATAATAATATAACAATATACATAATAAAAACATGAAAAGTGGTGAAAATGAGAAAATGTATCCGAAAATAGTGCCTCCTAATGCGGGCATGTGGACAGTAGCCACAGACTCACAGGCACACACACACATGCAGAGATCCAGGGGGCGGAGCACATGGCTTTTTTTACCCAGAAATAAGTCTATGAGAGGCGGGGAGACTCAGAGGACAGGCTGCGTCACCTCACTTTGTAACCCAGGAAAAGAGCAGGAATTCTGGCTGCGTGAGTGTTAAAAGTGCATTCATCTGTGTTAATCCGACAGCCGCAGAGGTGCTGACGCAAAGCAGGCGGAACAAATTGATTATTTGAACCAGGAATAAATGTTTGCAAGGCGGGGAAAGTGTTCCTGCAGCCCCTCCATAACGGTAATAATGATTATAAATGATTTCCAGGGCAGAAAGCGTTTTTTAAATGTGGAAAAAAATATGTTAAACTGTTTAAAAAGCACAAAGTGATTTGAGTGCAGTTCTCATGTGTCCCCACAGGAGTGCGCGTCGTCCCAGGGAGCACAGTACATGGTGACAAGGTACGATTTATACCCTAAAATAGCATGCTAAGTGTGGGTGGATTAGTTTCAAAGCATGCACACTCTGCTCGTGTCAGACTTCCATCAAATAGACCGGGGAAAACACCTCTCATTAGCCCCTCAAAGACCACCAAAGGACGGACTAAGCAGCTCCAGCACGGCTCCCTCACATGGAGCTCAGGTTATTTCATACCTCCAGGAGAGGGACCGGGAAAACCACCTCTCTGTAGCCCCTGACAGAGCCCCAAAGGACGGACTAAGGACCTCCGGCAACAGTGGCACTTCCATAACCTCGTGCACCGTGAGACCCCGGGCCCCCGGACTTAAGCACTCCCCCACGGACTAAACCCAGATGTTCACACCCTGCAGAATCTCATGCCCCTGGTCACCTTTAAGGGGGGGTGGATTTTGCGGTGCTTTACCGTCCGAACACAAGCATCAATATTCGTCCTCCTTCACAGCAGCAGCAGCAGCAGCAGCAGCAGCAGCAGCAGCAGCAGCAGCAGCAGCAGCAGCAGCAGCAGCAGCAGCAGCAGCACCTGCCCTGCTGCACTTCCATAACCTCGTGCACCGTGAGACCCCGGGCCCCCGGACTTAAGCACTCCCCCACGGACTAAAACCAGATGTTCACACCCTGCAGAATCTCATGCCCCTGGTCACCTTTAAGGGGGGGTGGATTTTGCGGTGCTTTACCGTCCGAACACAAGCATCAATATTCGTCCTCCTTCACAGCAGCAGCAGCAGTAGCAGCAGCAGCAGCACCTGCCCTGCTGGAGGTTCACACTTTAACTTATTTGTATTCGTTTTTTTTTGTTCCCCTCCTCTGCCTTACACATCCTCCCACGCTCGAGCACTCCTCACTCGGACTAAACCCCTCCATGCACACCGCCAGAACCAGAACCTCACGCCCCTGGTGACCTTAAAGGTGTTTGTCTTTGTTTGTTTTTGTACTCCACATAGACAGGCAGGTGTTCAGCACCACGGACAGAGCGGGCCCGCTGCTGCTGCTGCTGGAAGGTGGAACACTTTGAGTCTTTTTATTTTCTCTTTTCTCCCTGCTCCTGCACACACCTTTTGTTACCCTCCTCTGCCTTACACATCCTCCCACGCTCGAGCACTCCTCACTCGGACTAAACCCAGATGTTCACACCCTACAGAACTTCATGCCCCTGGTTACCCTAAAGGGGTGGATTTTGCGGTGCTTTACCGTCCGCACATCGGCATACATATTCGGCCTTATTCATGACACTACCACCCCTTCTTTGGAGGATATTGCAGGATATAATTTAACATGGAACCTCTCCTGGAAATGCACAGAGTATGTCCATTTCCAGGAGAGGTTACATGTTAAATTATATCCTGCAAAATGACAGGCACTGTATTTGCCCCTGGGAACCTTCAAGGTTATACTAATGTTTTTTTTTTATTTTTTATTTAATTATCACACCACTTTTACAAAAACAGTATACAAAATAAACATAATAACAACATGATTAACAGGGGCCTTGGGGCCATATTAGCCGTCTAACTTGTACAGTGCACCGGGGAAAAAAGGTTGAGTCCACGGCCCCTTTCCCCTCATCAGGAGTACCAATCGGTCCTGAAGAAGAGGTATCGCTGCTCTCCGCCCCTGAATCCTCTTCGGAGGTAGCTGACGGTGGTAGACCTCCTTCTGATGATGATGCTGCTGCAGCTGCTGCCGCCGCCCTGAACATGGAGCGGATCTTCAATGCCTCCTTTATTCCAGGCGTATTCGCGTAGAACCGGTCTGCAGTGCTTACGTCGTGGCACATAAACCTAGCCAGAATCGACCTGCTTTCTGGATCTTGGTGATGCTTGATATTGTCAGCCAGGGCAGTGCGCAAGATGGTGAAGGTGACGGCTGTTTCTAGCCCAGCATCAGCCCAAGCCCTCTTCAAGTGAGCGTTCAGGTTCTTGGAAGCCTGCTTCCCCGATGTGAAAAGGAAGAATTCATTCTGAGGACCCGACAAGCCCTCTTTTATCCCCATCCACCGCATGACCCAGCTAAACTCCTTTATTGTAAGCACCAGCTGTGCTTCACCAAATGTCTTGGCAGTCTTGTGATCCTGCACGTGGATGATGTAGCCCTCAGCAGTGCCCCTTCTGTCCGCCTCAAAGACCTCCGTGTTGGTCATGTTTGCATACACACCCGGACGGTGGCCATACAGGAGGCTCCAATGGAGGGTTAGATAGCCATATAGCAGGTACTGGGTGATTGTGGTCGGATTGCTAGCCATCAGGTCAAGGAGATCAGGGATGCGCTTCTCAGCGGCCGCCATGGCGGCGAGAAGCTCCGCCTGGCTCGGCAGACGATCCAGCTTGTCCCTCTTCACCTTAAACTGGTGGAGAGTGACAGACTTTTTCAAATCGTTAATGTTGGCTTTCACCTCTCTGATGATGTGGGTCATATCAGACTGGGTGAGCCTGCACCCCCGGAGCTTTGATGCAGACAAGTACCTCAGGAAATGGTTCACAGTCTTCAGGAACAACAGCGATGTTGTGACTGTCCGGCCCGACTCTGAAATATACTTGCTCCAGCCACGGACCCTCTTTGTGTCTTTTAGAAACAGCCAGTCTGACAGCCGGTCAAAACCATGGGCCATGAATACTATGAAGTTCTTTATCCGGCTGACATTGGACATACAATTCTCTTTCCGTTTTACTGTCGGTGCAAGACCCTCACAATGACCTCTGTATGTCTGAATGTACGTCTCCATGCTTTTAGGCAACATGATTTCACGCATGGTATTCCGCAGTCCCTTCCCAGTGCACCATTGATTTTGGGAAGAGGGCCAGTCCTTAGCCAGATTAGCTTTCAGCTTATTGGAGACAGACGCACGGGTCTTCTGGCATACAGGGGTCTCACTACAGGAGGCTTCTACGGACCGCATGACAGTCTGCATCGGGGTCTTGCTTCCGGAGGCTTCTGGGGACCGCATCACAGACTTGAGAGGGATCTCACTCGCAGAGGCTTCTATGGACCGCATGACAGTCTTCACTGGGGTCTCACTACCGGAGGCTTCTGGGGACCACATGACAGTCTTCACTGGGGTCTTGCTTCCGGAGGCTTCTGGGGACCGCATCACAGACTTGAGAGGGGTCTCTCTACCGGAGGCTTTGTTGGACCGCATGACAGTCTTCACCGGGGTCTTGCTTCCGGAGGCTTCTGGGGACCGCATGACAGTGTTCACCGGGGTCTCACTACCGGAGGCTTTGTCGGACCGCATGACAGTCTTCACCGGGGTCTTGCTTCCGGAGGCTTCTGGGGACCGCATCACAGACTTGAGGGGGGTCTCACTCGCAGAGGCTTCTATGGACCGCATGACAGTCTTCACCGGGGTCTTGAGAGGGGTATTGCTGCCGGAGGCTACTGAGTTCATGTCGGGGGTACTTGGGATTGCTACGCCCTTAAATCGTATACATTCTTCGTCTTCCTCAAGCAGAGCAGCAGTGGCATTCTGCTTCCTGGGTTTTAGACCCTGTTTTAGCCTGGAGCGCAGGGTCTTCACCTCATCAATGAGGGCATCCTTCTGAGCCCTCAATGCCACATTGTCCAGCCTCACCTGCATGCAGTCCTCTTCGTCACACTCGGTATGTGGGGAGAAGGGTGGAGGGTGCACCGGGTATTCCTCCTCATTGTCTATATCCAATGATGTAGCCATTCCAATGATGGGATTAGTCTCTCGGAGGTCATGGAGCAACTGCAGGGCCACACTATGCTTCAGCCTTGCCATGACCTGATGTGCCTCATCTCGGGAGAACTCAGGGTGGTCACGAGTTACATGACGGTGTAGTTTCCTCCCAGCATACGAACACCCTGTGATGGGACAGGGTTTGGTCCGAACATTTATTCTACCACTGGCCATTTTAAGAATGATGCCTCTTTCATCCAGGTTCCGCACTGCATGTTTGTGCTTAAGGTGCTTATTCAAAGCCAGATAGCGGAGGCTGCACACCGGGCATTCGGTCAACATCCTTCCAAAAACACACACAATGAATTATATTTAAATGGTTTTCTGTTTCTCCGTTTATATGCGTTAGCCAACTGCTGATTGCAACCATGGGTCCGATGCTTCAATGCAGGGAACACGGACCAAGGGGAGGACTTGGGTTACCACCTGGTTAAAATGGTCCCACCTCCGCACCAACGCGACTGGCGATGGGTCCGATACATTGATTGTTTTTTGTTTCATGGTTCTGCCACGAACTCACAAGACAGTTTTGGGTACAAAACGTGGGGGTAACAGTACCTCCGGGCGCTCCGTCCCGCTCCGGCTTTCGCCGCAGCGGGGGGAGGAGGCATTGAACCCCTCGCACCTGCCCCCGGAGGAGGCAGGGGAGTCAGGTACCCGGAGGCGCACGGTGGACGGCCAGGGCGAGACCGCCACACCGCACTGGAGTCAGAGTTCCGAGTTTTTCGAGCCAGGTCCCGGTGAAACGCAGTACGGAGCACCCGGCAGGAACCTCCAGCAGACCCCCCCGCGCGGTTCCCTCGTCCCTCGGAAGAGGCGGAGAGGTGGGTGTTTTTCATCTGCTGGCGGACTGCCGGGGAGAACGTGCTGCTCGGGAGCCAGGCTCAGAGTTAGTGGAAGTGAGAGCCCGTGCACCTGCCTTTTACAGCAGGCACGCGCTGGTATCGGGGTGGGGAGAGAAGGTAGATGCAGAGGCTGCAGAAACAGCCAGAGCCTTTCCCCTCTAACACACCCCTCATTTGGTTCATGAGCACTGGGCAGAGTCCCCTGTCAACTCTCCTTATATTCCTCCGGAGACCAGTTGGGAAATGGCAGCATCCCACTTCACCTGGTAGACCAATATCGTTAAATGAGCTCAGTAATGTACTGCACAACATCACATGGGTAAAATGAGCTATATCATGCACTGCAAAATCACATTTGGTTTATTTCCAAAAAGCCTGGAAAAAACACATATCCATCATGTCCTGTAAAATATCATTCTTTGTTTATGTCCGCTCCAGGATTACCCGTAGTTTGGATGAACCGACCGCCAAGCACCGGAAGCTGGACCCGGGGAGGAGGCCCTCCGATGGCGGGTCAAAGTTGATGATACCGCAGCTGGCTGGACACTAGCCGTAGAAGAACACCTGGGCGGGACCAGGCATGTCCCTCTTTGCAGACAAGCATATGTGCTCCCAGGAGCAGAGTCAATCACACAGTTTGGAGGAACCGACCGCCTAGCACCGGAAGCTGGACCCGGGGAGGAGGCCCTCCGATGGCGGGTCAAAGTTGATGATACCGCAGCTGGCTGGACACTAGCCGTAGAAGAACACCTGGGCGGGACCAGGCATGTCCCTCTTTGCAGACAAGCATATGTGCTCCCAGGAGCAGAGTCAAACCCGCAGTTTGGAAGAACCGACCGCCAGAGCACCGGCACGAAGCCGGGCCGGCGGAGGCCTTCCGATGGCGGGTCACGTTTGCCATTCGATCAATGTCTTTGCAGACAAGCATATATGTGGTTGTTACGCAGGATCAAATAGGTAGTTTGATGAAGTAGGGTCCTGTGCCCGGAGCAAGGCCAATTGCTGAATGCCGCAGCCGACTAAGGCCGCTATGCCACAGTGGAGGATGAGAGAAACAGGTGTTTGTTTTGCATTCCGCGGCAAAGAGGGGAGGTGGAACTTCCACCCCGCTACGGAACCTGTGGTGGGACCCCTGAGTCAGACGGTTCGTCTTGGAAACGCTTCATATCGGTCGGCCTGGGAGGTAAGAGACACGCAGGGTAACGGACACGCAGGGTTACCCCCACGCAGCCCACGCAACACGGAGGAGGCAGGGGAGTCTGGTACCCGGAGGCGCATGGCCGCAACACCGCACTGGAGTCAGGGTTTCGAGTTTTTCGAGCCAGGTCCCAGTGAACGCAAGACTCCAGCAGGAGCCTCCAGCAGACCCCCCCGACGTTTCCCCCGTCCCTCCCGGCCATCAGAGTCGAACCCGCAGTTCGGAGGAACCGACCGCCAGAGCACCGGCACGAGGCCGGGCCGGCGGAGGCCCTCCGATGGCGGGTCACGTTTGCCATTCGATCAATGTCTTTGCAGACAAGCATATATGTGGTTGTTACGCAGGATCAAATAGGTAGTTTGATGAAGTAGGGTCCTGTGCCCGGAGCCTCCAGCAGACCCCCCCGACGTTTCCCTCGTCCCTCCCGGCCATCAGAGTCGAACCCGCAGTTCGGAGGAACCGACCGCCAGAGCACCGGCACGAGGCCGGGCCGGCGGAGGCCCTCCGATGGCGGGTCACGTTTGCCATTCGATCAATGTCTTTGCAGACAAGCATATATGTGGTTGTTACGCAGGATCAAATAGGTAGTTTGATGAAGTAGGGTCCTGTGCCCGGAGCAAGGCCAATTGCTGAATGCCGCAGCCGACTAAGGCCGCTATGCCACAGTGGAGGATGAGAGAAACAGGTGTTTGTTTTGCATTCCGCGGCAAAGAGGGGAGGTGGAACTTCCACCCCGCTACGGAACCTGTGGTGGGACCCCTGAGTCAGACGGTTCGTCTTGGAAACGCTTCATATCGGTCGGCCTGGGAGGTAAGAGACACGCAGGGTAACGGACACGCAGGGTTACCCCCACGCAGCCCACGCAACACGGAGGAGGCAGGGGAGTCTGGTACCCGGAGGCGCATGGCCGCAACACCGCACTGGAGTCAGGGTTTCGAGTTTTTCGAGCCAGGTCCCAGTGAACGCAAGACTCCAGCAGGAGCCTCCAGCAGACCCCCCCGATGTTTCCCTCGTCCCTCCCGGCCATCAGAGTCGAACCCGCAGTTCGGAGGAACCGACCGCCAGAGCACCGGCACGAGGCCGGGCCGGCGGAGGCCCTCCGATGGCGGGTCGCGTTTGCCATTCGATCAGTGAGAAATCAGAAGAGGAAGGGGGAAGAAAAAAGACTAACTTGTCTTTTTGGAGAACCATCAAAAATGGGTGAAAATGAAAAAATGTATCCGAGAATAGTGCCCCATAAGGCGGGTAAAGTCCCCTGTCAACTCCCCTCAGCTTCCTCCACACTCTGAAAAAGTCAGAGTTATTTTTTGGAGAACCATCAAAAAGGGCTAAAAGTGTTGAAATGTATCCGGGAATAGTGCCCCATAAGGCGGGTAAAGTCCCCTGTCAACTCCCCTCACCTTCCTCCACACTCTGAAAAAGTCAGAGTTATTTTTTGGAGAACCATCAAAAAGGGCTAAAAGTGTTGAAATGTATCCGGGAATAGTGCCCCATAAGGCGGGTAAAGTCCCCTGTCAACTCCCCTCACCTTCCTCCACACTCTGAAAAAGTCAGAGTTATTTTTTGGAGAACCATCAAAAAGGGCTAAAAGTGTTGAAATGTATCCGGGAATAGTGCCCCATAAGGCGGGTAAAGTCCCCTGTCAACTCCCCTCACCTTCCTCCACACTCTGAAAAAGTCAGAGTTATTTTTTGGAGAACCATCAAAAAGGGCTAAAAGTGTTGAAATGTATCCGGGAATAGTGCCCCATAAGGCGGGTAAAGTCCCCTGTCAACTCCCCTCACCTTCCTCCACACTCTGAAAAAGTCAGAGTTATTTTTCGGAGAACCATCAAAAAGGGCTAAAAGTGTTGAAATGTATCCGGGAATAGTGCCCCATAAGGCGGGTAAAGTCCCCTGTCAACTCCCCTCACCTTCCTCCACACTCTGAAAAAGTCAGAGTTATTTTTTGGAGAACCATCAAAAAGGGCTAAAAGTGTTGAAATGTATCCGGGAATAGTGCCCCATAAGGCGGATAAAGTCCCCTGTCAACTCCCCTCACCTTCCTCCACACTCTGAAAAAGTCAGAGTTATTTTTTGGAGAACCATCAAAAAGGGCTAAAAGTGTTGAAATGTATCCGGGAATAGTGCCCCATAAGGCGGATAAAGTCCCCTGTCAACTCCCCTCACCTTCCTCCACACTCTGAAAAAGTCAGAGTTATTTTTTGGAGAACCATCAAAAAGGGCTAAAAGTGTTGAAATGTATCCGGGAATAGTGCCCCATAAGGCGGATAAAGTCCCCTGTCAACTCCCCTCACCTTCCTCCACACTCTGAAAAAGTCAGAGTTATTTTTTGGAGAACCATCAAAAAGGGCTAAAAGTGTTGAAATGTATCCGGGAATAGTGCCCCATAAGGCGGATAAAGTCCCCTGTCAACTCCCCTCACCTTCCTCCACACTCTGAAAAAGTCAGAGTTATTTTTTGGAGAACCATCAAAAAGGGCTAAAAGTGTTGAAATGTATCCGGGAATAGTGCCCCATAAGGCGGATAAAGTCCCCTGTCAACTCCCCTCACCTTCCTCCACACTCTGAAAAAGTCAGAGTTATTTTTTGGAGAACCATCAAAAAGGGCTAAAAGTGTTGAAATGTATCCGGGAATAGTGCCCCATAAGGCGGATAAAGTCCCCTGTCAACTCCCCTCACCTTCCTCCACACTCTGAAAAAGTCAGAGTTATTTTTTGGAGAACCATCAAAAAGGGCTAAAAGTGTTGAAATGTATCCGAGAATAGTGCCCCATAAGGCGGATAAAGTCCCCTGTCAACTCCCCTCACCTTCCTCCACACTCTGAAAAAGTCAGAGTTATTTTTTGGAGAACCATCAAAAAGGGCTAAAAGTGTTGAAATGTATCCGAGAATAGTGCCCCATAAGGCGGATAAAGTCCCCTGTCAACTCCCCTCACCTTCCTCCACACTCTGAAAAAGTCAGAGTTATTTTTTGGAGAACCATCAAAAAGGGCTAAAAGTGTTGAAATGTATCCGGGAATAGTGCCCCATAAGGCGGATAAAGTCCCCTGTCAACTCCCCTCACCTTCCTCCACACTCTGAAAAAGTCAGAGTTATTTTTTGGAGAACCATCAAAAAGGGCTAAAAGTGTTGAAATGTATCCGAGAATAGTGCCCCATAAGGCGGATAAAGTCCCCTGTCAACTCCCCTCACCTTCCTCCACACTCTGAAAAAGTCAGAGTTATTTTTTGGAGAACCATCAAAAAGGGCTAAAAGTGTTGAAATGTATCCGGGAATAGTGCCCCATAAGGCGGATAAAGTCCCCTGTCAACTCCCCTCACCTTCCTCCACACTCTGAAAAAGTCAGAGTTATTTTTTGGAGAACCATCAAAAAGGGCTAAAAGTGTTGAAATGTATCCGGGAATAGTGCCCCATAAGGCGGATAAAGTCCCCTTTCAACTCCCCTCACCTTCCTCCACACTCTGAAAAAGTCAGAGTTATTTTTTGGAGAACCATCAAAAAGGGCTAAAAGTGTTGAAATGTATCCGAAAATAGTGCCTCATGAGGCGGATTGAGTCCCCTGTCAACTCCCCTTACCTTCCTCCAGAGCCCAGTTCAAAAACTTTAAGTTTGGTAAGAACCATGCTGGGGGGTCTCCAGGCAACAAAATGTATCCGAGCCAAAGTGCACATACAGCGGATGAATTCCTCCATGAAGTTACACAGCCGTTTTTTTTCTGAGTCCTCTCAAAAACCGGGTTTCCGATTTCGTGCAGAAGGTAGCTTGTAAAACATGAACGGTTTTTTACAACGGAGGAGGGGAAGTCTGGATTCCCCTCTCCGTTGTACCTTGCAACGGGGTAGGGGAAAAGTGTTCGGCGCTTCGTCCCGAAGCGCCGAACACTTTTCCCCTTCTCCAATTTTTCAGATCCCCTCTCCCATGTAATTTTAAAAGTTCAGTTTTTGATTATTTTAACATATAATTGACCGTTTTCTTTCATTTTTTTTTCATTCCACGGGTGGGGGCCTATGGCAGGCTGCCTATGAGCTCCCAAATTTGGCCCGGATCATCCGGGATTTGTGGGATAAGCTCCATAAACTGACAAAGTCATCCAAATATGTCGCTTTTATCGCCCAAAGATATATCATGCAAATACATTAAAATAGTAAAAGGTACAATTGTGCTCGGCATTAACCGGAATTTGATTTATATAGCCCCCAAAAAATAATTAAAAATCATTTTCGTGGGGAAAAGTGTTAAAACGCCTGATTAAAGCATTTGCGGGACCCCAGCGAGCTCCAGACTAGTTTCATTGTGTCGGGGACCCTGGATAATGATAAAACACATCATTTAAATACAAAAAACACCATTAGAAGTCACTTTTAGGGGCAAAAAACAGCCTCTGTCCACTTCGTTAACAAACTGATGGGGAAAAGGACAAAATCGTGATTAAAGCATTTTGCGGGACCCCAGCGAGCTCCAGACTAGTTTCATTGTGTCGGGGACCCTGGAGAAAGATAAAACACATCATTTAAATGCCAAAAACACCATTAAAAGTCACTTTTAGGGGCAAAAAACAGCCTCTGTCCACTTCGTTAACAAAGTGATGGGGAAAAGGACAAAATCGTGATTAAAGCATTTTGCGGGACCCCAGCGAGCTCCAGACTAGTTTCATTGTGTCGGGGACCCTGGAGAAATATAAAACACATCATTTAAATGCCAAAAACACCATTAAAAGTCACTTTTAGGGGCAAAAAACAGCCTCTGTCCACTTCGTTAACAAAGTGATGGGGAAAAGGACCAAATCGTGATTAAAGCATTTTGCGGGACCCCAGCGAGCTCCAGACTAGTTTCATTGTGTCGGGGACCCTGGATAACGATAAAACACATCATTTAAATGCCAAAAACACCATTAAAAGTCACTTTTAGGGGCAAAAAACAGCCTCTGTCCACTTCGTTCACAAAGTGATGGGGAAAAGGACAAAATCGTGATTAAAGCATTTGCGGGACCCCAGCGAGCTCCAGACTAGTTTCATTGTGTCGGGGACCCTGGATAATGATAAGACCCATCATTTAAATGCCAAAAACACCATTAAAAGTCACTTTTAGGGGCAAAAAACAGCCTCTGTCCACTTCGTTAACAAAGTGATGGGGAAAAGGACAAAATCGTGATTAAAGCATTTTGCGGGACCCCAGCGAGCTCCAGACTAGTTTCATTGTGTCGGGGACCCTGGATAATTATAAAACACATCATTTAAATGCCAAAAACACCATTAAAAGTCACTTTTAGGGGCAAAAAACAGCCTCTGTCCACTTCGTTAACAAAGTGATGGGGAAAAGGACAAAATCGTGATTAAAGCATTTTGCGGGACCCCAGCGAGCTCCAGACTAGTTTCATTGGGTCGGGGACCCTGGAGAAATATAAAACCCATCATTTAAATGCCAAAAACACCATTAAAAGTCACTTTTAGGGGCAAAAAACAGCCTCTGTCCACTTCGTTAACAAAGTGATGGGGAAAAGGACCAAATCGTGATTAAAGCATTTTGCGGGACCCCAGCGAGCTCCAGACTATGTGCATTGCGTCGGGGACCCTGGAGAAAGATAAAACACATCATTTAAATACAAAAAACACCATTAAAAGTCACTTTTAGGGGCAAAAAACAGCCTCTGTCCACTTCGTTAACAAAGTGATGGGGAAAAGGACAAAATCGTGATTAAAGCATTTTGCGGGACCCCAGCGAGCTCCAGACTAGTTTCATTGTGTCGGGGACCCTGGATAATGATAAAACACATCATTTAAATGCCAAAAACACCATTAAAAGTCACTTTTAGGGGCAAAAAACAGCCTCTGTCCACTTCGTTAACAAAGTGATGGGGAAAAGGACAAAATCGTGATTAAAGCATTTGCGGGACCCCAGCGAGCTCCAGACTAGTTTCATTGTGTCGGGGACCCTGGATAATGATAAGACCCATCATTTAAATGCCAAAAACACCATTAAAAGTCACTTTTAGGGGCAAAAAACAGCCTCTGTCCACTTCGTTAACAAACTGATAGGCAAATGGACAGAAGGGGGAACACGGCCCAGCCGCTGCTCCGCTGCTCCAGACTATGTGCATTGTGTCGGGGAGCCAGGTCAAACCCCTCCATGCACACCGCCAGAACCAGAACCTCACGACCCTGGTGACCTTAAAGGTGTTTGTCTTTGTTTGTTTTTGTACTCCACATAGACAGGCAGGTGTTCAGCACCGCGGGCCCGCTGCTGCTGCTGCTGCTGCTGGAAGGTGGAACACTTTGAGTCTTTTTATTTTCTCTTTTCTCCCTGCTCCTGCACACACCTTTTGTTCCCCTCCTCTGCCTTACACATCCTCCCACGCTCGAGCACTCCTCACTCGGACTAAACCCCTCCATGCACACCGCCAGAACCAGAACCTCACGACCCTGGTGACCTTAAAGGTGTTTGTCTTTGTTTGTTTTTGTATTCCACATAGACAGGCTGGGGTTCAGCACCACGCACAGAGCCTACCCGCTACCTCCAGGGCGCATCACCACATTTTACAAGCCAGGAAAGGTGCATGGATCCTGGGTAAACATTGATTAAGTGTTTTTAAATGTGTGGAACAGTGTTTTGTCACTTTCAAAACTCTCCTGTCATTGACCGGAGAATTTGGGTCAATTTTGTATTCAATCTGGCCATTAATATTCCAGTGAGACGAAGTACGTACATTGACCGGAGTGATCCCATGTTAATGTTGTCCAAATACCGGAACATTCCCTAACCCTATTTAGGGGCAATGGATGTCCACTTGCGGGAGACGACAGACAGTGGTGCGGTTAGCCAAAGTGACAATGGATGTCCACTTGCGGGAGACGACAGACAGTGGTGCGGTTAGCCAAAGTGACAGACCTAATGTTAGACCAATTTACAAGCAATGGACGTCCACTCTCGGGAGAGAGACCTCCAGCATGTGTCCTTGACATGGAGACTCTGTTTATTTCACTCATCCAGGACAGAGACCGTGGAAATCTCCTCTCTGTGGCCCCTCCAAGACCCCCAAAGGACGGACCACAGACCTCCAGCATGTGTCCCTGACATGGGCACCTCCATAACCTTGCACACCGTGAGTCCCCGGACTCCCGGACTTAAGCACTCCCCCACGGACTAAACCCAGATGTTCACACCCTACAGAACTCCATGCCCCTGGTTAACCTAAAGGGGGTGGATTTTGCGGTGCTTTACCGTCGGCACATCGGTATCCATATTCGGCCTTATTCACGGCACCACCACCCCTTCTGTGGAGGATATTCTCATGCTCCTGGTAACCCTTTAAATAGTCTGATACTGTCAGGGCTCATCACCGCACTTTACAAGCCATAAATAATGTTTAAATGGTCGGGGAAAGTGTTTTTAAACGTCTGGAAGAGAGTTGTAGCCTGTCATTTTGCAGGATATCATTTAACATGTAACCTCTCCTGGAAATGCACAGAATATGTCCATTTCCAGGAGAGGTTCCATGTTAAATTATATCCTGCAAAATGACAGGCTATAAGCCAGGAACAAGTGTTTGAAAGGCGGGGAAAAGTTGTTTAAAATAGTCTGATACCTCCAGGGCGCATCACCGTATTTTACAAGCCAGGGAAGGTGTCGGAATCCTGGGTAAACATTGTTTAAATAGTCTGACACCTGGCACTGTATTTGCCCCTGGGAGAGGTTCCATGTTAAATTATATCCTGCAAAATGACAGGCTATAAGCCAGGAACAAGTGTTTGAAAGGCGGGGAAAAGTTGTTTAAAATAGTCTGATACCTCCAGGGCGCATCACCGCATTTTACAAGCCAGGGAAGGTGTCGGAATCCTGGGTAAACATTGTTTAAATAGTCTGACACCTGGCACTGTATTTGCCCCTGGGAGAGGTTCCATGTTAAATTATATCCTGCAAAATGACAGGCTATAAGCCAGGAACAAGTGTTTGAAAGGCGGGGAAAAGTTGTTTAAAATAGTCTGATACCTCCAGGGCGCATCACCGCATTTTACAAGCCAGGGAAGGTGTCGGAATCCTGGGTAAACATTGTTTAAATAGTCTGACACCTGGCACTGTATTTGCCCCTGGGAGAGGTTCCATGTTAAATTATATCCTGCAAAATGACAGGCTATAAGCCAGGAACAAGTGTTTGAAAGGCGGGGAAAAGTTGTTTAAAATAGTCTGATACCTCCAGGGCGCATCACCGCATTTTACAAGCCAGGGAAGGTGTCGGAATCCTGGGTAAACATTGTTTAAATAGTCTGACACCTGGCACTGTATTTGCCCCTGGGAGAGGTTCCATGTTAAATTATATCCTGCAAAATGACAGGCTATAAGCCAGGAACAAGTGTTTGAAAGGCGGGGAAAAGTTGTTTAAAATAGTCTGATACCTCCAGGGCGCATCACCGCATTTTACAAGCCAGGGAAGGTGTCGGAATCCTGGGTAAACATTGTTTAAATAGTCTGACATCTGGCACTGTATTTGCCCCTGGGAGAGGTTCCATGTTAAATTATATCCTGCAAAATGACAGGCTATAAGCCAGGAACAAGTGTTTGAAAGGCGGGGAAAAGTTGTTTAAAATAGTCTGATACCTCCAGGGCGCATCACCGCATTTTACAAGCCAGGGAAGGTGTCGGAATCCTGGGTAAACATTGTTTAAATAGTCTGACACCTGGCACTGTATTTGCCCCTGGGAGAGGTTCCATGTTAAATTATATCCTGCAAAATGACAGGCTATAAGCCAGGAACAAGTGTTTGAAAGGCGGGGAAAAGTTGTTTAAAATAGTCTGATACCTCCAGGGCGCATCACCGCATTTTACAAGCCAGGGAAGGTGTCGGAATCCTGGGTAAACATTGTTTAAATAGTCTGACACCTGGCACTGTATTTGCCCCTGGGAAACTTCAAGGTTATATTCATGTTTTATTATTTATTTAATAATCACATGATTTTTACAAAAACAGTATACACAGTATACATATATACAATAATAATAATAATAATAATATAACAATATACATAATAAAAACATGAAAAGTGGTGAAAATGAGAAAATGTATCCGAAAATAGTGCCTCCTAATGCGGGCATGTGGACAGTAGCCACAGACTCACAGGCACACACACACATGCAGAGATCCAGGGGGTGGAGCACATGGCTTTTTTTACCCAGAAATAAGTCTATGAGAGGCGGGGAGACTCAGAGGACAGGCTGCGTCACCTCACTTTGTAACCCAGGAAAAGAGCAGGAATTCTGGCTGCGTGAGTGTTAAAAGTGCATTCATCTTTGTTAATCCGACAGCCGCAGAGGTGCTGACGCAAAGCAGGCGGAACAAATTGATTATTTGAACCAGGAATAAATGTTTGCAAGGCGGGGAAAGTGTTCCTGCAGCCCCTCCATAACGGTAATAATGATTAGAAATGATTTCCAGGGCAGAAAGCGTTTTTTAAATGTGGAAAAAAATATGTTAAACTGTTTAAAAAGCACAAAGTGATTTGAGTGCAGTTCTCATGTGTCCCCACAGGAGGGCGCGTCGTCCCAGGGAGCACAGTGCATGGTGACAAGGTACGATTTATACCCTAAAATAGCATGCTAAGTGTGGGTGGATTAGTTTCAAAGCATGCACACTCTGCTCGTGTCAGACTTCCATCAAATAGACCGGGGAAAACACCTCTCATTAGCCCCTCAAAGACCACCAAAGGACGGACTAAGCAGCTCCAGCACGGCTCCCTCACATGGAGCTCAGGTTATTTCATACCTCCAGGAGAGGGACCGGGAAAACCACCTCTCTGTAGCCCCTGACAGAGCCCCAAAGGACGGACTAAGGACCTCCGGCAACAGTGGCACTTCCATAACCTCGTGCACCGTGAGACCCCGGGCCCCCGGACTTAAGCACTCCCCCACGGACTAAACCCAGATGTTCACACCCTGCAGAATCTCATGCCCCTGGTCACCTTTAAGGGGGGGTGGATTTTGCGGTGCTTTACCGTCCGAACACAAGCATCAATATTCGTCCTCCTTCACAGCAGCAGCAGCAGCAGCAGCAGCAGCAGCAGCAGCAGCAGCAGCAGCAGCAGCAGCAGCACCTGCCCTGCTGCACTTCCATAACCTCGTGCACCGTGAGACCCCGGGCCCCCGGACTTAAGCACTCCCCCACGGACTAAACCCAGAAGTTCACACCCTGCAGAATCTCATGCCCCTGGTCACCTTTAAGGGGGGGTGGATTTTGCGGTGCTTTACCGTCCGAACACAAGCATCAATATTCGTCCTCCTTCACAGCAGCAGCAGCAGCAGCAGCAGCAGCAGCAGCAGCAGCAGCAGCAGCAGCAGCACCTGCCCTGCTGCACTTCCATAACCTCGTGCACCGTGAGACCCCGGGCCCCCGGACTTAAGCACTCCCCCACGGACTAAACCCAGATGTTCACACCCTGCAGAATCTCATGCCCCTGGTCACCTTTAAGGGGGGGTGGATTTTGCGGTGCTTTACCGTCCGAACACAAGCATCAATATTCGTCCTCCTTCACAGCAGCAGCAGCAGCAGCAGCAGCAGCAGCAGCAGCAGCAGCAGCAGCACCTGCCCTGCTGGAGGTTCACACTTTAACTTATTTGTATTCGGTTTTTTTTGTTCCCCTCCTCTGCCTTACACATCCTCCCACGCTCGAGCACTCCTCACTCGGACTAAACCCCTCCATGCACACCGCCAGAACCAGAACCTCACGCCCCTGGTGACCTTAAAGGTGTTTGTCTTTGTTTGTTTTTGTACTCCACATAGACAGGCAGGTGTTCAGCACCACGGACAGAGCGGGCCCGCTGCTGCTGCTGCTGGAAGGTGGAACACTTTGAGTCTTTTTATTTTCTCTTTTCTCCCTGCTCCTGCACACACCTTTTATTACACATCCTCCCACGCTCGAGCACTCCTCACTCGGACTAAACCCAGATGTTCACACCCTACAGAACTTCATGCCCCTGGTTACCCTAAAGGGGTGGATTTTGCGGTGCTTTACCGTCCGCACATCGGCATACATATTCGGCCTTATTCATGACACTACCACCCCTTCTTTGGAGGATATTGCAGGACATAATTTAACATGGAACCTCTCCTGGAAATGCACAGAATATGTCCATTTCCAGGAGAGGTTAAATGTTAAATTATATCCTGCAAAATGACAGGCACTGTATTTGCCCCTGGGAACCTTCAAGGTTATACTAATGTTTTTTTTTTTTTTTTTATTTAATTATCACACCACTTTTACAAAAACAGTATACAAAATAAACATAATAACAACATGATTAACAGGGGCCTGGGGGCCATATTAGCCGTCTAACTTGTACAGTGCACCGGGGAAAAAAGGTTGAGTCCACGGCCCCTTTCCCCTCATCAGGAGTACCAATCGGTCCTGAAGAAGAGGTATCGCTGCTCTCCGCCCCTGAATCCTCTTCGGAGGTAGCTGACGGTGGTAGACCTCCTTCTGATGATGATGCTGCTGCAGCTGCTGCCGCCGCCCTGAACATGGAGCGGATCTTCAATGCCTCCTTTATTCCAGGCGTATTCGCGTAGAACCGGTCTGCAGTGCTTACGTCGTGGCACATAAACCTAGCCAGAATCGACCTGCTTTCTGGATCTTGGTGATGCTTGATATTGTCAGCCAGGGCAGTGCGCAAGATGGTGAAGGTGACGGCTGTTTCTAGCCCAGCATCAGCCCAAGCCCTCTTCAAGTGAGCGTTCAGGTTCTTGGAAGCCTGCTTCCCCGATGTGAAAAGGAAGAATTCATTCTGAGGACCCGACAAGCCCTCTTTTATCCCCATCCACCGCATGACCCAGCTAAACTCCTTTATTGTAAGCACCAGCTGTGCTTCACCAAATGTCTTGGCAGTCTTGTGATCCTGCACGTGGATGATGTAGCCCTCAGCAGTGCCCCTTCTGTCCGCCTCAAAGACCTCCGTGTTGGTCATGTTTGCATACACACCCGGACGGTGGCCATACAGGAGGCTCCAATGGAGGGTTAGATAGCCATATAGCAGGTACTGGGTGATTGAGGTCGGATTGCTAGCCATCAGGTCAAGGAGATCAGGGATGCGCTTCTCAGCGGCCGCCATGGCGGCGAGAAGCTCCGCCTGGCTCGGCAGACGATCCAGCTTGTCCCTCTTCACCTTAAACTGGTGGAGAGTGACAGACTTTTTCAAATCGTTAATGTTGGCTTTCACCTCTCTGATGATGTTGGTCATATCAGACTGGGTGAGCCTGCACCCCCGGAGCTTTGATGCAGACAAGTACCTCAGGAAATGGTTCACAGTCTTCAGGAACAACAGCGATGTTGTGACTGTCCGGCCCGACTCTGAAATATACTTGCTCCAGCCACGGACCCTCTTTGTGTCTTTTAGAAACAGCCAGTCTGACAGCCGGTCAAAACCATGGGCCATGAATACTATGAAGTTCTTTATCCGGCTGACATTGGACATACAATTCTCTTTCCGTTTTACTGTCGGTGCAAGACCCTCACAATGACCTCTGTATGTCTGAATGTACGTCTCCATGCTTTTAGGCAACGTGATTTCACGCATGGTATTCCGCAGTCCCTTCCCAGTGCACCATTGATTTTGGGAAGAGGGCCAGTCCTTAGCCAGATTAGCTTTCAGCTTATTGGAGACAGACGCACGGGTCTTCTGGCATACAGGGGTCTCACTACAGGAGGCTTCTACGGACCGCATGACAGTCTGCATCGGGGTCTTGCTTCCGGAGGCTTCTGGGGACCGCATCACAGACTTGAGAGGGATCTCACTCGCAGAGGCTTCTATGGACCGCATGACAGTCTTCACTGGGGTCTCACTACCGGAGGCTTCAGGGGACCACATGACAGTCTTCACTGGGGTCTTGCTTCCGGAGGCTTCTGGGGACCGCATCACAGACTTGAGAGGGGTCTCTCTAGCGGAGGCTTTGTCGGACCGCATGACAGTCTTCACCGGGGTCTTGCTTCCGGAGGCTTCTGGGGACCGCATGACAGTCTTCACCGGGGTCTTGCTTCCGGAGGCTTCTGGGGACCGCATCACAGACTTGAGGGGGGTCTCACTCGCAGAGGCTTCTATGGACCGCATGACAGTCTTCACCGGGGTCTTGAGAGGGGTATTGCTGCCGGAGGCTACTGAGTTCATGTCGGGGGTACTTGGGATTGCTACGCCCTTAAATCGTATACATTCTTCGTCTTCCTCAAGCAGAGCAGCAGTGGCATTCTGCTTCCTGGGTTTTAGACCCTGTTTTAGCCTGGAGCGCAGGGTCTTCACCTCATCAATGAGGGCATCCTTCTGAGCCCTCAATGCCACATTGTCCAGCCTCACCTGCATGCAGTCCTCTTCGTCACACTCGGTATGTGGGGAGAAGGGTGGAGGGTGCACCGGGTATTCCTCCTCATTGTCTATATCCAATGATGTAGCCATTCCAATGATGGGATTAGTCTCTCGGAGGTCATGGAGCAACTGCAGGGCCACACTATGCTTCAGCCTTGCCATGACCTGATGTGCCTCATCTCGGGAGAACTCAGGGTGGTCACGAGTTACATGACGGTGTAGTTTCCTCCCAGCATACGAACACCCTGTGATGGGACAGGGTTTGGTCCGAACATTTATTCTACCACTGGCCATTTTAAGAATGATGCCTCTTTCATCCAGGTTCCGCACTGCATGTTTGTGCTTAAGGTGCTTATTCAAAGCCAGATAGCGGAGGCTGCACACCGGGCATTCGGTCAACATCCTTCCAAAAACACACACAATGAATTCTATTGAAATGGTTTTCTGTTTCTCCGTTTATATGCGTTAGCCAACTGCTGATTGCAACCATGGGTCCGATGCTTCAATGCAGGGAACACGGACCAAGGGGAGGACTTGGGTTACCACCTGGTTAAAATGGTCCCACCTCCGCACCAACGCGACTGGCGATGGGTCCGATACATTGATTGTTTTTTGTTTCATGGTTCTGCCACGAACTCACAAGACAGTTTTGGGTACAAAACGTGGGGGTAACAGTACCTCCGGGCGCTCCGTCCCGCTCCGGCTTTCGCCGCAGCGGGGGGAGGAGGCATTGAACCCCTCGCACCTGCCCCCGGAGGAGGCAGGGGAGTCAGGTACCCGGAGGCGCACGGTGGACGGCCAGGGCGAGACCGCCACACCGCACTGGAGTCAGAGTTCCGAGTTTTTCGAGCCAGGTCCCGGTGAAACGCAGTACGGAGCACCCGGCAGGAACCTCCAGCAGACCCCCCCGCGCGGTTCCCTCGTCCCTCGGAAGAGGCGGAGAGGTGGGTGTTTTTCATCTGCTGGCGGACTGCCGGGGAGAACGTGCTGCTCGGGAGCCAGGCTCAGAGTTAGTGGAAGTGAGAGCCCGTGCACCTGCCTTTTACAGCAGGCACGCGCTGGTATCGGGGTGGGGAGAGAAGGTAGATGCAGAGGCTGCAGAAACAGCCAGAGCCTTTCCCCTCTAACACACCCCTCATTTGGTTCATGAGCACTGGGCAGAGTCCCCTGTCAACTCTCCTTATATTCCTCCGGAGACCAGTTGGGAAATGGAAGCATCCCACTTCACCTGGTAGACCAATATCGTTAAATGAGCTCAGTAATGTACTGCACAACATCACATGGGTAAAATGAGCTATATAATGCACTGCAAAATCACATTTGGTTTATTTCCAAAAAGCCTGGAAAAAACACATATCCATCATGTCCTGTAAAATATCATTATTTGTTTATGTCCGCTCAAGGATTACCCGTAGTTTGGATGAACCGACCGCCAAGCACCGGAAGCTGGACCCGGGGGAGGAGGCCCTCCGATGGCGGGTCAAAGTTGATGATACCGCAGCTGGCTGGACACTAGCCGTAGAAGAACACCTGGGCGGGACCAGGCATGTCCCTCTTTGCAGACAAGCATATGTGCTCCCAGGAGCAGAGTCAATCCCACAGTTTGGAGGAACCGACCGCCAAGCACCGGAAGCTGGACCCGGGGAGGAGGCCCTCCGATGGCGGGTCAAAGTTGATGATACCGCAGCTGGCTGGACACTAGCCGTAGAAGAACACCTGGGCGGGACCAGGCATGTCCCTCTTTGCAGACAAGCATATGTGCTCCCAGGAGCAGAGTCAATCCCACAGTTTGGAGGAACCGACCGCCAAGCACCGGAAGCTGGACCCGGGGAGGAGGCCCTCCGATGGCGGGTCAAATTTGATGATACCGCAGCTGGCTGGACACTAGCCGTAGAAGAACACCTGGGCGGGACCAGGCATGTCCCTCTTTGCAGACAAGCATATGTGCTCCCAGGAGCAGAGTCAATCCCACAGTTTGGAGGAACCGACCGCCAAGCACCGGAAGCTGGACCCGGGGGAGGAGGCCCTCCGATGGCGGGTCAAATTTGATGATACCGCAGCTGGCTGGACACTAGCCGTAGAAGAACACCTGGGCGGGACCAGGCATGTCCCTCTTTGCAGACAAGCATATATATGTGCTCCCAGGAGCAGAGTCAATCCCACAGTTTGGAGGAACCGACCGCCAAGCACCGGAAGCTGGACCCGGGGAGGAGGCCCTCCGATGGCGGGTCAAATTTGATGATACCGCAGCTGGCTGGACACTAGCCGTAGAAGAACACCTGGGCGGGACCAGGCATGTCCCTCTTTGCAGACAAGCATATGCGCTCCCAGGAGCAGAGTCAATCCCACAGTTTGGAGGAACCGACCGCCAAGCACCGGAAGCTGGACCCGGGGAGGAGGCCCTCCGATGGCGGGTCAAAGTTGATGATACCGCAGCTGGCTGGACACTAGCCGTAGAAGAACACCTGGGCGGGACCAGGCATGTCCCTCTTTGCAGACAAGCATATGTGCTCCCAGGAGCAGAGTCAATCCCACAGTTTGGAGGAACCGACCGCCAAGCACCGGAAGCTGGACCCGGGGGAGGAGGCCCTCCGATGGCGGGTCAAATTTGATGATACCGCAGCTGGCTGGACACTAGCCGTAGAAGAACACCTGGGCGGGACCAGGCATGTCCCTCTTTGCAGACAAGCATATGTGCTCCCAGGAGCAGAGTCAAACCCGCAGTTTGGAAGAATCGACCGCCAGAGCACCGGCACGAAGCCGGGCCGGCGGAGGCCTTCCGATGGCGGGTCACGTTTGCCATTCGATCAATGTCTTTGCAGACAAGCATATATGTGGTTGTTACGCAGGATCAAATAGGTAGTTTGATGAAGTAGGGTCCTGTGCCCGGAGCAAGGCCAATTGCTGAATGCCGCAGCCGACTAAGGCCGCTATGCCACAGTGGAGGATGAGAGAAACAGGTGTTTGTTTTGCATTCCGCGGCAAAGAGGGGAGGTGGAACTTCCACCCCGCTACGGAACCTGTGGTGGGACCCCTGAGTCAGACGGTTCGTCTTGGAAACGCTTCATATCGGTCGGCCTGGGAGGTAAGAGACACGCAGGGTAACGGACACGCAGGGTTACCCCCACGCAGCCCACGCAACACGGAGGAGGCAGGGGAGTCTGGTACCCGGAGGCGCATGGCCGCAACACCGCACTGGAGTCAGGGTTTCGAGTTTTTCGAGCCAGGTCTCAGTGAACGCAAGACTCCAGCAGGAGCCTCCAGCAGACCCCCCCGACGTTTCCCTCGTCCCTCCCGGCCATCAGAGTCGAACCCGCAGTTCGGAGGAACCGACCGCCAGAGCACCGGCACGAGGCCGGGCCGGCGGAGGCCCTCCGATGGCGGGTCGCGTTTGCCATTCGATCAGTGAGAAATCAGAAGAGGAAGGGGGAAGAAAAAAGACTAACTTGTCTTTTTGGAGAACCATCAAAAATGGGTGAAAATGAAAAAATGTATCCGAGAATAGTGCCCCATAAGGCGGGTAAAGTCCCCTGTCAACTCCCCTCAACTTCATCCACACTCTGAAAAAGTCAGAGTTATTTTTTGGAGAACCATCAAAAATGGGTGAAAATGAAAAAATGTATCCGAGAATAGTGCCCCATAAGGCGGGTAAAGTCCCCTGTCAACTCCCCTCACCTTCCTCCACACTCTGAAAAAGTCAGAGTTATTTTTTGGAGAACCATCAAAAATGGGTGAAAATGAAAAAATGTATCCGAGAATAGTGCCCCATAAGGCGGGTAAAGTCCCCTGTCAACTCCCCTCACCTTCCTCCACACTCTGAAAAAGTCAGAGTTATTTTTTGGAGAACCATCAAAAATGGGTGAAAATGAAAAAATGTATCCGAGAATAGTGCCCCATAAGGCGGGTAAAGTCCCCTGTCAACTCCCCTCACCTTCCTCCACACTCTGAAAAAGTCAGAGTTATTTTTTGGAGAACCATCAAAAATGGGTGAAAATGAAAAAATGTATCCGAGAATAGTGCCCCATAAGGCGGGTAAAGTCCCCTGTCAACTCCCCTCACCTTCCTCCACACTCTGAAAAAGTCAGAGTTATTTTTTGGAGAACCATCAAAAAGGGCTAAAAGTGTTGAAATGTATCCGAGAATAGTGCCCCATAAGGCGGATTGAGTCCCCTGTCAACTCCCCTTACCTTCCTCCACACTCTGAAAAAGTCAGAGTTATTTTTTGGAGAACCATCAAAAAGGGCTAAAAGTGTTGAAATGTATCCGAGAATAGTGCCCCATAAGGCGGATAAAGTCCCCTGTCAACTCCCCTCACCTTCCTCCAGAGCCCAGTTCAAAAACTTTAAGTTTGGTAAGAACCATGCTGGGGGGTCTCCAGGCAACAAAATGTATCCGAGCCAAAGTGCACATACAGCGGATGAATTCCTCCATGAAGTTACACAGCCGTTTTTTTTCTGAGTCCTCTCAAAAACCGGGTTTCCGATTTCGTGCAGAAGGTAGCTTGTAAAACATGAACGTTTTTTTACAACGGAGGAGGGGAAGTCTGGATTCCCCTCTCCGTTGTACCTTGCAACGGGGGAGGGGAAAAGTGTTCGGGGCTTCGTCCCGAAGCGCCGAACACTTTTCCCCTTCTCCAATTTTTCAGATCCCCTCTCCCATGTAATTTTAAAAGTTCATTTTTTGATTATTTTAACATATAATTGACCGTTTTCTTTCATTTTTTTTTCATTCCACGGGTGGGGGCCTATGGCAGGCTGCCTATGAGCTCCCAAATTTGGCCCGGATCATCCGGGATTTGTGGGATAAGCTCCATAAACTGACAAAGTCATCCAAACATGTCGCTTTTATAGCCCAAAGATATATCATGCAAATACATTAAAATAGTAAAAGGTACGATTGTGCTCGGCATTAACCGGAATTTGATTTATATAGCCCCCAAAAAATGATTAAAAATCGTTTTCGTGGGGAAAAGTGTTAAAACGCCTGATTAAAGCATTTGCGGGACACCAGCGAGCTCCAGACTAGTTTCATTGTGTCGGGGACCCTGGAGCACGATAAGACCCATCATTTAAATACAAAAAACACCATTAAAAGTCACTTTTAGGGGCAAAAAACAGCCTCTGTCCACTTTGTTAACAAACTGATGGGAAAATGGACAAAAGTGTGATTAAAGCATTTTGCGGGACCCCAGCGAGCTCCAGACTAGTTGCATTGTGTCGGGGACCCTGGATAATTATAAGACCAATCATTTAAATACAAAAAACACCATTAAAAGTCACTTTTAGGGGCAAAAAACAGCCTCTGTCCACTTCGTTAACAAACTGATGGGCAAATGGACAAAAGTGTAATTAAAGCATTTGCGGGACCCCAGCGAGCTCCAGACTAGTTTCATTGTCTTGGGGACCCTCCACAATGATAATACCCATCATTTAAATGCAAAACCCACCATTAAAAGTCACTTTTAGGGGTGAAAAACAGCCTCTGTCCACTTCGTTAACAAACTGATAGGCAAATGGACAGAAGGGGGAACACGGCCCAGCCGCTGCTCCGCTGCTCCAGACTATGTGCATTGTGTCGGGGAGCCAGGTCAAACCCCTCCATGCACACCGCCAGAACCAGAACCTCACGACCCTGGTGACCTTAAAGGTGTTTGTCTTTGTTTGTTTTTGTACTCCACATAGACAGGCAGGTGTTCAGCACCGCGGGCCCGCTGCTGCTGCTGCTGGAAGGTGGAACACTTTGAGTCTTTTTATTTTCTCTTTTCTCCCTGCTCCTGCACACACCTTTTGTTCCCCTCCTCTGCCTTACACATCCTCCCACGCTCGAGCACTCCTCACTCGGACTAAACCCCTCCATGCACACCGCCAGAACCAGAACCTCACGACCCTGGTGACCTTAAAGGTGTTGTCTTTGTTTGTTTTTGTATTCCACATAGACAGGCTGGGGTTCAGCACCACGCACAGAGCCTACCCGCTACCTCCAGGGCGCATCACCACATTTTACAAGCCAGGAAAGGTGCATGGATCCTGGGTAAACATTGATTAAGTGTTTTTAAATGTGTGGAACAGTGTTTTGTCACGTTCAAAACTCTCCTGTCATTGACCGGAGAATTTGGGTCGATGTTGTATTCAATCTGGCCATTAATATTCCAGTGAGACGAAGTACGTACATTGACTGGAGTGATCCCATGTTAATGTTGTCCAAATACCGGAACATTCCCTAACCCTATTTAGGGGCAATGGATGTCCACTTGCGGGAGACGACAGACAGTGGTGCGGTTAGCCAAAGTGACAATGGATGTCCACTTGCGGGAGACGACAGACAGTGGTGCGGTTAGCCAAAGTGACAGACCTAATGTTAGACCAATTTACAGGCAATGGACGTCCACTCTCGGGAGAGAGACCTCCAGCATGTGTCCCTGACATGGAGACTCTGTTTATTTCACTCATCCAGGACAGAGACCGGGGAAATCTCCTCTCTGTGGCCCCTCCAAGACCCCCAAAGGACGGACCACAGACCTCCAGCATGTGTCCCTGACATGGGCACCTCCATAACCTTGCACACCGTGAGTCCCCGGACTCCCGGACTTAAGCACTCCCCCACGGACTAAACCCAGATGTTCACACCCTACAGAACTCCATGCCCCTGGTTAACCTAAAGGGGGTGGATTTTGCGGTGCTTTACCGTCGGCACATCGGTATCCATATTCGGCCTTATTCACGGCACCACCACCCCTTCTGTGGAGGATATTCTCATGCTCCTGGTAACCCTTTAAATAGTCTGATACTGTCAGGGCTCATCACCGCACTTTACAAGCCATAAATAATGTTTAAATGGTCGGGGAAAGTGTTTTTAAACGTCTGGAAGAGAGTTGTAGCCTGTCATTTTGCAGGATATCATTTAACATGTAACCTCTCCTGGAAATGCACAGAATATGTCCATTTCCAGGAGAGGTTCCATGTTAAATTATATCCTGCAAAATGACAGGCTATAAGCCAGGAACAAGTGTTTGAAAGGCGGGGAAAAGTTGTTTAAAATAGTCGGAAAAGTGTTTTTAAACGTCTGGAAGAGAGTTGTTGCCTGTCATTTTGCAGGATATAATTTAACATGGAACCTCTCCTGGAAATGCGCAGAGTATGTCCATTTCCAGGAAAGGTTCCATGTTAAATTATATCCTGCAAAATGACAGGCTATAAGCCAGGAACAAGTGTTTGAAAGGCGGGGAAAAGTTGTTTAAAATAGTCGGAAAAGTGTTTTTAAACGTCTGGAAGAGAGTTGTTGCCTGTCATTTTGCAGGATATAATTTAACATGGAACCTCTCCTGGAAATGCGCAGAGTATGTCCATTTCCAGGAGAGGTTCCATGTTAAATTATATCCTGCAAAATGACAGGCTATAAGCCAGGAACAAGTGTTTGAAAGGCGGGGAAAAGTTGTTTAAAATAGTCGGAAAAGTGTTTTTAAACGTCTGGAAGAGAGTTGTTGCCTGTCATTTTGCAGGATATAATTTAACATGGAACCTCTCCTGGAAATGCGCAGAGTATGTCCATTTCCAGGAGAGGTTCCATGTTAAATTATATCCTGCAAAATGACAGGCTATAAGCCAGGAACAAGTGTTTGAAAGGCGGGGAAAAGTTGTTTAAAATAGTCGGAAAAGTGTTTTTAAACGTCTGGAAGAGAGTTGTTGCCTGTCATTTTGCAGGATATAATTTAACATGGAACCTCTCCTGGAAATGCGCAGAGTATGTCCATTTCCAGGAGAGGTTCCATGTTAAATTATATCCTGCAAAATGACAGGCTATAAGCCAGGAACAAGTGTTTGAAAGGCGGGAAAAAGTTATTTAAAATAGTCTGATACCTCCAGGGCGCATCACCGCATTTTACAAGCCAGGGAAGGTGTCGGAATCCTGGGTAAACATTGTTTAAATAGTCTGACACCTGGCACTGTATTTGCCCCTGGGAGAGGTTCCATGTTAAATTATATCCTGCAAAATGACAGGCTATAAGCCAGGAACAAGTGTTTGAAAGGCGGGGAAAAGTTGTTTAAAATAGTCTGATACCTCCAGGGCGCATCACCACATTTTACAAGCCAGGGAAGGTGTCGGAATCCTGGGTAAACATTGTTTAAATAGTCTGACACCTGGCACTGTATTTGCCCCTGGGAGAGGTTCCATGTTAAATTATATCCTGCAAAATGACAGGCTATAAGCCAGGAACAAGTGTTTGAAAGGCGGGGAAAAGTTGTTTAAAATAGTCTGATACCTCCAGGGCGCATCACCGCATTTTACAAGCCAGGGAAGGTGTCGGAATCCTGGGTAAACATTGTTTAAATAGTCTGACACCTGGCACTGTATTTGCCCCTGGGAAACTTCAAGGTTATATTCATGTTTTATTATTTATTTAATAATCACATGATTTTTACAAAAACAGTATACACAGTATACATATATACAATAATAATAATAATAATAATAATATAACAATATACATAATAAAAACATGAAAAGTGGTGAAAATGAGAAAATGTATCCGAAAATAGTGCCTCCTAATGCGGGCATGTGGACAGTAGCCACAGACTCACAGGCACACACACACATGCAGAGATCCAGGGGGCGGAGCACATGGCTTTTTTTACCCAGAAGAGAGGCGGGGAGACTCAGAGGACAGGCTGCGTCACCTCACTTTGTAACCCAGGAAAAGAGCAGGAATTCTGGCTGCGTGAGTGTTAAAAGTGCATTCATCTGTGTTAATCCGACAGCCGCAGAGGTGCTGACGCAAAGCAGGCGGAACAAATTGATTATTTGAACCAGGAATAAATGTTTGCAAGGCGGGGAAAGTGTTCCTGCAGCCCCTCCATAACGGTAATAATGATTAGAAATGATTTCCAGGGCAGAAAGTGTTTTTTAAATGTGGAAAAAAATATGTTAAACTGTTTAAAAAGCACAAAGTGATTTGAGTGCAGTTCTCATGTGTCCCCACAAGAGGGCGCGTCGTCCCAGGGAGCACAGTGCATGGTGACAAGGTACGATTTATACCCTAAAATAGCATGCTAAGTGTGGGTGGATTAGTTTCAAAGCATGCACACTCTGCTCGTGTCAGACTTCCATCAAATAGACCGGGGAAAACACCTCTCATTAGCCCCTCAAAGACCACCAAAGGACGGACTAAGCAGCTCCAGCACGGCTCCCTCACATGGAGCTCAGGTTATTTCATACCTCCAGGAGAGGGACCGGGAAAACCACCTCTCTGTAGCCCCTGACAGAGCCCCAAAGGACGGACTAAGGACCTCCGGCAACAGTGGCACTTCCATAACCTCGTGCACCGTGAGACCCCGGGCCCCCGGACTTAAGCACTCCCCCACGGACTAAACCCAGATGTTCACACCCTGCAGAATCTCATGCCCCTGGTCACCTTTAAGGGGGGGTGGATTTTGCGGTGCTTTACCGTCCGAACACAAGCATCAATATTCGTCCTCCTTCACAGCAGCAGCAGCAGCAGCAGCAGCAGCAGCAGCAGCAGCAGCACCTGCCCTGCTGCACTTCCATAACCTCGTGCACCGTGAGACCCCGGGCCCCCGGACTTAAGCACTCCCCCACGGACTAAACCCAGATGTTCACACCCTGCAGAATCTCATGCCCCTGGTCACCTTTAAGGGGGGGTGGATTTTGCGGTGCTTTACCGTCCGAACACAAGCATCAATATTCGTCCTCCTTCACAGCAGCAGCAGCAGCAGCAGCAGCAGCAGCAGCAGCAGCAGCACCTGCCCTGCTGGAGGTTCACACTTTAACTTATTTGTATTCGTTTTTTTTTGTTCCCCTCCTCTGCCTTACACATCCTCCCACGCTCGAGCACTCCTCACTCGGACTAAACCCCTCCATGCACACCGCCAGAACCAGAACCTCACGCCCCTGGTGACCTTAAAGGTGTTTGTCTTTGTTTGTTTTTGTACTCCACATAGACAGGCAGGTGTTCAGCACCACGGACAGAGCGGGCCCGCTGCTGCTGCTGCTGGAAGGTGGAACACTTTGAGTCTTTTTATTTTCTCTTTTCTCCCTGCTCCTGCACACACCTTTTGTTACCCTCCTCTGCATTACACATCCTCCCACGCTCGAGCACTCCTCACTCGGACTAAACCCAGATGTTCACACCCTACAGAACTTCATGCCCTTGGTTACCCTAAAGGGGTGGATTTTGCGGTGCTTTACCGTCCGCACATCGGCATACATATTCGGCCTTATTCATGACACTACCACCCCTTCTTTGGAGGATATTGCAGGATATAATTTAACATGGAACCTCTCCTGGAAATGCACAGAATATGTCCATTTCCAGGAGAGGTTACATGTTAAATTATATCCTGCAAAATGACAGGCACTGTATTTGCACCTGGGAACCTTCAAGGTTATACTAATGTTTTTTTTGTTTTTTTTATTTAATTATCACACCACTTTTACAAAAACAGTATACAAAATAAACATAATAACAACATGATTAACAGGGGCCTGGGGGCCATATTAGCCGTCTAACTTGTACAGTGCACCGGGGAAAAAAGGTTGAGTCCACGGCCCCTTTCCCCTCATCAGGAGTACCAATCGGTCCTGAAGAAGAGGTATCGCTGCTCTCCGCCCCTGAATCCTCTTCGGAGGTAGCTGACGGTGGTAGACCTCCTTCTGATGATGATGCTGCTGCAGCTGCTGCCGCCGCCCTGAACATGGAGCGGATCTTCAATGCCTCCTTTATTCCAGGCGTATTCGCGTAGAACCGGTCTGCAGTGCTTACGTCGTGGCACATAAACCTAGCCAGAATCGACCTGCTTTCTGGATCTTGGTGATGCTTGATATTGTCAGCCAGGGCAGTGCGCAAGATGGTGAAGGTGACGGCTGTTTCTAGCCCAGCATCAGCCCAAGCCCTCTTCAAGTGAGCGTTCAGGTTCTTGGAAGCCTGCTTCCCCGATGTGAAAAGGAAGAATTCATTCTGAGGACCCGACAAGCCCTCTTTTATCCCCATACACCGCATGACCCAGCTAAACTCCTTTATTGTAAGCACCAGCTGTGCTTCACCAAATGTCTTGGCAGTCTTGTGATCCTGCACGTGGATGATGTAGCCCTCAGCAGTGCCCCTTCTGTCCGCCTCAAAGACCTCCGTGTTGGTCATGTTTGCATACACACCCGGACGGTGGCCATACAGGAGGCTCCAATGGAGGGTTAGATAGCCATATAGCAGGTACTGGGTGATTGAGGTCGGATTGCTAGCCATCAGGTCAAGGAGATCAGGGATGCGCTTCTCAGCGGCCGCCATGGCGGCGAGAAGCTCCGCCTGGCTCGGCAGACGATCCAGCTTGTCCCTCTTCACCTTAAACTGGTGGAGAGTGACAGACTTTTTCAAATCGTTAATGTTGGCTTTCACCTCTCTGATGATGTTGGTCATATCAGACTGGGTGAGCCTGCACCCCCGGAGCTTTGATGCAGACAAGTACCTCAGGAAATGGTTCACAGTCTTCAGGAACAACAGCGATGTTGTGACTGTCCGGCCCGACTCTGAAATATACTTGCTCCAGCCACGGACCCTCTTTGTGTCTTTTAGAAACAGCCAGTCTGACAGCCGGTCAAAACCATGGGCCATGAATACTATGAAGTTCTTTATCCGGCTGACATTGGACATACAATTCTCTTTCCGTTTTACTGTCGGTGCAAGACCCTCACAATGACCTCTGTATGTCTGAATGTACGTCTCCATGCTTTTAGGCAACGTGATTTCACGCATGGTATTCCGCAGTCCCTTCCCAGTGCACCATTGATTTTGGGAAGAGGGCCAGTCCTTAGCCAGATTAGCTTTCAGCTTATTGGAGACAGACGCACGGGTCTTCTGGCATACAGGGGTCTCACTACAGGAGGCTTCTACGGACCGCATGACAGTCTGCATCGGGGTCTTGCTTCCGGAGGCTTCTGGGGACCGCATCACAGACTTGAGAGGGATCTCACTCGCAGAGGCTTCTATGGACCGCATGACAGTCTTCACTGGGGTCTCACTAACGGAGGCTTCAGGGGACCACATGACAGTCTTCACTGGGGTCTTGCTTCCGGAGGCTTCTGGGGACCGCATCACAGACTTGAGAGGGGTCTCTCTAGCGGAGGCTTTGTCGGACCGCATGACAGTCTTCACCGGGGTCTTGCTTCCGGAGGCTTCTGGGGACCGCATGACAGTCTTCACCGGGGTCTTGCTTCCGGAGGCTTCTGGGGACCGCATCACAGACTTGAGGGGGGTCTCACTCGCAGAGGCTTCTATGGACCGCATGACAGTCTTCACCGGGGTCTTGAGAGGGGTATTGCTGCCGGAGGCTACTGAGTTCATGTCGGGGGTACTTGGGATTGCTACGCCCTTAAATCGTATACATTCTTCGTCTTCCTCAAGCAGAGCAGCAGTGGCATTCTGCTTCCTGGGTTTTAGACCCTGTTTTAGCCTGGAGCGCAGGGTCTTCACCTCATCAATGAGGGCATCCTTCTGAGCCCTCAATGCCACTTTGTCCAGCCTCACCTGCATGCAGTCCTCTTCGTCACACTCGGTATGTGGGGAGAAGGGTGGAGGGTGCACCGGGTATTCCTCCTCATTGTCTATATCCAATGATGTAGCAATTCCAATGATGGGATTAGTCTCTCGGAGGTCATGGAGCAACTGCAGGGCCACACTATGCTTCAGCCTTGCCATGACCTGATGTGCCTCATCTCGGGAGAACTCAGGGTGGTCACGAGTTACATGACGGTGTAGTTTCCTCCCAGCATACGAACACCCTGTGATGGGACAGGGTTTGGTCCGAACATTTATTCTACCACTGGCCATTTTAAGAATGATGCCTCTTTCATCCAGGTTCCGCACTGCATGTTTGTGCTTAAGGTGCTTATTCAAAGCCAGATAGCGGAGGCTGCACACCGGGCATTCGGTCAACATCCTTCCAAAAACACACACAATGAATTCTATTTAAATGGTTTTCTGTTTCTCCGTTTATATGCGTTAGCCAACTGCTGATTGCAACCATGGGTCCGATGCTTCAATGCAGGGAACACGGACCAAGGGGAGGACTTGGGTTACCACCTGGTTAAAATGGTCCCACCTCCGCACAAACGCGACTGGCGATGGGTCCGATACATTGATTGTTTTTTGTTTCATGGTTCTGCCACGAACTCACAAGACAGTTTTGGGTACAAAACGTGGGGGTAACAGTACCTCCGGGCGCTCCGTCCCGCTCCGGCTTTCGCCGCAGCGGGGGGAGGAGGCATTGAACCCCTTGCACCTGCCCCCGGAGGAGGCAGGGGAGTCAGGTACCCGGAGGCGCACGGTGGACGGCCAGGGCGAGACCGCCACACCGCACTGGAGTCAGAGTTCCGAGTTTTTCGAGCCAGGTCCCGGTGAAACGCAGTACGGAGCACCCGGCAGGAACCTCCAGCAGACCCCCCCGCGCGGTTCCCTCGTCCCTCGGAAGAGGCGAAGAGGTGGGTGTTTTTCATCTGCTGGCGGACTGCCGGGGAGAACGTGCTGCTCGGGAGCCAGGCTCAGAGTTAGTGGAAGTGAGAGCCCGTGCACCTGCCTTTTACAGCAGGCACGCGCTGGTATCGGGGTGGGGAGAGAAGGTAGATGCAGAGGCTGCAGAAACAGCCAGAGCCTTTCCCCTCTAACACACCCCTCATTTGGTTCATGAGCACTGGGCAGAGTCCCCTGTCAACTCTCCTTATATTCCTCCGGAGACCAGTTGGGAAATGGCAGCATCCCACTTCACCTGGTAGACCATATCGTTAAATGAGCTCAGTAATGTACTGCACAACATCACATGGGTAAAATGAGCTATATCATGCACTGCAAAATCACATTTGGTTTATTTCCAAAAAGCCTGGAAAAAACACATATCCATCATGTCCTGTAAAATATCATTATTTGTTTATGTCCGCTCCAGGATTACCCGTAGTTTGGATGAACCGACCGCCAAGCACCGGAAGCTGGACCCGGGGGAGGAGGCCCTCCGATGGCGGGTCAAATTTGATGATACCGCAGCTGGCTGGACACTAGCCGTAGAAGAACACCTGGGCGGGACCAGGCATGTCCCTCTTTGCAGACAAGCATATGCGCTCCCAGGAGCAGAGTCAATCCCACAGTTTGGAGGAACCGACCGCCAAGCACCGGAAGCTGGACCCGGGGAGGAGGCCCTCCGATGGCGGGTCAAATTTGATGATACCGCAGCTGGCTGGACACTAGCCGTAGAAGAACACCTGGGCGGGACCAGGCATGTCCCTCTTTGCAGACAAGCATATGTGCTCCCAGGAGCAGAGTCAATCCCACAGTTTGGAGGAACTGACCTCCAAGCACCGGAAGCTTGACCCGGGGAGGAGGCCCTCCGATGGCGGGTCAAATTTGATGATACCGCAGCTGGCTGGACACTAGCCGTAGAAGAACACCTGGGCGGGACCAGGCATGTCCCTCTTTGCAGACAAGCATATGTGCTCCCAGGAGCAGAGTCAATCCCACAGTTTGGAGGAACCGACCGCCAAGCACCGGAAGCTGGACCCGGGGGAGGAGGCCCTCCGATGGCGGGTCAAATTTGATGATACCGCAGCTGGCTGGACACTAGCCGTAGAAGAACACCTGGGCGGGACCAGGCATGTCCCTCTTTGCAGACAAGCATATATATGTGCTCCCAGGAGCAGAGTCAATCCCACAGTTTGGAGGAACTGACCGCCAAGCACCGGAAGCTGGACCCGGGGAGGAGGCCCTCCGATGGCGGGTCAAATTTGATGATACCGCAGCTGGCTGGACACTAGCCGTAGAAGAACACCTGGGCGGGACCAGGCATGTCCCTCTTTGCAGACAAGCATATGCGCTCCCAGGAGCAGAGTCAATCCCACAGTTTGGAGGAACCGACCGCCAAGCACCGGAAGCTGGACCCGGGGAGGAGGCCCTCCGATGGCGGGTCAAATTTGATGATACCGCAGCTGGCTGGACACTAGCCGTAGAAGAACACCTGGGCGGGACCAGGCATGTCCCTCTTTGCAGACAAGCATATATATGTGCTCCCAGGAGCAGAGTCAATCCCACAGTTTGGAGGAACTGACCGCCAAGCACCGGAAGCTGGACCCGGGGAGGAGGCCCTCCGATGGCGGGTCAAATTTGATGATACCGCAGCTGGCTGGACACTAGCCGTAGAAGAACACCTGGGCGGTACCAGGCATGTCCCTCTTTGCAGACAAGCATATGCGCTCCCAGGAGCAGAGTCAATCCCACAGTTTGGAGGAACCGACCGCCAAGCACCGGAAGCTGGACCCGGGGAGGAGGCCCTCCGATGGCGGGTCAAATTTGATGATACCGCAGCTGGCTGGACACTAGCCGTAGAAGAACACCTGGGCGGGACCAGGCATGTCCCTCTTTGCAGACAAGCATATATATGTGCTCCCAGGAGCAGAGTCAATCCCACAGTTTGGAGGAACTGACCGCCAAGCACCGGAAGCTGGACCCGGGGAGGAGGCCCTCCGATGGCGGGTCAAATTTGATGATACCGCAGCTGGCTGGACACTAGCCGTAGAAGAACACCTGGGCGGTACCAGGCATGTCCCTCTTTGCAGACAAGCATATGCGCTCCCAGGAGCAGAGTCAATCCCACAGTTTGGAGGAACCGACCGCCAAGCACCGGAAGCTGGACCCGGGGAGGAGGCCCTCCGATGGCGGGTCAAATTTGATGATACCGCAGCTGGCTGGACACTAGCCGTAGAAGAACACCTGGGCGGGACCAGGCATGTCCCTCTTTGCAGACAAGCATATGTGCTCCCAGGAGCAGAGTCAAACCCGCAGTTTGGAAGAACCGACCGCCAGAGCACCGGCACGAAGCCGGGCCGGCGGAGGCCTTCCGATGGCGGGTCACGTTTGCCATTCGATCAATGTCTTTGCAGACAAGCATATATGTGGTTGTTACGCAGGATCAAATAGGTAGTTTGATGAAGTAGGGTCCTGTGCCCGGAGCAAGGCCAATTGCTGAATGCCGCAGCCGACTAAGGCCGCTATGCCACAGTGGAGGATGAGAGAAACAGGTGTTTGTTTTGCATTCCGCGGCAAAGAGGGGAGGTGGAACTTCCACCCCGCTACGGAACCTGTGGTGGGACCCCTGAGCCAGACGGTTCGTCTTGGAAACGCTTCATATCGGTCGGCCTGGGAGGTAAGAGACACGCAGGGTAACGGACACGCAGGGTTACCCCCACGCAGCCCACGCAACACGGAGGAGGCAGGGGAGTCTGGTACCCGGAGGCGCATGGCCGCAACACCGCACTGGAGTCAGGGTTGCGAGTTTTTCGAGCCAGGTCCCAGTGAACGCAAGACTCCAGCAGGAGCCTCCAGCAGACCCCCCCGACGTTTCCCTCGTCCCTCCCGGCCATCAGAGTCGAACCCGCAGTTCGGAGGAACCGACCGCCAGAGCACCGGCACGAGGCCGGGCCGGCGGAGGCCCTCCGATGGCGGGTCGCGTTTGCCATTCGATCAGTGAGAAATCAGAAGAGGAAGGGGGAAGAAAAAAGACTAACTTGTCTTTTTGGAGAACCATCAAAAATGGGTGAAAATGAAAAAATTTATCCGAGAATAGTGCCCCATAAGGCGGGTAAAGTCCCCTGTCAACTCCCCTCACCTTCCTCCACACTCTGAAAAAGTCAGAGTTATTTTTTGGAGAACCATCAAAAATGGGTGAAAATGAAAAAATGTATCCGAGAATAGTGCCCCATAAGGCGGGTAAAGTATCCTGTCAACTCCCCTCACCTTCCTCTACACTCGGAAAAAGTCAGAGTTATTTTTTGGAGAACCATCAAAAATGGGTGAAAATGAAAAAATGTATCCGAGAATAGTGCCCCATAAGGCGGGTAAAGTCCCCTGTCAACTCCCCTCACCTTCCTCCACAATCTGAAAAGGTCAGAGTTATTTTTTGGAGAACCATCAAAAATGGGTGAAAATGAAAAAATGTATCCGAGAATAGTGCCCCATAAGGCGGGTAAAGTCCCCTGTCAACTCCCCTCACCTTCCTCCACACTCTGAAAAAGTCAGAGTTATTTTTTGGAGAACCATCAAAAATGGGTGAAAATGAAAAAATGTATCCGAGAATAGTGCCCCATAAGGCGGGTAAAGTCCCCTGTCAACTCCCCTCACCTTCCTCCACACTCTGAAAAAGTCAGAGTTATTTTTTGGAGAACCATCAAAAATGGGTGAAAATGAAAAAATGTATCCGAGAATAGTGCCCCATAAGGCGGGTAAAGTCCCCTGTCAACTCCCCTCACCTTCCTCCACACTCTGAAAAAGTCAGAGTTATTTTTTGGAGAACCATCAAAAATGGGTGAAAATGAAAAAATGTATCCGAGAATAGTGCCCCATAAGGCGGGTAAAGTCCCCTGTCAACTCCCCTCACCTTCCTCCACACTCTGAAAAAGTCAGAGTTATTTTTTGGAGAACCATCAAAAAGGGCTAAAAGTGTTGAAATGTATCCGAGAATAGTGCCCCATAAGGCGGATTGAGTCCCCTGTCAACTCCCCTCACCTTCCTCCAGAGCCCAGTTCAAAAACTTTAAGTTTGGTAAGAACCATGCTGGGGGGTCTCCAGGCAACAAAATGTATCCGAGCCAAAGTGCACATACAGCGGATGAATTCCTCCATGAAGTTACACAGCCGTTTTTTTTCTGAGTCCTCTCAAAAACCGGGTTTCCGATTTCGTGCAGAAGGTAGCTTGTAAAACATGAACGTTTTTTTACAACGGAGGAGGGGAAGTCTGGATTCCCCTCTCCGTTGTACCTTGCAACGGGGGAGGGGAAAAGTGTTCGGGGCTTCGTCCCGAAGCGCCGAACACTTTTCCCCTTCTCCAATTTTTCAGATCCCCTCTCCCATGTAATTTTAAAAGTTCATTTTTTGATTATTTTAACATATAATTGACCGTTTTCTTTCATTTTTTTTTCATTCCACGGGTGGGGGCCTATGGCAGGCTGCCTATGAGCTCCCAAATTTGGCCCGGATCATCCGGGATTTGTGAGATAAGCTCCATAAACTGACAAAGTCATCCAAACATGTCGCTTTTATAGCCCAAAGATATATCATGCAAATACATTAAAATAGTAAAAGGTACGATTGTGCTCGGCATTAACCGGAATTTGATTTATATAGCCCCCAAAAAATGATTAAAAATCGTTTTCGTGGGGAAAAGTGTTAAAACGCCTGATTAAAGCATTTGCGGGACACCAGCGAGCTCCAGACTAGTTTCATTGTGTCGGGGACCCTGGAGAATGATAAAACCCATCATTTAAATACAAAAAACACCATTAAAAGTCACTTTTAGGGGCAAAAAACAGCCTCTGTCCACTTCGTTAACAAACTGATGGGGAAATGGACCAAATCGTGATTAAAGCATTTGCGGGACCCCAGCGAGCTCCAGACTAGTTTCATTGTGTCGGGGACCCTGGATAATGATAAGACCCATCATTTAAATGCCAAAAACACCATTAAAAGTCACTTTTAGGGGCAAAAAACAGCCTCTGTCCACTTCGTTAACAAACTGATGGGGAAATGGACAAAATCGTGATTAAAGCATTTTGCGGGACCCCAGCGAGCTCCAGACTAGTTTCATTGTGTCGGGGACCCTGGAGAATGATAAAACCCATCATTTAAATACAAAACCCACCATTAAAAGTCACTTTTAGGGGGGAAAAACAGCCTCTGTCCACTTCGTTAACAAACTGATAGGCAAATGGACAGAAGGGGGAACACGGCCCAGCCGCTGCTCCGCTGCTCCAGACTATGTGCATTGTGTCGGGGAGCCAGGTCAAACCCCTCCATGCACACCGCCAGAACCAGAACCTCACGACCCTGGTGACCTTAAAGGTGTTTGTCTTTGTTTGTTTTTGTACTCCACATAGACAGGCAGGTGTTCAGCACCGCGGGCCCGCTGCTGCTGCTGCTGGAAGGTGGAACACTTTGAGTCTTTTTATTTTCTCTTTTCTCCCTGCTCCTGCACACACCTTTTGTTCCCCTCCTCTGCCTTACACATCCTCCCACGCTCGAGCACTCCTCACTCGGACTAAACCCCTCCATGCACACCGCCAGAACCAGAACTTCACGACCCTGGTGACCTTAAAGGTGTTGTCTTTGTTTGTTTTTGTATTCCACATAGACAGGCTGGGGTTCAGCACCACGCACAGAGCCTACCCGCTACCTCCAGGGCGCATCACCACATTTTACAAGCCAGGAAAGGTGCATGGATCCTGGGTAAACATTGATTAAGTGTTTTTAAATGTGTGGAACAGTGTTTTGTCACTTTCAAAACTCTCCTGTCATTGACCGGAGAATTTGGGTCGATGTTGTATTCAATCTGGCCATTAATATTCCAGTGAGACGAAGTACGTACATTGACCGGAGTGATCCCATGTTAATGTTGTCCAAATACCGGAACATTCCCTAACCCTATTTAGGGGCAATGGATGTCCACTTGCGGGAGACGACAGACAGTGGTGCGGTTAGCCAAAGTGACAATGGATGTCCACTTGCGGGAGACGACAGACAGTGGTGCGGTTAGCCAAAGTGACAGACCTAATGTTAGACCAAATTACAGGCAATGGACGTCCACTCTCGGGAGAGAGACCTCCAGCATGTGTCCCTGACATGGAGACTCTGTTTATTTCACTCATCCAGGACAGAGACCGGGGAAATCTCCTCTCTGTGGCCCCTCCAAGACCCCCAAAGGACGGACCACAGACCTCCAGCATGTGTCCCTGACATGGGCACCTCCATAACCTTGCACACCGTGAGTCCCCGGACTCCCGGACTTAAGCACTCCCCCACGGACTAAACCCAGATGTTCACACCCTACAGAACTCCATGCCCCTGGTTAACCTAAAGGGGGTGGATTTTGCGGTGCTTTACCGTCGGCACATCGGTATCCATATTCGGCCTTATTCACGGCACCACCACCCCTTCTGTGGAGGATATTCTCATGCTCCTGGTAACCCTTTAAATAGTCTGATACTGTCAGGGCTCATCACCGCACTTTACAAGCCATAAATAATGTTTAAATGGTCGGGGAAAGTGTTTTTAAACGTCTGGAAGAGAGTTGTAGCCTGTCATTTTGCAGGATATCATTTAACATGTAACCTCTCCTGGACATGCACAGAATATGTCCATTTCCAGGAGAGGTTCCATGTTAAATTATATCCTGCAAAATGACAGGCTATAAGCCAGGAACAAGTGTTTGAAAGGCGGGGAAAAGTTGTTTAAAATAGTCGGAAAAGTGTTTTTAAACGTCTGGAAGAGTGTTGTTGCCTGTCATTTTGCAGGATATAATTTAACATGGAACCTCTCCTGGAAATGCGCAGAGTATGTCCATTTCCAGGAGAGGTTCCATGTTAAATTATATCCTGCAAAATGACAGGCTATAGGCCAGGAACAAGTTTTTGAAAGGCGGGGAAAAGTTGTTTAAAATAGTCTGATACCTCCAGGGCGCATCACCGCATTTTACAAGCCAGGAAAGGTGTCTGAATCCTGGGTAAACATTGTTTAAATAGTCTGACACCTGGCACTGTATTTGCCCCTGGGAACCTTCAAGGTTATATTCATGTTTTATTATTTATTTAATAATCACATGATTTTTACAAAAACAGTATACACAGTATACATATATACAATAATAATAATAATAATAATAATAATAATAATAATAATAATAATAATAATAATAATAATAATAATAATATAACAATATACATAATAAAAACATGAAAAGTGGTGAAAATGAGAAAATGTATCCGAAAATAGTGCCTCATAATGCGGGCATGTGGACAGTAGCCACAGACTCACAGGCACACACACATGCAGAGATCAAGGGGGGGGAGCACATGGCTTTTTTTACCCAGAAATAAGTCTATGAGAGGCGGGGAGACTCAGAGGACAGGCTGCGTCACCTCACTTTGTAACCCAGGAAAAGAGCAGGAATTCTGGCTGCGTGAGTGTTAAAAGTGCATTCATCTGTGTTAATCCGACAGCCGCATAGGTGCTGACAGAAAGCAGGTGGAACAAATTGATTATTTTAACCAGGAATAAATGTTTACAAGGCGGGGAAAGTGTTCCTGCAGCCCCTCCATAACGGTAATAATGATTAGAAATGATTTCCAGGGCAGAAAGCGTTTTTTAAATGTGGAAAAAAATATGTTAAACTGTTTAAAAAGCACAAAGTGATTTGAGTGCAGTTCTCATGTGTCCCCACAGGAGGGCGCGTTGTCCCAGGGAGCACAGTGCATGGTGACAAGGTACGATTTATACCCTAAAATAGCATGCTAAGCGTGGGTGGATTAGTTTCAAAGCATGCACACTCTGCTCGTGTCAGACTTCCATCAAATAGACCGGGGAAAACACCTCTCATTAGCCCCTCACAGACCACAAAAGGATGGACTAAGCAGCTCCAGCACGGCTCCCTCACATGGAGCTCAGGTTATTTCATACCTCCAGGAGAGGGACCGGGAAAACCACCTCTCTGTAGCCCCTGACAGAGCCCCAAAGGACGGACTAAGGACATCCGGCAACAGTGGCACTTCCATAACCTCGTGCACCGTGAGACCCCGGGCCCCCGGACTTAAGCACTCCCCCACGGACTAAACCCAGATGTTCACACCCTACATAACTTCATGCCCCTGGTTACCCTAAAGGGGTGGATTTTGCGGTGCTTTACCGTAGGCACATCGGCATACATATTCGGCCTTATTCATGACACTACCACCCCTTCTTTGGAGGATATTCTCATGCTCCTGGTAACCCTTTAAATAGGCTGATACTGTCAGGGCTCATCACCGCACTTTACAAGCCAGAAATAATGTTTAAATGGTCGGGAAAAGTGTTTTTAAACACATGGAAGAGAGTTGTAGCCTGTCATTTTGCAGGATATCATTTAACATTGAACATCTCCTGGAAATGCACAGAATATGTCCATATCCAGGAGAGATTCCATGTTAAATTATATCCTGCAAAATGACAGGCTTTAACCCAGGAACAAGTGTTTGAAAGGCGGGGAAAAGTTTTTTAAAATAGTCGGAAAAGTGTTTTTAAACGTATGGAAGAGAGTTGTAGCCTGTCATTTTGCAGGATATAATTTAACATGGAACCTCTCCTGGAAATGCACAGAATATGTCCATTTCCAGGAGAGGTTACATGTTAAATTATATCCTGCAAAATGACAGGCTAAAACACCCAGGGATACGTGTTTGAAAGGCAGGGAAAAGTTTTTTAAAATAGTCTGATACCTCCAGGGCGCATCAAAGCATTTTACAAGCCGGGGAAGGTGTCTTAATCATTGGTACACATTGTTTAAATAGTCTGATACCTGGCACTGTATTTGCCCCTGGGAACCTTCAAGGTTATACTAATGTTTTTTTATTTTTTTTATTTAATTATCACACCATTTTTACAAAAACAGTATACAAAATAAACATAATAACAACATGATTACAACATGATTAACAGGGGCTTGGGGGCCATATTAGCCGTCTAACTTGTACAGTGCACCGGGGAAAAAAGGTTGAGTCCACGGCCCCTTTCCCCTTATCAGGAGTATCAATCGGTCCTGAATAAGAGGTATCACTGCTCTCCGCCCCTGAATCCTCTTCGGAGGTAGCTGACGGTGGTAGACCTCCATCTGATGATGATGCTGCTGCAGCTGCTGCCGCCGCCCTGAACATGGAGCGGATCTTCAATGCCTCCTTTATTCCCGGCGAATTCGCGTAGAACCGGTCTGCAGTGCTTACGTCGTGGCACATAAACCTAGCCAGAATCGACCTGCTTTCTGGATCTTGGTGATGCTTGATATTGTAAGCCAGGGCAGTGCGCAAGATGGTGAAGGTGACGGCTGTTTCTAGCCCAGCATCAGCCCAAGCCCTCTTCAAGTGAGCGTTCAGGTTCTTGGAAGCCTGCTTCCCCGATGTGAAAAGGAAGAATTCATTCTGAGGACCCGACAAGCCCTCTTTTATCCCCATCCACCGCATGACCCAGCTAAACTCCTTTATTGTAAGCACCAGCTGTGCTTCACCAAATGTCTTGGCAGTCTTGTGATCCTGCATGTGGATGATGTAGCCCTCAGCAGTGCCCCTTCTGTCCGCCTCAAAGACCTCCGTGTTGGTCATGTTTGCGTACACACCCGGACGGTGGCCATACAGGAGGCTCCAATGGAGGGTTAGATAGCCATATAGCAGGTACTGGGTGATTGAGGTCGGATTGCTAGCCATCAGGTCAAGGAGATCAGGGATGCGCTTATCAGCGGCCGCCATGGCGGCGAGAAGCTCGGCCTGGCTCGGCAGACGATCCAGCTTGTCCCTCTTCACCTTAAACTGGTGGAGAGTGACAGACTTTTTCAAATCGTTAATGTTGGCTTTCACCTCTCTGATGATGTTGGTCATATCAGACTGGGTGAGCCTGCACCCCCGGAGCTTTGATGCAGACAAGTACCTCAGGAAATGGTTCACAGTCTTCAGGAACAACAGCGATGTTGTGACTGTCCGGCCGGACTCTGAAATATACTTGCTCCAGCCACGGACCCTCTTTGTGTCTTTTAGAAACAGCCAGTCTGACAGCCGGTCAACACCATGGGCCATGAATACTATGAAGTTCTTTATCCGGCTGACATTGGACATACAATTCTCTTTCCGTTTTACTGTCGGTGCAAGACCCTCACAATGACCTCTGTATGTTTGAATGTACGTCTCCATGCTTTTAGGCAACGTGATTTCACGCATGGTATTCCGCAGTCCCTTCCCAGTGCACCATTGATTTTGGGAAGAGGGCCAGTCCTTAGCCAGATTAGCTTTCAGCTTATTGGAGACAGACGCACAGGTCTTCTGGCATACAGGGGTCTCACTACAGGAGGCTTCTACGGACCGCATGACAGTCTTCATCGGGGTCTTGCTTCCGGAGGCTTCTGGGGACCGCATCACAGACTTGAGAGGGATCTCACTCGCAGAGGCTTCTATGGACCGCATGACAGTCTTCACCGGGGTCTCACTACCGGAGGCTTCTGGGGACCACATGACAGTCTTCACTGGGGTCTTGCTTCCGGAGGCTTCTGGGGACCGCATCACAGACTTGAGAGGGGTCTCACTACCGGAGGCTTTGTCGGACCGCATGACAGTCTTCACCGGGGTCTTGCTTCCGGAGGCTTCTGGGGACCGCATCACAGACTTGAGAGGGGTCTCACTACCGGAGGCTTTGTCGGACCGCATGACAGTCTTCACCGGGGTCTTGCTTCCGGAGGCTTCTGGGGACCGCATGACAGTCTTCACCGGGGTCTTGCTTCTGGAGGCTTCTGGGGACCGCATGACAGTCTTCACCGGGGTCTCACTACCGGAGGCTTTGTCGGACCGCATGACAGTCTTCACCGGGGTCTTGCTTCCGGAGGCTTCTGGGGACCGCATCACAGACTTGAGGGGGGTCTCACTCGCAGAGGCTTCTATGGACCGCATGACAGTCTTCACCGGGGTCTTGAGAGGGGTATTGCTGCCGGAGGCTACTGAGTTCATGTCGGGGGTACTTGGGATTGCTACGCCCTTAAATCGTATACATTCTTCGTCTTCCTCAAGCAGAGCAGCAGTGGCATTCTGCTTCCTGGGTTTTAGACCCTGTTTTAGCCTGGAGCGCAGGGTCTTCACCTCATCAATGAGGGCATCCTTCTGAGCCCTCAATGCCACATTGTCCAGCCTCACCTGCATGCAGTCCTCTTCGTCACACTCGGTATGTGGGGAGAAGGATGGAGGGTGCACCGGGTATTCCTCCTCATTGTCTATATCCAATGATGTAGCCATTCCAATGATGGGATTAGTCTCTCGGAGGTCATGGAGCAACTGCAGGGCCACACTATGCTTCAGCCTTGCCATGACCTGATGTGCCTCATCTCGGGAGAACTCAGGGTGGTCACGAGTTACATGACGGTGTAGTTTCCTCCCAGCATACGAACACCCTGTGATGGGACAGGGTTTGGTCCGAACATTTATTCTACCACTGGCCATTTTAAGAATGATGCCTCTTTCATCCAGGTTCCGCACTGCATGTTTGTGCTTAAGGTGCTTATTCAAAGCCAGATAGCGGAGACTGCACACCGGGCATTCGGTCAACATCCTTCCAAAAACACACACAATGAATTCTATTTAAATGGTTTTCTGTTTCTCCGTTTATATGCGTTAGCCAACTGCTGATTGCAACCATGGGTCTGATGCTTCAATGCAGGGAACACGGACCAAGGGGAGGACTTGGGTTACCACCTGGTTAAAATGGTCCCACCTCCGCACCAACGCGGCTGGCGATGGGTCCGATACATTGATTGTTTTTTGTTTCATGGTTCTGCCACGAGCTCACAAGACAGTTTTGGGTACAAAACGTGGGGGTAACAGTACCTCTGGGCGCTCCGTCCCGCTCCGGCTTTCGCCGCAGCGGGGGGAGGAGGCATTGAACCATTCGCACCTGCCCCCGGAGGAGGCAGGGGAGTCAGGTACCCGGAGGCGCACGGTGGACGGCCAGGGCGAGACCGCCACACCGCACTGGAGTCAGAGTTCCGAGTTTTTCGAGCCAGGTCCCGGTGAAACGCAGTACGGAGCACCCGGCAGGAACCTCCAGCAGACCCCCCCGCGCGGTTCCCTCGTCCCTCGGAAGAGGCGGAGAGGTGGGTGTTTTTCATCTGCTGGCGGACTGCCGGGGAGAACGTGCTGCTCGGGAGCCAGGCTCAGAGTTAGTGGCAGTGAGAGCCCGTGCACCTGCCTTTTACAGCAGGCACGCTCTGGTATCGGGGTGGGGAGAGAAGGTAGATGCAGAGGCTGCAGAAACAGCTAGACCCTTTCCCCTCTAACACACCCCTCATTTGGTGCATTGAACCCCTCGCACCTGCCCCCGGAGGAGTCAGGTACCCGGAGGCGCACGGTGGACGGCCAGGGCGAGACCGCCACACCGCACTGGAGTCAGAGTTCCGAGTTTTTCGAGCCAGGTCCCGGTGAAACGCAGTACGGAGCACCCGGCAGGAACCTCCAGCAGACCCCCCCCGCGCGGTTCCCTCGTCCCTCGGAAGAGGCGGAGAGGTGGGTGTTTTTCATCTGCTGGCGGACTGCCGGGGAGAACGTGCTGCTCGGGAGCCAGGCTCAGAGTTAGTGGCAGTGAGAGCCCGTGCACCTGCCTTTTACAGCAGGCACGCTCTGGTATCGGGGTGGGGAGAGAAGGTAGATGCAGAGGCTGCAGAAACAGCCAGAGCCTTTCCCCTCTAACACACCCCTCATTTGATGCATTGAACCCCTCGCACCTGCCCCCGGAGGAGTCAGGTACCCGGAGGCGCACGGTGGACGGTTAGGGAATGTTCCGGTATTTGGACAACATTAACATGGGATCACTCCGGTCAATGTACGTACTTCGTCTCACTGGAATATTAATGGCCAGATTGAATACAAAATCGACCCAAATTCTCCGGTCAATGACAGGAGAGTTTTGAAAGTGACAAAACACTGTTCCACACATTTAAAAACACTTAATCAATGTTTACCCAGGATCCATGCACCTTTCCTGGCTTGTAAAATGTGGTGATGCGCCCTGGAGGTAGCGGGTAGGCTCTGTGCGTGGTGCTGAACCCCAGCCTGTCTATGTGGAATACAAAAACAAACAAAGACAAACACCTTTAAGGTCACCAGGGTCGTGAGGTTCTGGTTCTGGCGGTGTGCATGGAGGGGTTTAGTCCGAGTGAGGAGTGCTCGAGCGTGGGAGGATGTGTAAGGCAGAGGAGGGGAACAAAAGGTGTGTGCAGGAGCAGGGAGAAAAGAGAAAATAAAAAGACTCAAAGTGTTCCACCTTCCAGCAGCAGCAGCAGCAGCAGCGGGCCCGCGGTGCTGAACACCTGCCTGTCTATGTGGAGTACAAAAACAAACAAAGACAAACACCTTTAAGGTCACCAGGGTCGTGAGGTTCTGGTTCTGGCGGTGTGCATGGAGGGGTTTGACCTGGCTCCCCGACACAATGCACATAGTCTGGAGCAGCGGAGCAGCGGCTGGGCCGTGTTCCCCCTTCTGTCCATTTGCCTATCAGTTTGTTAACGAAGTGGACAGAGGCTGTTTTTTGCCCCTAAAAGTGACTTTTAATGGTGTTTTTTGTATTTAAATGATGGGTTTTATATTTCTCCAGGGTCCCCGACACAATGAAACTAGTCTGGAGCTCGCTGGGGTCCCGCAAAATGCTTTAATCACGATTTTGTCCTTTTCCCCATCACTTTGTTAACGAAGTGGACAGAGGCTGTTTTTTGCCCCTAAAAGTGACTTTTAATGGTGTTTTTGGCATTTAAATGATGGGTCTTATCATTATCCAGGGTCCCCGACACAATGAAACTAGTCTGGAGCTCGCTGGGGTCCCGCAAAATGCTTTAATCACGATTTTGTCCTTTTCCCCATCACTTTGTTAACGAAGTGGACAGAGGCTGTTTTTTGCCCCTAAAAGTGACTTTTAATGGTGTTTTTTGTATTTAAATGATGTGTTTTATCTTTCTCCAGGGTCCCCGACGCAATGCACATAGTCTGGAGCTCGCTGGGGTCCCGCAAAATGCTTTAATCACGATTTGGTCCTTTTCCCCATCACTTTGTTAACGAAGTGGACAGAGGCTGTTTTTTGCCCCTAAAAGTGACTTTTAATGGTGTTTTTTGTATTTAAATGATGTGTTTTATCTTTCTCCAGGGTCCCCGACGCAATGCACATAGTCTGGAGCTCGCTGGGGTCCCGCAAAATGCTTTAATCACGATTTTGTCCTTTTCCCCATCACTTTGTTAACGAAGTGGACAGAGGCTGTTTTTTGCCCCTAAAAGTGACTTTTAATGGTGTTTTTGGCATTTAAATGATGGGTTTTATATTTCTCCAGGGTCCCCGACACAATGAAACTAGTCTGGAGCTCGCTGGGGTCCCGCAAAATGCTTTAATCACGATTTTGTCCTTTTCCCCATCACTTTGTTAACGAAGTGGACAGAGGCTGTTTTTTGCCCCTAAAAGTGACTTTTAATGGTGTTTTTGGCATTTAAATGATGGGTCTTATCATTGTGGAGGGTCCCCAAGACAATGCAACTAGTCTGGAGCTCGCTGGGGTCCCGGAAATGCTTTAATCACGATTTGGTCCATTTCCCCATCAGTTTGTTAACGAAGTGGACAGAGGCTGTTTTTTGCCCCTAAAAGTGACTTTTAATGGTGTTTTTTGTATTTAAATGATGTGTTTTATCTTTCTCCAGGGTCCCCGACGCAATGCACATAGTCTGGAGCTCGCTGGGGTCCCGCAAAATGCTTTAATCACGATTTTGTCCTTTTCCCCATCACTTTGTTAACGAAGTGGACAGAGGCTGTTTTTTGCCCCTAAAAGTGACTTTTAATGGTGTTTTTGGCATTTAAATGATGTGTTTTATCTTTCTCCAGGGTCCCCGACGCAATGCACATAGTCTGGAGCTCGCTGGGGTCCCGCAAAATGCTTTAATCACGATTTTGTCCTTTTCCCCATCACTTTGTTAACGAAGTGGACAGAGGCTGTTTTTTGCCCCTAAAAGTGACTTTTAATGGTGTTTTTGGCATTTAAATGATGGGTTTTATATTTCTCCAGGGTCCCCGACACAATGAAACTAGTCTGGAGCTCGCTGGGGTCCCGCAAAATGCTTTCATCACGATTTTGTCCTTTTCCCCATCACTTTGTTAACGAAGTGGACAGAGGCTGTTTTTTGCCCCTAAAAGTGACTTTTAATGGTGTTTTTGGCATTTAAATGATGGGTTTTATATTTCTCCAGGGTCCCCGACACAATGAAACTAGTCTGGAGCTCGCTGGGGTCCCGCAAAATGCTTTAATCACGATTTTGTCCTTTTCCCCATCACTTTGTTAACGAAGTGGACAGAGGCTGTTTTTTGCCCCTAAAAGTGACTTTTAATGGTGTTTTTGGCATTTAAATGATGTGTTTTATCATTATCCAGGGTCCCCGACACAATGAAACTAGTCTGGAGCTCGCTGGGGTCCCGCAAAATGCTTTAATCACGATTTTGTCCTTTTCCCCATCACTTTGTTAACGAAGTGGACAGAGGCTGTTTTTTGCCCCTAAAAGTGACTTTTAATGGTGTTTTTTGTATTTAAATGATGTGTTTTATCTTTCTCCAGGGTCCCCGACGCAATGCACATAGTCTGGAGCTCGCTGGGGTCCCGCAAAATGCTTTAATCACGATTTTGTCCTTTTCCCCATCACTTTGTTAACGAAGTGGACAGAGGCTGTTTTTTGCCCCTAAAAGTGACTTTTAATGGTGTTTTTGGCATTTAAATGATGGGTTTTATATTTCTCCAGGGTCCCCGACACAATAAAACTAGTCTGGAGCTCGCTGGGGTCCCGCAAAATGCTTTAATCACGATTTTGTCCTTTTCCCCATCACTTTGTTAACGAAGTGGACAGAGGCTGTTTTTTGCCCCTAAAAGTGACTTTTAATGGTGTTTTTGGCATTTAAATGATGGGTCTTATCATTGTGGAGGGTCCCCAAGTCAATGCAACTAGTCTGGAGCTCGCTGGGGTCCCGCAAATGCTTTAATCACGATTTTGTCCTTTTCCCCATCAGTTTGTTAACGAAGTGGACAGAGGCTGTTTTTTGCCCCTAAAAGTGACTTTTAATGGTGTTTTTGGCATTTAAATGATGGGTCTTATCATTATCCAGGGTCCCCGACACAATGAAACTAGTCTGGAGCTCGCTGGGGTCCCGCAAAATGCTTTAATCACGATTTTGTCCTTTTCCCCATCACTTTGTTAACGAAGTGGACAGAGGCTGTTTTTTGCCCCTAAAAGTGACTTTTAATGGTGTTTTTTGTATTTAAATGATGTGTTTTATCATTCTCCAGGGTCCCCGACACAATGCACATAGTCTGGAGCTCGCTGGGGTCCCGCAAATGCTTTAATCAGGCGTTTTAACACTTTTCCCCACGAAAATGATTTTTAATTATTTTTTGGGGGCTATATAAATCAAATTCCGGTTAATGCCGAGCACAATTGTACCTTTTACTATTTTAATGTATTTGCATGATATATCTTTGGGCGATAAAAGCGACATATTTGGATGACTTTGTCAGTTTATGGAGCTTATCCCACAAATCCCGGATGATCCGGGCCAAATTTGGGAGCTCATAGGCAGCCTGCCATAGGCCCCCACCCGTGGAATGAAAAAAAAATGAAAGAAAACGGTCAATTATATGTTAAAATAATCAAAAAATGAACTTTTAAAATTACATGGGAGAGGGGATCTGAAAAATTGGAGAAGGGGAAAAGTGTTCGGCGCTTCGGGACGAAGCGCCGAACACTTTTCCCCTACCCCGTTGCAAGGTACAACGGAGAGGGGAATCCAGACTTCCCCTCCTCCGTTGTAAAAAACCGTTCATGTTTTACAAGCTACCTTCTGCACGAAATCGGAAACCCGGTTTTTGAGAGGACTCAGAAAAAAAACGGCTGTGTAACTTCATGGAGGAATTCATCCGCTGTATGTGCACTTTGGCTCGGATACATTTTGTTGCCTGGAGACCCCCCAGCATGGTTCTTACCAAACTTAAAGTTTTTGAACTGGGCTCTGGAGGAAGGTAAGGGGAGTTGACAGGGGACTCAATCCGCCTCATGAGGCACTATTTTCGGATACATTTCAACACTTTTAGCCCTTTTTGATGGTTCTCCAAAAAATAACTCTGACTTTTTCAGAGTGTGGAGGAAGGTGAGGGGAGTTGACAGGGGACTTTATCCGCCTTATGGGGCACTATTCTCGGATACATTTCAACACTTTTAGCCCTTTTTGATGGTTCTCCAAAAAATAACTCTGACTTTTTCAGAGTGTGGAGGAAGGTGAGGGGAGTTGACAGGGGACTTTATCCGCCTTATGGGGCACTATTCTCGGATACATTTCAACACTTTTAGCCCTTTTTGATGGTTCTCCAAAAAATAACTCTGACTTTTTCAGAGTGTGGAGGAAGGTGAGGGGAGTTGACAGGGGACTTTATCCGCCTTATGGGGCACTATTCCCGGATACATTTCAACACTTTTAGCCCTTTTTGATGGTTCTCCAAAAAATAACTCTGACTTTTTCAGAGTGTGGAGGAAGGTGAGGGGAGTTGACAGGGGACTTTATCCGCCTTATGGGGCACTATTCCCGGATACATTTCAACACTTTTAGCCCTTTTTGATGGTTCTCCAAAAAATAACTCTGACTTTTTCAGAGTGTGGAGGAAGGTGAGGGGAGTTGACAGGGGACTTTATCCGCCTTATGGGGCACTATTCCCGGATACATTTCAACACTTTTAGCCCTTTTTGATGGTTCTCCAAAAAATAACTCTGACTTTTTCAGAGTGTGGAGGAAGGTGAGGGGAGTTGACAGGGGACTTTATCCGCCTTATGGGGCACTATTCCCGGATACATTTCAACACTTTTAGCCCTTTTTGATGGTTCTCCAAAAAATAACTCTGACTTTTTCAGAGTGTGGAGGAAGGTGAGGGGAGTTGACAGGGGACTTTACCCGCCTTATGGGGCACTATTCCCGGATACATTTCAACACTTTTAGCCCTTTTTGATGGTTCTCCAAAAAATAACTCTGACTTTTTCAGAGTGTGGAGGAAGGTGAGGGGAGTTGACAGGGGACTTTACCCGCCTTATGGGGCACTATTCTCGGATACATTTTTTCATTTTCACCCATTTTTGATGGTTCTCCAAAAAGACAAGTTAGTCTTTTTTCTTCCCCCTTCCTCTTCTGATTTCTCACTGATCGAATGGCAAACGCGACCCGCCATCGGAGGGCCTCCGCCGGCCCGGCCTCGTGCCGGTGCTCTGGCGGTCGGTTCCTCCGAACTGCGGGTTCGACTCTGATGGCCGGGAGGGACGAGGGAAACGTCGGGGGGGTCTGCTGGAGGCTCCTGCTGGAGTCTTGCGTTCACTGGGACCTGGCTCGAAAAACTCGAAACCCTGACTCCAGTGCGGTGTTGCGGCCATGCGCCTCCGGGTACCAGACTCCCCTGCCTCCTCCGTGTTGCGTGGGCTGCGTGGGGGTAACCCTGCGTGTCCGTTACCCTGCGTGTCTCTTACCTCCCAGGCCGACCGATATGAAGCGTTTCCAAGACGAACCGTCTGACTCAGGGGTCCCACCACAGGTTCCGTAGCGGGGTGGAAGTTCCACCTCCCCTCTTTGCCGCGGAATGCAAAACAAACACCTGTTTCTCTCATCCTCCACTGTGGCATAGCGGCCTTAGTCGGCTGCGGCATTCAGCAATTGGCCTTGCTCCGGGCACAGGACCCTACTTCATCAAACTACCTATTTGATCCTGCGTAACAACCACATATATGCTTGTCTGCAAAGACATTGATCGAATGGCAAACGTGACCCGCCATCGGAGGGCCTCCGCCGGCCCGGCCTCGTGCCGGTGCTCTGGCGGTCGGTTCCTCCGAACTGCGGGTTCGACTCTGATGGCCGGGAGGGACGAGGGAAACGTCGGGGGGGTCTGCTGGAGGCTCCGGGCACAGGACCCTACTTCATCAAACTACCTATTTGATCCTGCGTAACAACCACATATATGCTTGTCTGCAAAGACATTGATCGAATGGCAAACGTGACCCGCCATCGGAGGGCCTCCGCCGGCCCGGCCTCGTGCCGGTGCTCTGGCGGTCGGTTCCTCCGAACTGCGGGTTCGACTCTGATGGCCGGGAGGGACGAGGGAAACGTCGGGGGGGTCTGCTGGAGGCTCCTGCTGGAGTCTTGCGTTCACTGGGACCTGGCTCGAAAAACTCGAAACCCTGACTCCAGTGCGGTGTTGCGGCCATGCGCCTCCGGGTACCAGACTCCCCTGCCTCCTCCGTGTTGCGTGGGCTGCGTGGGGGTAACCCTGCGTGTCCGTTACCCTGCGTGTCTCTTACCTCCCAGGCCGACCGATATGAAGCGTTTCCAAGACGAACCGTCTGACTCAGGGGTCCCACCACAGGTTCCGTAGCGGGGTGGAAGTTCCACCTCCCCTCTTTGCCGCGGAATGCAAAACAAACACCTGTTTCTCTCATCCTCCACTGTGGCATAGCGGCCTTAGTCGGCTGCGGCATTCAGCAATTGGCCTTGCTCCGGGCACAGGACCCTACTTCATCAAACTACCTATTTGATCCTGCGTAACAACCACATATATGCTTGTCTGCAAAGACATTGATCGAATGGCAAACGTGACCCGCCATCGGAAGGCCTCCGCCGGCCCGGCTTCGTGCCGGTGCTCTGGCGGTCGGTTCTTCCAAACTGCGGGTTTGACTCTGCTCCTGGGAGCACATATGCTTGTCTGCAAAGAGGGACATGCCTGGTCCCGCCCAGGTGTTCTTCTACGGCTAGTGTCCAGCCAGCTGCGGTATCATCAACTTTGACCCGCCATCGGAGGGCCTCCTCCCCGGGTCCAGCTTCCGGTGCTAGGCGGTCGGTTCCTCCAAACTGTGTGATTGACTCTGCTCCTGGGAGCACATATGCTTGTCTGCAAAGAGGGACATGCCTGGTCCCGCCCAGGTGTTCTTCTACGGCTAGTGTCCAGCCAGCTGCGGTATCATCAACTTTGACCCGCCATCGGAGGGCCTCCTCCCCGGGTCCAGCTTCCGGTGCTAGGCGGTCGGTTCCTCCAAACTGTGTGATTGACTCTGCTCCTGGGAGCACATATGCTTGTCTGCAAAGAGGGACATGCCTGGTCCCGCCCAGGTGTTCTTCTACGGCTAGTGTCCAGCCAGCTGCGGTATCATCAACTTTGACCCGCCATCGGAGGGCCTCCTCCCCGGGTCCAGCTTCCGGTGCTAGGCGGTCGGTTCCTCCAAACTGTGTGATTGACTCTGCTCCTGGGAGCACATATGCTTGTCTGCAAAGAGGGACATGCCTGGTCCCGCCCAGGTGTTCTTCTACGGCTAGTGTCCAGCCAGCTGCGGTATCATCAACTTTGACCCGCCATCGGAGGGCCTCCTCCCCGGGTCCAGCTTCCGGTGCTAGGCGGTCGGTTCCTCCAAACTGTGTGATTGACTCTGCTCCTGGGAGCACATATGCTTGTCTGCAAAGAGGGACATGCCTGGTCCCGCCCAGGTGTTCTTCTACGGCTAGTGTCCAGCCAGCTGCGGTATCATCAACTTTGACCCGCCATCGGAGGGCCTCCTCCCCGGGTCCAGCTTCCGGTGCTTGGCGGTCGGTTCATCCAAACTACGGGTAATCCTGGAGCGGACATAAACAAAGAATGATATTTTACAGGACATGATGGATATGTGTTTTTTCCAGGCTTTTTGGAAATAAACCAAATGTGATTTTGCAGTGCATGATATAGCTCATTTTACCCATGTGATGTTGTGCAGTACATTACTGAGCTCATTTAACGATATTGGTCTACCAGGTGAAGTGGGATGCTGCCATTTCCCAACTGGTCTCCGGAGGAATATAAGGAGAGTTGACAGGGGACTCTGCCCAGTGCTCATGAACCAAATGAGGGGTGTGTTAGAGGGGAAAGGCTCTGGCTGTTTCTGCAGCCTCTGCATCTACCTTCTCTCCCCACCCCGATACCAGCGCGTGCCTGCTGTAAAAGGCAGGTGCACGGGCTCTCACTTCCACTAACTCTGAGCCTGGCTCCCGAGCAGCACGTTCTCCCCGGCAGTCCGCCAGCAGATGAAAAACACCCACCTCTCCGCCTCTTCCGAGGGACGAGGGAACCGCGCGGGGGGGTCTGCTGGAGGTTCCTGCCGGGTGCTCCGTACTGCGTTTCACCGGGACCTGGCTCGAAAAACTCGGAACTCTGACTCCAGTGCGGTGTGGCGGTCTCGCCCTGGCCGTCCACCGTGCGCCTCCGGGTACCTGACTCCCCTGCCTCCTCCGGGGGCAGGTGCGAGGGGTTCAATGCCTCCTCCCCCCGCTGCGGCGAAAGCCGGAGCGGGACGGAGCGCCCGGAGGTACTGTTACCCCCACGTTTTGTACCCAAAACTGTCTTGTGAGTTCGTGGCAGAACCATGAAACAAAAAACAATCAATGTATCGGACCCATCGCCAGTCGCGTTGGTGCGGAGGTGGGACCATTTTAACCAGGTGGTAACCCAAGTCCTCCCCTTGGTCCGTGTTCCCTGCATTGAAGCATCGGACCCATGGTTGCAATCAGCAGTTGGCTAACGCATATAAACGGAGAAACAGAAAACCATTTAAATATAATTCATTGTGTGTGTTTTTGGAAGGATGTTGACCGAATGCCCGGTGTGCAGCCTCCGCTATCTGGCTTTGAATAAGCACCTTAAGCACAAACATGCAGTGCGGAACCTGGATGAAAGAGGCATCATTCTTAAAATGGCCAGTGGTAGAATAAATGTTCGGACCAAACCCTGTCCCATCACAGGGTGTTCGTATGCTGGGAGGAAACTACACCGTCATGTAACTCGTGACCACCCTGAGTTCTCCCGAGATGAGGCACATCAGGTCATGGCAAGGCTGAAGCATAGTGTGGCCCTGCAGTTGCTCCATGACCTCCGAGAGACTAATCCCATCATTGGAATGGCTACATCATTGGATATAGACAATGAGGAGGAATACCCGGTGCACCCTCCACCCTTCTCCCCACATACCGAGTGTGACGAAGAGGACTGCATGCAGGTGAGGCTGGACAATGTGGCATTGAGGGCTCAGAAGGATGCCCTCATTGATGAGGTGAAGACCCTGCGCTCCAGGCTAAAACAGGGTCTAAAACCCAGGAAGCAGAATGCCACTGCTGCTCTGCTTGAGGAAGACGAAGAATGTATACGATTTAAGGGCGTAGCAATCCCAAGTACCCCCGACATGAACTCAGTAGCCTCCGGCAGCAATACCCCTCTCAAGACCCCGGTGAAGACTGTCATGCGGTCCATAGAAGCCTCTGCGAGTGAGACCCCCCTCAAGTCTGTGATGCGGTCCCCAGAAGCCTCCGGAAGCAAGACCCCGGTGAAGACTGTCATGCGGTCCGACAAAGCCTCCGGTAGTGAGACCCCGGTGAACACTGTCATGCGGTCCCCAGAAGCCTCCGGAAGCAAGACCCCGGTGAAGACTGTCATGCGGTCCAACAAAGCCTCCGGTAGAGAGACCCCTCTCAAGTCTGTGATGCGGTCCCCAGAAGCCTCCGGAAGCAAGACCCCAGTGAAGACTGTCATGTGGTCCCCAGAAGCCTCCGGTAGTGAGACCCCAGTGAAGACTGTCATGCGGTCCATAGAAGCCTCTGCGAGTGAGATCCCTCTCAAGTCTGTGATGCGGTCCCCAGAAGCCTCCGGAAGCAAGACCCCGATGCAGACTGTCATGCGGTCCGTAGAAGCCTCCTGTAGTGAGACCCCTGTATGCCAGAAGACCCGTGCGTCTGTCTCCAATAAGCTGAAAGCTAATCTGGCTAAGGACTGGCCCTCTTCCCAAAATCAATGGTGCACTGGGAAGGGACTGCGGAATACCATGCGTGAAATCACGTTGCCTAAAAGCATGGAGACGTACATTCAGACATACAGAGGTCATTGTGAGGGTCTTGCACCGACAGTAAAACGGAAAGAGAATTGTATGTCCAATGTCAGCCGGATAAAGAACTTCATAGTATTCATGGCCCATGGTTTTGACCGGCTGTCAGACTGGCTGTTTCTAAAAGACACAAAGAGGGTCTGTGGCTGGAGCAAGTATATTTCAGAGTCGGGCCGGACAGTCACAACATCACTGTTGTTCCTGAAGACTGTGAACCATTTCCTGAGGTACTTGTCTGCATCAAAGCTCCGGGGGTGCAGGCTCACCCAGTCTGATATGACCAACATCATCAGAGAGGTGAAAGCCAACATTAACGATTTGAAAAAGTCTGTCACTCTCCACCAGTTTAAGGTGAAGAGGGACAAGCTGGATCGTCTGCCGAGCCAGGCGGAGCTTCTCGCCGCCATGGCGGCCGCTGAGAAGCGCATCCCTGATCTCCTTGACCTGATGGCTAGCAATCCGACCACAATCACCCAGTACCTGCTATATGGCTATCTAACCCTACATTGGAGCCTCCTGTATGGCCACCGTCCGGGTGTGTATGCAAACATGACCAACACGGAGGTCTTTGAGGCGGACAGAAGGGGCACTGCTGAGGGCTACATCATCCACGTGCAGGATCACAAGACTGCCAAGACATTTGGTGAAGCACAGCTGGTGCTTACAATAAAGGAGTTTAGCTGGGTCATGCGGTGGATGGGGATAAAAGAGGGCTTGTCGGGTCCTCAGAATGAATTCTTCCTTTTCACATCGGGGAAGCAGGCTTCCAAGAACCTGAACGCTCACTTGAAGAGGGCTTGGGCTGATGCTGGGCTAGAAACAGCCGTCACCTTCACCATCTTGCGCACTGCCCTGGCTGACAATATCAAGCATCACCAAGATCCAGAAAGCAGGTCGATTCTGGCTAGGTTTATGTGCCACGACGTAAGCACTGCAGACCGGTTCTACGCGAATACGCCTGGAATAAAGGAGGCATTGAAGATCCGCTCCATGTTCAGGGCGGCGGCAGCAGCTGCAGCAGCATCATCATCAGAAGGAGGTCTACCACCGTCAGCTACCTCCGAAGAGGATTCAGGGGCGGAGAGCAGCGATACCTCTTCTTCAGGACCGATTGGTACTCCTGATGAGGGGAAAGGGGCCGTGGACTCAACCTTTTTTCCCCGGTGCACTGTACAAGTTAGACGGCTAATATGGCCCCAAGGCCCCTGTTAATCATGTTGTTATTATGTTTATTTTGTATACTGTTTTTGTAAAATTGGTGTGATAATTAAATAAAAAATAAAAAAAAAACATTAGTATAACCTTGAAGGTTCCCAGGGGCAAATACAGTGCCTGTCATTTTGCAGGATATAATTTAACATGTAACCTCTCCTGGAAATGGACATACTCTGTGCATTTCCAGGAGAGGTTCCATGTTAAATTATATCCTGCAATATCCTCCAAAGAAGGGGTGGTAGTGTCATGAATAAGGCCGAATATGTATGCCGATGTGCGGACGGTAAAGCACCGCAAAATCCACCCCTTTAGGGTAACCAGGGGCATGAAGTTCTGTAGGGTGTGAACATCTGGGTTTAGTCCGAGTGAGGAGTGCTCGAGCGTGGGAGGATGTGTAAGGCAGAGGAGGGTAACAAAAGGTGTGTGCAGGAGCAGGGAGAAAAGAGAAAATAAAAAGACTCAAAGTGTTCCACCTTCCAGCAGCAGCAGCAGCGGGCCCGCTCTGTCCGTGGTGCTGAACACCTGCCTGTCTATGTGGAGTACAAAAACAAACAAAGACAAACACCTTTAAGGTCACCAGGGGCGTGAGGTTCTGGTTCTGGCGGTGTGCATGGAGGGGTTTAGTCCGAGTGAGGAGTGCTCGAGCGTGGGAGGATGTGTAAGGCAGAGGAGGGGAACAAAAAAAAACGAATACAAATAAGTTAAAGTGTGAACCTCCAGCAGGGCAGGTGCTGCTGCTGCTGCTGCTGCTGCTGCTGCTGCTGCTGCTGCTGCTGTGAAGGAGGACGAATATTGATGCTTGTGTTCGGACGGTAAAGCACCGCAAAATCCACCCCCCCTTAAAGGTGACCAGGGGCATGAGATTCTGCAGGGTGTGAACATCTGGGTTTAGTCCGTGGGGGAGTGCTTAAGTCCGGGGGCCCGGGGTCTCACGGTGCACGAGGTTATGGAAGTGCAGCAGGGCAGGTGCTGCTGCTGCTGCTGCTGCTGCTGCTGCTGCTGCTGCTGCTGCTGCTGCTGCTGCTGTGAAGGAGGACGAATATTGATGCTTGTGTTCGGACGGTAAAGCACCGCAAAATCCACCCCCCCTTAAAGGTGACCAGGGGCATGAGATTCTGCAGGGTGTGAACATCTGGGTTTAGTCCGTGGGGGAGTGCTTAAGTCCGGGGGCCCGGGGTCTCACGGTGCACGAGGTTATGGAAGTGCCACTGTTGCCGGAGGTCCTTAGTCCGTCCTTTGGGGCTCTGTCAGGGGCTACAGAGAGGTGGTTTTCCCGGTCCCTCTCCTGGAGGTATGAAATAACCTGAGCTCCATGTGAGGGAGCCGTGCTGGAGCTGCTTAGTCCGTCCTTTGGTGGTCTTTGAGGGGCTAATGAGAGGTGTTTTCCCCGGTCTATTTGATGGAAGTCTGACACGAGCAGAGTGTGCATGCTTTGAAACTAATCCACCCACACTTAGCATGCTATTTTAGGGTATAAATCGTACCTTGTCACCATGTACTGTGCTCCCTGGGACGACGCGCCCTCCTGTGGGGACACATGAGAACTGCACTCAAATCACTTTGTGCTTTTTAAACAGTTTAACATATTTTTTTCCACATTTAAAAAACGCTTTCTGCCCTGGAAATCATTTCTAATCATTATTACCGTTATGGAGGGGCTGCAGGAACACTTTCCCCGCCTTGCAAACATTTATTCCTGGTTCAAATAATCAATTTGTTCCGCCTGCTTTGCGTCAGCACCTCTGCGGCTGTCGGATTAACACAGATGAATGCACTTTTAACACTCACGCAGCCAGAATTCCTGCTCTTTTCCTGGGTTACAAAGTGAGGTGACGCAGCCTTTCCTCTGAGTCTCCCCGCCTCTCATAGACTTATTTCTGGGTAAAAAAAGCCATGTGCTCCGCCCCCTGGATCTCTGCATGTGTGTGTGTGCCTGTGAGTCTGTGGCTACTGTCCACATGCCCGCATTAGGAGGCACTATTTTCGGATACATTTTCTCATTTTCACCACTTTTCATGTTTTTATTATGTATATTGTTATATTATTATTATTATTATTATTGTATATATGTATACTGTGTATACTGTTTTTGTAAAAATCATGTGATTATTAAATAAATAATAAAACATGAATATAACCTTGAAGTTTCCCAGGGGCAAATACAGTGCCAGGTGTCAGACTATTTAAACAATGTTTACCCAGGATTCCGACACCTTCCCTGGCTTGTAAAATGCGGTGATGCGCCCTGGAGGTATCAGAGTATTTTAAACAACTTTTCCCCGCCTTTCAAACACTTTTTCCTGGCTTATAGCCTGTCATTTTGCAGGATATAATTTAACATGGAACCTCTCCCAGGGGCAAATACAGTGCCAGGTGTCAGACTATTTAAACAATGTTTACCCAGGATTCCGACACCTTCCCTGGCTTGTAAAATGCGGTGATGCGCCCTGGAGGTATCAGAGTATTTTAAACAACTTTTCCCCGCCTTTCAAACACTTTTTCCTGGCTTATAGCCTGTCATTTTGCAGGATATAATTTAACATGGAACCTCTCCCAGGGGCAAATACAGTGCCAGGTGTCAGACTATTTAAACAATGTTTACCCAGGATTCCGACACCTTCCCTGGCTTGTAAAATGCGGTGATGCGCCCTGGAGGTATCAGAGTATTTTAAACAACTTTTCCCCGCCTTTCAAACACTTTTTCCTGGCTTATAGCCTGTCATTTTGCAGGATATAATTTAACATGGAACCTCTCCCAGGGGCAAATACAGTGCCAGGTGTCAGACTATTTAAACAATGTTTACCCAGGATTCCGACACCTTCCCTGGCTTGTAAAATGCGGTGATGCGCCCTGGAGGTATCAGAGTATTTTAAACAACTTTTCCCCGCCTTTCAAACACTTTTTCCTGGCTTATAGCCTGTCATTTTGCAGGATATAATTTAACATGGAACCTCTCCCAGGGGCAAATACAGTGCCAGGTGTCAGACTATTTAAACAATGTTTACCCAGGATTCCGACACCTTCCCTGGCTTGTAAAATGCGGTGATGCGCCCTGGAGGTATCAGAGTATTTTAAACAACTTTTCCCCGCCTTTCAAACACTTTTTCCTGGCTTATAGCCTGTCATTTTGCAGGATATAATTTAACATGGAACCTCTCCCAGGGGCAAATACAGTGCCAGGTGTCAGACTATTTAAACAATGTTTACCCAGGATTCCGACACCTTCCCTGGCTTGTAAAATGCGGTGATGCGCCCTGGAGGTATCAGAGTATTTTAAACAACTTTTCCCCGCCTTTCAAACACTTTTTCCTGGCTTATAGCCTGTCATTTTGCAGGATATAATTTAACATGGAACCTCTCCCAGGGGCAAATACAGTGCCAGGTGTCAGACTATTTAAACAATGTTTACCCAGGATTCCGACACCTTCCCTGGCTTGTAAAATGCGGTGATGCGCCCTGGAGGTATCAGAGTATTTTAAACAACTTTTCCCCGCCTTTCAAACACTTTTTCCTGGCTTATAGCCTGTCATTTTGCAGGATATAATTTAACATGGAACCTCTCCCAGGGGCAAATACAGTGCCAGGTGTCAGACTATTTAAACAATGTTTACCCAGGATTCCGACACCTTCCCTGGCTTGTAAAATGCGGTGATGCGCCCTGGAGGTATCAGAGTATTTTAAACAACTTTTCCCCGCCTTTCAAACACTTTTTCCTGGCTTATAGCCTGTCATTTTGCAGGATATAATTTAACATGGAACCTCTCCTGGAAATGGACATACTCTGCGCATTTCCAGGAGAGGTTCCATGTTAAATTATATCCTGCAAAATGACAGGCAACAACTCTCTTCCAGACGTTTAAAAACACTTTTCCGACTATTTTAAACAACTTTTCCCCGCCTTTCAAACACTTGTTCCTGGCTTATAGCCTGTCATTTTGCAGGATATAATTTAACATGGAACCTCTCCTGGAAATGGACATACTCTGCGCATTTCCAGGAGAGGTTCCATGTTAAATGATATCCTGCAAAATGACAGGCAACAACTCTCTTCCAGACGTTTAAAAACACTTTTCCGACTATTTTAAACAACTTTTCCCCGCCTTTCAAACACTTTTTCCTGGCTTATAGCCTGTCATTTTGCAGGATATAATTTAACATGGAACCTCTCCTGGAAATGGACATACTCTGCGCATTTCCAGGAGAGGTTCCATGTTAAATTATATCCTGCAAAATGACAGGCAACAACTCTCTTCCAGACGTTTAAAAACACTTTTCCGACTATTTTAAACAACTTTTCCCCGCCTTTCAAACACTTGTTCCTGGCTTATAGCCTGTCATTTTGCAGGATATAATTTAACATGGAACCTCTCCTGGAAATGGACATACTCTGCGCATTTCCAGGAGAGGTTCCATGTTAAATGATATCCTGCAAAATGACAGGCAACAACTCTCTTCCAGACGTTTAAAAACACTTTTCCGACTATTTTAAACAACTTTTCCCCGCCTTTCAAACACTTTTTCCTGGCTTATAGCCTGTCATTTTGCAGGATATAATTTAACATGGAACCTCTCCTGGAAATGGACATACTCTGCGCATTTCCAGGAGAGGTTCCATGTTAAATTATATCCTGCAAAATGACAGGCAACAACTCTCTTCCAGACGTTTAAAAACACTTTTCCGACTATTTTAAACAACTTTTCCCCGCCTTTCAAACACTTTTTCCTGGCTTATAGCCTGTCATTTTGCAGGATATAATTTAACATGGAACCTCTCCTGGAAATGGACATATTCTGTGCATTTCCAGGAGAGGTTACATGTTAAATGATATCCTGCAAAATGACAGGCTACAACTCTCTTCCAGACGTTTAAAAACACTTTCCCCGACCATTTAAACATTATTTATGGCTTGTAAAGTGCGGTGATGAGCCCTGACAGTATCAGACTATTTAAAGGGTTACCAGGAGCATGAGAATATCCTCCACAGAAGGGGTGGTGGTGCCGTGAATAAGGCCGAATATGGATACCGATGTGCCGACGGTAAAGCACCGCAAAATCCACCCCCTTTAGGTTAACCAGGGGCATGGAGTTCTGTAGGGTGTGAACATCTGGGTTTAGTCCGTGGGGGAGTGCTTAAGTCCGGGAGTCCGGGGACTCACGGTGTGCAAGGTTATGGAGGTGCCCATGTCAGGGACACATGCTGGAGGTCTGTGGTCCGTCCTTTGGGGGTCTTGGAGGGGCCACAGAGAGGAGATTTCCCCGGTCTCTGTCCTGGATGAGTGAAATAAACAGAGTCTCCATGTCAGGGACACATGCTGGAGGTCTCTCTCCCGAGAGTGGACGTCCATTGCCTGTAAATTGGTCTAACATTAGGTCTGTCACTTTGGCTAACCGCACCACTGTCTGTCGTCTCCCGCAAGTGGACATCCATTGTCACTTTGGCTAACCGCACCACTGTCTGTCGTCTCCCGCAAGTGGACATCCATTGCGCCTAAATAGGGTCAGGGCGAGACCGCCACACCGCACTGGAGTCAGAGATCCGAGTTTTTCGAGCCAGGTCCCGGTGAAACGCAGTACGGAGCACCCGGCAGGAACCTCCAGCAGACCCCCCCGCGCGGTTCCCTCGTCCCTCGGAAGAGGCGGAGAGGTGGGTGTTTTTCATCTGCTGGCGGACTGCCGGGGAGAACGTGCTGCTCGGGAGCCAGGCTCAGAGTTAGTGGCAGTGAGAGCCCGTGCACCTGCCTTTTACAGCAGGCACGCTCTGGTATCGGGGTGGGGAGAGAAGGTAGATGCAGAGGCTGCAGAAACAGCCAGAGCCTTTCCCCTCTAACACACCCCTCATTTGGTTCATGAGCACTGGGCAGAGTCCCCTGTCAACTCTCCTTAAATTCCTCCGGAGACCAGTTGGGACATGGCAGCATCCCACTTCGCCTGGTAGACCATATCGTTAAATGAGCTCAGTAATGTACTGCACAACATCACATGGGTAAAATGAGCTATATAATGCACTGCAAAATCACATTTGGTTTATTTCCAAAAAGCCTGGAAAAAACACATATCCATCATGTCCTGTAAAATATCATTCTTTGTTTATTTCCATCCTTCAGGCAAATACACATATCTTTGTCCGCTCCAGGATTACCCGTAGTTTGGATGAACCGACCGCCAAGCACCGGAAGCTGGACCCGGGGAGGAGGCCCTCCGATGGCGGGTCAAATTTGATGATACCGCAGCTGGCTGGACACTAGCCGTAGAAGAACACCTGGGCGGGACCAGGCATGTCCCTCTTTGCAGACAAGCATATGCGCTCCCAGGAGCAGAGTCAAACCCGCAGTTTGGAGGAACCGACCGCCAAGCACCGGAAGCTGGACCCGGGGAGGAGGCCCTCCGATGGCGGGTCAAATTTGATGATACCGCAGCTGGCTGGACACTAGCCGTAGAAGAAAACCTGGGCGGGACCAGACATGTCCCTCTTTGCAGACAAGCATATGCGCTCCCAGGAGCAGAGTCAAACCCGCAGTTTGGAGGAACCGACCGCCAGAGCACCGGCACGAAGCCGGGCCGGCAGAGGCCTTCCGATGGCGGGTCACGTTTGCCATTCGATCAATGTCTTTGCAGACAAGCATATATGTGGTTGTTACGCAGGATCAAACAGGTAGTTTGATGAAGTAGGGTCCTGTGCCCGGAGCAAGGCCAATTGCTGAATGCCGCGGCCGACTAAGGCCGCTATGCCACAGTGGAGGATGAGAGAAACAGGTGTTTGTCTTGCATTCCGCAGCAAAGTGGGGAGGTGGAACTTCCACCCCGCTACGGAACCTGTGGTGGGACCCCTGAGTCAGACGGTTCGTCTTGGAAACGCTTCATATCGGTCGGCCTGGGAGGTAAGAGACACGCAGGGTAACGGACACGCAGGGTTACCCCCATGCAGCCCACGCAACACGGAGGAGGCAGGGGAGTCTGGTACCCGGAGGCGCATGGCCGCAACACCGCACTGGAGTCAGGGTTTCAAGTTTTTCGAGCCAGGTCCCAGTGAACGCAAGACTCCAGCAGGAGCCTCCAGCAGACCCCCCCGACGTTTCCCTCGTCCCTCCCGGCCATCAGAGTCGAACCCGCAGTTCGGAGGAACCGACCGCCAGAGCACCAGCACGAGTCCGGGCCGGCGGAGGCCCTCCGATGGCGGGTCGCGTTTGCCATTCGATCAGTGAGAAATCAGAAGAGGAAGGGGGGAAAAAAAGACTAACTTGTCTTTTTGGTGTTCCATAAAAAAAAATGGGTGAAAATGAAAAAATATATCCGAAAATAGTGCCTCATAAGGCGGGTAGAGTCCCCTGACAACTCCCCTCGCATTCCTCCACGCTCTGAAAAAGTCTGAGTTGTTTTTTTGGAGAACCATAAAAAAGGGCTAAAAGTGTTAAAATGTATCCGAAAATAGTGCCCCATGAGGCGGATAAAGTCCCCTGTCAACTCCCATCACCTTCCTCCACACTCTGAAAAAGTCAGAGTTATTTTTTGGAGAACCATCAAAAAGGGCTAAAAGTGTTGAAATGTATCCGAGAATAGTGCCCCATAAGGCGAATAAAGTCCCCTGTCAACTCCCATCACCTTCCTCCACACTCTGAAAAAGTCAGAGTTATTTTTTGGAGAACCATCAAAAAGGGCTAAAAGTGCTGAAATGTATCAGAGAATAGTGCCCCATAAGGCGGATAAAGTCCCCTGTCAACTCCCATCACCTTCCTCCACACTCTGAAAAAGTCAGAGTTATTTTTTGAATGCTGGGGGGTCTCCAGGCAACAAAATGTATCCGAGCCAAAGTGCACATACAGCGGATGAATTCCTCCATGAAGTTACACAGCCGTTTTTTTTCTGAGTCCTCTCAAAAACCGGGTTTCCGATTTCGTGCAGAAGGTAGCTTGTAAAACATGAACGGTTTTTTACAACGGAGGAGGGGAAGTCTGGATTCCCCTCTCCGTTGTACCTTGCAACGGGGGAGGGGAAAAGTGTTCGGCGCTTCGTCCCGAAGCGCCGAACACTTGAGCCCCTTCTCCCCTTCTCAGATCCCCTCTCCCATGTAATTTTAAAAGTTCCTTTTTTGATTATTTTAACATATAATTGACCGTTTTCTTTCATTTTTTTTTCTTTCCACGGGTGGGGGCCTATGGCAGGCTGCCTATGAGCTCCCAAATTTGGCCCGGATCATCCGGGATTTGTGGGATAAGCTCCATAAACTGACAAAGTCATCCAAATATGTCGCTTTTATAGCCCAAAGATATATCATGCAAATACATTAAAATAGTAAAAGGTACGATTGTGCTCGGCATTAACCGGAATTTGATTTATATAGCCCCCCAAAAATGATTAAAAATAATTTTCGTGGGGAAAAGTGTTAAAACGCCTGATTAAAGCATTTGCGGGACCCCAGCGAGCTCCAGACCATGTGCATTGTGTCGGGGACCCTGGAGAACGATAAGACCCATCATTTAAATACAAAAAACACCATTAAAAGTCACTTTTAGGGGCGAAAAACAGCCTCTGTCCACTTCGTTAACAAACTGATAGGCAAATGGACAAAAGTGTGATTAAAGCATTTGCTGGACCCCAGCGAGCTCCAGACTAGTTGCATTGTGTCGGGGACCCTGGAGAACGATAAGACGCATCATTTAAATACAAAAAACACCATTAAAAGTCACTTTTAGGGGCGAAAAACAGCCTCTGTCCACTTCGTTAACAAACTGATAGGCAAATGGACAAAAGTGTGATTAAAGCATTTGCGGGACTCCAGCGAGCTCCAGACTATGTGCATTGTGTCGGGGACCCTGGAGAATGATAAGACCCATCATTTAAATGCCAAAAACACCATTAAAAGTCACTTTTAGGGGCAAAAAACAGCCTCTGTCCACTTCGTTAACAAACTGATAGGCAAATGGACAAAAGTGTGATTAAAGCATTTGCGGGACCCCAGCGAGCTCCAGACTATGTGCATTGTTTCGGGGACCCTCCGCAATGATAAGACCCATCATTTAAATACAAAAAACACCATTAAAAGTCACTTTAAGGGGCGAAAAACAGCCTCTGTCCACTTCGTTAACAAACTGATAGGCAAATGGACAAAAGTGTGATTAAAGCATTTGCGGGACCCCCGCGAGCTCCAGACTATGTGCATTGTGTCGGGGACCCTCCGCAATGATAAGACCCATCATTTAAATACAAAAAACACCATTAAAAGTCACTTTTAGGGGCAAAAAACAGCCTCTGTCCACTTCGTTAACAAACTGATAGGCAAATGGAACAAAGTGTGATTAAAGCATTTTGCGGGACCCCAGCGAGCTCCAGACTAGTTGCATTGTGTCGGGGACCCTGGAGAACGATAAGACCCATCATTTAAATGCCAAAAACACCATTAAAAGTCACTTTTAAGGGCAAAAAACAGCCTCTGTCCACTTCGTTAACAAACTGATAGGCAAATGGACAAAAGTGTGATTAAAGCATTTGCGGGACCCCCGCGAGCTCCAGACTATGTCCATTGTGTCGGGGACCCTGGAGAATGATAAGACCCATCATTTAAATGCCAAAAACCCCATTAAAAGTCACTTTTAAGGGCAAAAAACAGCCTCTTTCCACTTCGTTAACAAACTGATAGGCAAATGGACAAAAGTGTGATTAAAGCATTTGCGGGACCCCAGCGAGCTCCAGACTAGTTGCATTGTGTCGGGGACCCTGGAGAACGATAAGACCCATCATTTAAATACAAAAAACACCATTAAAAGTCACTTTTAGGGGCGAAAAACAGCCTCTGTCCACTTCGTTAACAAACTGATAGGCAAATGGACAAAAGTGTGATTAAAGCATTTTGCGGGGACCCAGCGAGCTCCAGACTAGTTGCATTGTGTCGGGGACCCTGGAGAACGATAAGACCCATCATTTAAATACAAAAAACACCATTAAAAGTCACTTTTAAGGGCAAAAAACAGCCTCTGTCCACTTCGTTAACAAACTGATAGGCAAATGGACAAAAGTGTGATTAAAGCATTTGCGGGACCCCCGCGAGCTCCAGACTATGTGCATTTTGTTGGGGACCCTGGAGAAAGATAAGACCCATCATTTAAATATAAAAAACACCATTAAAAGTCACTTTTAGGGGCGAAAAACAGCCTCTGTCCACTTCGTTAACAAACTGATAGGCAAATGGACAGAAGGGGGAACACGGCCCAGCCGCTGCTCCGCTGCTCCAGACTATGTGCATTGTGTCGGGGAGCCAGGTCAAACCCCTCCATGCACACCGCCAGAACCAGAACCTCACGACCCTGGTGACCTTAAAGGTGTTTGTCTTTGTTTGTTTTTGTATTCCACATAGACAGGCTGGGGTCCAGCACCACGCACAGAGCCTGCCCGCTACCTCCAGGGCGCATCACCACATTTTACAAGCCAGGAAAGGTGCATGGATCCTGGGTAAACATTGATTAAGTGTTTTTAAATGTGTGGAACAGTGTTTTGTCACTTTCAAAACTCTCCTGTCATTGACCGGAGAATTTGGGTCGATGTTGTATTCAATCTGGCCATTAATATTCCAGTGAGACGAAGTACGTACATTGACCGGAGTGATCCCATGTTAATTTTGTCCAAATACCGGAACATTCCCGAACCCTATTTAGGGGCAATGGATGTCCACTTGCGTGAGACGACAGACAGTGGTGCGGTTAGCCAAAGTGACAATGGATGTCCACTTGCGGGAGACGACAGACAGTGGTGCGGTTAGCCAAAGTGACAGACCTTATGTTAGACCAATTTACAGGCAATGGACGTCCACTCTCGGGAGAGAGACCTCCAGCATGTGTCCCTGACATGGAGACTCTGTTTATTTCACTCATCCAGGACATCAGGGAAATCTCCTCTCTGTGGCCCCTCCAAGACCCCCAAAGGACGGACCACAGACCTCCAGCATGTGTCCCTGACATGGGCACCTCCATAACCTTGCACACCCGGACTCCCGGACTTAAGCACTCCCCCACGGACTAAACCCAGATGTTCACACCCTACAGAACTTCATGCCCCTGGTTAACCTAAAGGGGGTGGATTTTGCGGTGCTTTACCGTCCGCACATCGGTATCCATATTCGGCCTTATTCACGGCACCACCACCCCTTCTGTGGAGGATATTCTCATGCTCCTGGTAACCCTTTAAATAGTCTGATACTGTCAGGGCTCATCACCGCACTTTAAAAGCCATAAATAATGTTTAAATGGTCGGGGAAAGTGTTTTTAAACGTCTGGAAGAGAGTTGTAGCCTGTCATTTTGCAGGATATCATTTAACATGGAACCTCTCCTGGAAATGCAGAGAGTATGTCCATTTCCAGGAGAGGTTACATGTTAAATTATATCCTGCAAAATGACAGGCTATAACCCAGGAACAAGTGTTTGAAAGGCAGGGAAAAGTTGTTTAAAATAGTCGGGAAAGTGTTTTTAAACGTCTGGAAGAGAGTTGTTGCCTGTCATTTTGCAGGATATAATTTAACATGGAACCTCTCCTGGAAATGCACAGAGTATGTCCATTTCCAGGAGAGGTTACATGTTAAATTATATCCTGCAAAATGACAGGCTATAACCCAGGAACAAGTGTTTGAAAGGCGGGGAAAAGTTGTTTAAAATAGTCGGAAAAGTGTTTTTAAACGTCTGGAAGAGAGTTGTTGCCTGTCATTTTGCAGGATATAATTTAACATGGAACCTCTCCTGGAAATGCACAGAGTATGTCCATTTCCAGGAGAGGTTACATGTTAAATTATATCCTGCAAAATGACAGGCTATAACCCAGGAACAAGTGTTTGAAAGGCGGGGAAAAGTTGTTTAAAATAGTCTGATACCTCCAGGGCGCATCACCGCATTTTATAAGCCAGGGAAGGTGTCTGAATCCTGGGTAAACATTGTTTAAATAGTCTGACACCTGGCACTGTATTTGCCCCTGGGAAACTTCAAGGTTATATTCATGTTTTATTATTTATTTAATAATCACATGATTTTTACAAAAACAGTATAGCCTACACAGTATACATATATACAATAATAATAATAATAATAATAATAATAATATAACAATATACATAATAAAAACATGAAAAGTGGTGAAAATGAGAAAATGTATCTGAAAATAGTGCCTCCTAGTGCGGGCATGTGGACAGTAGCCACAGACTCACAGGCACACACACATGTAGAGATCCAGGGGGCGGAGCACATGGCTTTTTTTACCCAGAAATAAGTCTATGAGAGGCGGGGAGACTCAGAGGACAGGCTGCGTCACCTCACTTTGTAACCCAGGAAAAGAGCAGGAATTCTGGCTGCGTGAGTGTTAAAAGTGCATTCATCTGTGTTAATCCGACAGCCGCAGAGGTGCTGACGCAAAGCAGGCGGAACAAATTGATTATTTGAACCAGGAATAAATGTTTGCAAGGCGGGGAAAGTGTTCCTGCAGCCCCTCCATAACGGTAATAATGATTATAAATGATTTCCAGGGCAGAAAGCGTTTTTTAAATGTGGAAAAAAATATGTTAAACTGTTTAAAAAGCACAAAGTGATTTGAGTGCAGTTCTCATGTGTCCCCACAGGAGGGCGCGTCGTCCCAGGGAGCACAGTGCATGGTGACAAGGTACGATTTATACCCTAAAATAGCATGCTAAGTGTGGGTGGATTAGTTTCAAAGCATGCACACTCTGCTCGTGTCAGACTTCCATCAAATAGACCGGGGAAAACACCTCTCATTAGCCCCTCACAGACCACCAAAGGACGGACTAAGCAGCTCCAGCACGGCTCCCTCACATGGAGCTCAGGTTATTTCATACCTCCAGGAGAGGGACCGGGAAAACCACCTCTCTGTAGCCCCTGACAGAGCCCCAAAGGACGGACTAAGGACCTCCGGCAACAGTGGCACTTCCATAACCTCGTGCACCGTGAGACCCCGGGCCCCCGGACTTAAGCACTCCCCCACGGACTAAACCCAGATGTTCACACCCTGCAGAATCTCATGCCCCTGGTCACCTTTAAGGGGGGGTGGATTTTGCGGTGCTTTACCGTCCGAACACAAGCATCAATATTCGTCCTCCTTCACAGCAGCAGCAGCAGCAGCAGCAGCAGCAGCAGCAGCAGCAGCAGCACCTGCCCTGCTGGAGGTTCACACTTTAACTTATTTGTATTCGTTTTTTTTTGTTCCCCTCCTCTGCCTTACACATCCTCCCACGCTCGAGCACTCCTCACTCGGACTAAACCCCTCCATGCACACCGCCAGAACCAGAACCTCACGCCCCTGGTGACCTTAAAGGTGTTTGTCTTTGTTTGTTTTTGTATTCCACATAGACAGGCAGGTGTTCAGCACCACGGACAGAGCCTGCCCGCTGCTGCTGCTGCTGCTGATGTAAGGTGGAACACTTTGAGTCTTTTTATTTTCTCTTTTCTCCCTGCTCCTGCACACACCTTTTGTTACCCTCCTCTGCCTTACACATCCTCCCACGCTCGAGCACTCCTCACTCGGACTAAACCCAGATGTTCACACCCTACAGAACTTCATGCAGCTGGTTACCCTAAAGGGGTGGATTTTGCGGTGCTTTACCGTCCGCACATCGGCATACATATTCGGCCTTATTCATGACACTACCACCCCTTCTTTGGAGGATATTCTCATGCTCCTGGTAACCCTTTAAATAGTCTGATACTGTCAGGGCTCATCACCGCACTTTACAAGCCAGAAATAATGTTTAAATGGTCGGGAAAAGTGTTTTTAAACATCTGGAAGAGAGTTGTAGCCTGTCATTTTGCAGGATATAATTTAACATGGAACCTCTCCTGGAAATGCACAGAGTATGTCCATTTCCAGGAGAGGTTACATGTTAAATGATATCCTGCAAAATGACAGGCACTGTATTTGCCCCTGGGAACCTTCAAGGTTATACTAATGTTTTTTTTTATTTTTTATTTAATTATCACACCACTTTTACAAAAACAGTATACAAAATAAACATAATAACAACATGATTACAACATGATTAACAGGGGCCTGGGGGCCATATTAGCCGTCTAACTTGTACAGTGCACCGGGGAAAAAAGGTTGAGTCCACTGCCCCTTTCCCCTCATCAGGAGTACCAATCGGTCCTGAAGAAGAGGTATCGCTGCTCTCCGCCCCTGAATCCTCTTCGGAGGTAGCTGACGGTGGTAGACCTCCTTCTGATGATGATGCTGCTGCAGCTGCTGCCGCCGCCCTGAACATGGAGCGGATCTTCAATGCCTCCTTTATTCCAGGCGTATTCACGTAGAACCGGTCTGCAGTGCTTACGTCGTGGCACATAAACCTAGCCAGAATCGACCTGCTTTCTGGATCTTGGTGATGCTTGATATTGTCAGCCAGGGCAGTGCGCAAGATGGTGAAGGTGACGGCTGTTTCTAGCCCAGCATCAGCCCAAGCCCTCTTCAAGTGAGCGTTCAGGTTCTTGGAAGCCTGCTTCCCCGATGTGAAAAGGAAGAATTCATTCTGAGGACCCGACAAGCCCTCTTTTATCCCCATCCACCGCATGACCCAGCTAAACTCCTTTATTGTAAGCACCAGCTGTGCTTCACCAAATGTCTTGGCAGTCTTGTGATCCTGCACGTGGATGATGTAGCCCTCAGCAGTGCCCCTTCTGTCCGCCTCAAAGACCTCCGTGTTGGTCATGTTTGCATACACACCCGGACGGTGGCCATACAGGAGGCTCCAATGGAGGGTTAGATAGCCATATAGCAGGTACTGGGTGATTGAGGTCGGATTGCTAGCCATCAGGTCAAGGAGATCAGGGATGCGCTTCTCAGCGGCCGCCATGGCGGCGAGAAGCTCTGCCTGGCTCGGCAGACGATCCAGCTTGTCCCTCTTCACCTTAAACTGGTGGAGAGTGACGGACTTTTTCAAATCGTTAATGTTGGCTTTCACCTCTCTGATGATGTTGGTCATATCAGACTGGGTGAGCCTGCACCCCCGGAGCTTTGATGCAGACAAGTACCTCAGGAAATGGTTCACAGTCTTCAGGAACAACAGCGATGTTGTGACTGTCCGGCCTGACTCTGAAATATACTTGCTCCAGCCACGGACCCTCTTTGTGTCTTTTAGAAACAGCCAGTCTGACAGCCGGTCAACACCATGGGCCATGAATACTATGAAGTTCTTTATCCGGCTGACATTGGACATACAATTCTCTTTCCGTTTTACTGTCGGTGCAAGACCCTCACAATGACCTCTGTATGTCTGAATGTACGTCTCCATGCTTTTAGGCAACGTGATTTCACGCATGGTATTCCGCAGTCCCTTCCCAGTGCACCATTGATTTTGGGAAGAGGGCCAGTCCTTAGCCAGATTAGCTTTCAGCTTATTGGAGACAGACGCACGGGTCTTCTGGCATACAGGGGTCTCACTACAGGAGGCTTCTACGGACCGCATGACAGTCTTCATTGGGGTCTTGCTTCCGGAGGCTTCTGGGGACCGCATCACAGACTTGAGAGGGATCTCACTCGCAGAGGCTTCTATGGACCGCATGACAGTCTTCACCGGGGTCTCACTACCGGAGGCTTCTGGGGACCACATGACAGTCTTCACTGGGGTCTTGCTTCCGGAGGCTTCTGGGGACCGCATCACAGACTTGAGAGGGGTCTCACTACCGGAGGCTTTGTCGGACCGCATGACAGTCTTCACCGGGGTCTTGCTTCCGGAGGCTTCTGGGGACCGCATCACAGACTTGAGAGGGGTCTCACTACCGGAGGCTTTGTCGGACCCGCATGACAGTCTTCACCGGGGTCTTGCTTCCGGAGGCTTCTGGGGACCGCATGACAGTCTTCACCGGGGTCTTGCTTCCGGAGGCTTCTGGGGACCGCATGACAGTCTTCACCGGGGTCTCACTACCGGAGGCTTTGTCGGACCGCATGACAGTCTTCACCGGGGTCTTGCTTCCGGAGGCTTCTGGGGACCGCATCACAGACTTGAGGGGGGTCTCACTCGCAGAGGCTTCTATGGACCGCATGACAGTCTTCACCGGGGTCTTGAGAGGGGTATTGCTGCCGGAGGCTACTGAGTTCATGTCGGGGGTACTTGGGATTGCTACGCCCTTAAATCGTATACATTCTTCGTCTTCCTCAAGCAGAGCAGCAGTGGCATTCTGCTTCCTGGGTTTTAGACCCTGTTTTAGCCTGGAGCGCAGGGTCTTCACCTCATCAATGAGGGCATCCTTCTGAGCCCTCAATGCCACATTGTCCAGCCTCACCTGCATGCAGTCCTCTTCGTCACACTCGGTATGTGGGGAGAAGGATGGAGGGTGCACCGGGTATTCCTCCTCATTGTCTATATCCAATGATGTAGCCATTCCAATGATGGGATTAGTCTCTCGGAGGTCATGGAGCAACTGCAGGGCCACACTATGCTTCAGCCTTGACATGACCTGATGTGCCTCATCTCGGGAGAACTCAGGGTGGTCACGAGTTACATGACGGTGTAGTTTCCTCCCAGCATACGAACACCCTGTGATGGGACAGGGTTTGGTCCGAACATTTATTCTACCACTGGCCATTTTAAGAATGATGCCTCTTTCATCCAGGTTCCGCACTGCATGTTTGTGCTTAAGGTGCTTATTCAAAGCCAGATAGCGGAGACTGCACACCGGGCATTCGGTCAACATCCTTCCAAAAACACACACAATGAATTCTATTTAAATGGTTTTCTGTTTCTCCGTTTATATGCATTAGCCAACTGCTGATTGCAACCATGGGTCTGATGCTTCAATGCAGGGAACACGGACCAAGGGGAGGACTTGGGTTACCACCTGGTTAAAATGGTCCCACCTCCGCACCAACGCGGCTGGCGATGGGTCCGATACATTGATTGTTTTTTGTTTCATGGTTCTGCCACGAGCTCACAAGACAGTTTTGGGTACAAAACGTGGGGGTAACAGTACCTCCGGGCGCTCCGTCCCGCTCCGGCTTTCGCCGCAGCGGGGGGAGGAGGCATTGAACCATTCGCACCTGCCCCCGGAGGAGGCAGGGGAGTCAGGTACCCGGAGGCGCACGGTGGACGGCCAGGGCGAGACCGCCACACCGCACTGGAGTCAGAGTTCCGAGTTTTTCGAGCAGTACGGAGCACCCGGCAGGAACCTCCAGCAGACCCCCCCGCGCGGTTCCCTCGTCCCTCGGAAGAGGCGGAGAGGTGGGTGTTTTTCATCTGCTGGCGGACTGCCGGGGAGAACGTGCTGCTCGGGAGCCAGGCTCAGAGTTAGTGGCAGTGAGAGCCCGTGCACCTGCCTTTTACAGCAGGCACGCTCTGGTATCGGGGTGGGGAGAGAAGGTAGATGCAGAGGCTGCAGAAACAGCTAGACCCTTTCCCCTCTAACACACCCCTCATTTGGTGCATTGAACCCCTCGCACCTGCCCCCGGAGGAGTCAGGTACCCGGAGGCGCACGGTGGACGGCCAGGGCGAGACCGCCACACCGCACTGGAGTCAGAGTTCCGAGTTTTTCGAGCCAGGTCCCGGTGAAACGCAGTACGGAGCACCCGGCAGGAACCTCCAGCAGACCCCCCCGCGCGGTTCCCTCGTCCCTCGGAAGAGGCGGAGAGGTGGGTGTTTTTCATCTGCTGGCGGACTGCCGGGGAGAACGTGCTGCTCGGGAGCCAGGCTCAGAGTTAGTGCCAGTGAGAGCCCGTGCACCTGCCTTTTACAGCAGGCACGCTCTGGTATCGGGGTGGGGAGAGAAGGTAGATGCAGAGGCTGCAGAAACAGCCAGAGCCTTTCCCCTCTAACACACCCCTCATTTGGTTCATGAGCACTGGGCAGAGTCCCCTGTCAACTCACCTTATATTCCTCCGGAGACCAGTTGGGACATGGCAGCACCCCACTTCGCCTGGTAGACCATATCGTTAAATGAGCTCTGGTATCGGGGTGGGGGGAGAAGGTAGATGCAGAGGCTGCAGAAACAGCCAGAGCCTTTCCCCTCTAACACACCCCTCATTTGGTGCATTGAACCCAAGGCACCTGCCCCCGGAGGAGTCAGGGACCCGGAGGCGCACGGTGGACGGCCAGGGCGAGACCGCCACACCGCACTGGAGTCAGAGTTCCGAGTTTTTCGAGCCAGGTCCCGGTGAAACGCAGTACGGAGCACCCGGCAGGAACCTCCAGCAGACCCCCCCGCGCGGTTCCCTCGTCCCTCGGAAGAGGCGGAGAGGTGGGTGTTTTTCATCTGGTGGCGGACTGCCGGGGAGAACGTGCTGCTCGGGAGCCAGGCTCAGAGTTAGTGGCAGTGAGAGCCCGTGCACCTGCCTTTTACAGCAGGCACGCTCTGGTATCGGGGTGGGGAGAGAAGGTAGATGCAGAGGCTGCAGAAACAACCAGAGCCTTTCCCCTCTAACACACCCCTCATTTGGTGCATTGAACCCCTCGCACCTGTCCCCGGAGGAGTCAGGTACCCGGAGGCGCACGGTGGACGGCCAGGGCGAGACCGCCACACCGCACTGGAGTCAGAGTTCCGAGTTTTTCGAGCCAGGTCCCGGTGAAACGCAGTACGGAGCACCCGGCAGGAACCTCCAGCAGACACCCCCGCGCGGTTCCCTCGTCCCTCGGAAGAGGCGGAGAGGTGGGTGTTTTTCATCTGCTGGCGGACTGCCGGGGAGAACGTGCTGCTCGGGAGCCAGGCTCAGAGTTAGTGGCAGTGAGAGCCCGTGCACCTGCCTTTTACAGCAGGCACGCTCTGGTATCGGGGTGGGGAGAGAAGGTAGATGCAGAGGCTGCAGAAACAGCCAGAGCCTTTCCCCTCTAACACACCCCGTATTTGGTGCATTGAACCCCTCGCACCTGCCCCCGGAGGAGTCAGGTACCCGGAGGCGCACGGTGGACGGCCAGGGCGAGACCGCCACACCGCACTGGAGTCAGAGTTCCGAGTTTTTCGAGCCAGGTCCCGGTGAAACGCAGTACGGAGCACCCGGCAGGAACCTCCAGCAGACCCCCCCGCGCGGTTCCCTCGTCCCTCGGAAGAGGCGGAGAGGTGGGTGTTTTTCATCTGCTGGCGGACTGCCGGGGAGAACGTGCTGCTCGGGAGCCAGGCTCAGAGTTAGTGGCAGTGAGAGCCCGTGCACCTGCCTTTTACAGCAGGCACGCGCTGGTATCGGGATGGGGAGAGAAGGTAGATGCAGAGGCTGCAGAAACAGCCAGAGCCTTTCCCCTCTAACACACCCCTCATTTGGTTCATGAGCACTGGGCAGAGTCCCCTGTCAACTCTCCTTATATTCCTCCGGAGACCAGTTGGGACATGGCAGCATCCCACTTCGCCTGGTAGACCATATCGTTAAATGAGCTCAGTAATGTACTGCACAACATCACATGGGTAAAATGAGCTATATAATGCACTGCAAAATCACATTTGGTTTATTTCCAAAAAGCCTGGAAAAAACACATATCCATCATGTCCTGTAAAATATCATTCTTTGTTTATTTCCATCCTTCAGTCAAATACACATATCTTTGTCTGCTCCAGGATTACCCGTAGTTTGGATGAACCGACCGCCAAGCACCGGAAGCTGGACCCGGGGAGGAGGCCCTCCGATGGCGGGTCAAATTTGATGATACCGCAGCTGGCTGGACACTAGCCGTAGAAGAACACCTGGGCGGGACCAGGCATGTCCCTCTTTGCAGACAAGCATATGCGCTCCCAGGAGCAGAGTCAAACCCGCAGTTTGGAGGAACCGACCGCAAAGCACCGGAAGCTGGACCCGGGGAGGAGGCCCTCCGATGGCGGGTCAAATTTGATGACAACGCAGCTGGCTGGACACTAGCCGTAGAAGAACACCTGGGCAGGACCAGGCATGTCCCTCTTTGCAGACAAGCATATGCGCTCCCAGGAGCAGAGTCAAACCCGCAGTTTGGATGAACCGACCGCCAAGCACCGGAAGCTGGACCCGGGGAGGAGGCCCTCCGATGGCGGGTCAAATTTGATGATACCGCAGCTGGCTGGACACAAGCCGTAGAAGAACACCTGGGCGGGACCAGGCATGTCCCTCTTTGCAGACAAGCATATGCGCTCCCAGGAGCAGAGTCAAACCCGCAGTTTGGAGGAACCGACCGCCAGAGCACCGGCACGAAGCCGGGCCGGCGGAGGCCTTCCGATGGCGGGTCACGTTTGCCATTCGATCAATGTCTTTGCAGACAAGCATATATGTGGTTGTTACGCAGGATCAAACAGGTAGTTTGATGAAGTAGGGTCCTGTGCCCGGAGCAAGGCCAATTGCTGAATGCCGCAGCCGACTAAGGCCGCTATGCCACAGTGGAGGATGAGAGAAACAGGTGTTTGTCTTGCATTCCGCGGCAAAGTGGGGAGGTGGAACTTACACCCCGCTATGGAACCTGTGGTTGGACCCCTGAGTCAGACGATTTGTCTTGGAAACGCTTCATATCGGTCGGCCTGGGAGGTAAGAGACACGCAGGGTAACGGACACGCAGGGTTACCCCCACGCAGCCCACGCAACACGGAGGAGGCAGGGGAGTCTGGTACCCTGAGGCGCATGGCCGCAACACCGCACTGGAGTCAGGGTTTCGAGTTTTTCGAGCCAGGTCCCAGTGAACACAAGACTCCAGCAGGAGCCTCCAGCAGACCCCCCCGACGTTTCCCTCGTCCCTCCCTGCCATCAGAGTCGAACCCGCAGTTCGGAGGAACCGACCGCCAGAGCACCGGCACGAAGCCGGGCCGGCGGAGGCCTTCCGATGGCGGGTCACGTTTGCCATTCGATCAATGTCTTTGCAGACAAGCATATATGTGGTTGTTACGCAGGATCAAACAGGTAGTTTGATGAAGTAGGGTCCTGTGCCCGGAGCAAGGCCAATTGCTGAATGCCACAGCCGACTAAGGCCGCTATGCCACAGTGGAGGATGAGAGAAACAGCTGTTTGTCTTGCATTCCGCGGAATAGTGGGGAGGTGGAACTTCCACCCCGCTATGGAACCTGTGGTGGGACCCCTGAGTCTGACGGTTTGTCTTGGAAACGCTTCATATCGGTCGGCCTGGGAGGTAAGAGACACGCAGGGTAGCGGACACGCAGGGTTACCCCCACGCAGCCCACACAACACGGAGGAGGCAGGGGAGTCTGGTACCCGGAGGCGCATGGCCGCAACACCGCACTGGAGTCAGGGTTTCAAGTTTTTCGAGCCAGGTCCCAGTGAACGCAAGACTCCAGCAGGAGCCTCCAGCAGACCCCCCCGACGTTTCCCTCGTCCCTCCCGGCCATCAGAGTCGAACCCGCAGTTCGGAGGAACCGACCGCCAGAGCACCAGCACGAGTCCGGGCCGGCGGAGGCCCTCCGATGGCGGGTCGCGTTTGCCATTCGATCAGTGAGAAATCAGAAGAGGAAGGGGGGAAAAAAAGATGAACTTGTCTTTTTGGAGTTCCATAAAAAAAAATGGGTGAAAATGAAAAAATATATCCGAAAATAGTGCCTCATAAGGCAGGTAGAGTCCCCTGACAACTCCCCTCGCATTCCTCCACGCTCTGAAAAAGTCTGAGTTGTTTTTTTGGAGAACCATAAAAAAGGGCTAAAAGTGTTAAAATGTATCCGAAAATAGTGCCCCATACGGCGGATAAAGTCCCCTGTCAACTCCCATCACCTTCCTCCACACTCTGAAAAAGTCAGAGTTATTTTTTGGAGAACCATCAAAAAGGGCTAAAAGTGTTGAAATGTATCCGAGAATAGTGCCCCATAAGGCGGATAAAGTCCCCTGTCAACTCCCATCACCTTCCTCCACACTCTGAAAAAGTCAGAGTTATTTTTTGGAGAACCATCAAAAAGGGCTAAAAGTGCTGAAATGTATCAGAGAATAGTGCCCCATAAGGCGGATAAAGTCCCCTGTCAACTCCCATCACCTTCCTCCACACTCTGAAAAAGTCAGAGTTATTTTTTGAATGCTGGGGGGTCTCCAGGCAACAAAATGTATCCGAGCCAAAGTGCACATACAGCGGATGAATTCCTCCATGAAGTTACACAGCCGTTTTTTTTCTGAGTCCTCTCAAAAACCGGGTTTCCGATTTCGTGCAGAAGGTAGCTTGTAAAACATGAACGGTTTTTTACAACGGAGGAGGGGAAGTCAGGATTCCCCTCTCCGTTGTACCTTGCAACGGGGGAGGGGAAAAGTGTTCGGCGCTTCGTCCCGAAGCGCCGAACACTTGAGCCCCTTCTCCCCTTCTCAGATCCCCTCTCCCATGTAATTTTAAAAGTTCCTTTTTTGATTATTTTAACATATAATTGACCGTTTTCTTTCATTTTTTTTTCTTTCCACGGGTGGGGGCCTATGGCAGGCTGCCTATGAGCTCCCAAATTTGGCCCGGATCATCCGGGATTTGTGGGATAAGCTCCATAAACTGACAAAGTCATCCAAATATGTCACTTTTATAGCCTAAATATATATCATGCAAATACATTAAAATAGTAAAAGGTACGATTGTGCTCGGCATTAACCGGAATTTGATTTATATAGCCCCCAAAAAATGATTAAAAATCATTTTCGTGGGGAAAAGTGTTAAAACGCCTGATTAAAGCATTTGCAGGACCCCAACGAGCTCCAGACCATGTGCATTGTGTCGGGGACCCTGGAGAACGATAAGACCCATCATTTCAATACAAAAAACACCATTAAAAGTCACTTTTAGGGGCGAAAAACAGCCTCTGTCCACTTCGTTAACAAACTGATAGGCAAATGGACAAAAGTGTGATTAAAGCATTTGCGGGACCCCAGCGAGCTCCAGACTAGTTGCATTGTGTCGGGGACCCTCCGCAATGATAAGACCCATCATTTAAATACAAAAAACACCATTAAAAGTCACTTTTAAGGGCAAAAAACAGCCTCTGTCCACTTCGTTAACAAACTGATAGGCAAATGGACAAAAGTGTGATTAAAGCATTTGCGGGACCCCAGCGAGCTCCAGACTAGTTGCATTGTGTCGGGGACCCTCCGCAATGATAAGACCCATCATTTAAATACAAAAAACACCATTAAAAGTCACTTTTAAGGGCAAAAAACAGCCTCTGTCCACTTCGTTAACAAACTGATAGGCAAATGGACAAAAGTGTGATTAAAGCATTTGCGGGACCTCAGCGAGCTCCAGACTAGTTGCATTGTGTCGGGGACCCTGGAGAACGATAAGACCCATCATTTAAATACAAAAAACACCATTAAAAGTCACTTTTAAGGGCAAAAAACAGCCTCTGTCCACTTCGTTAACAAACTGATAGGCAAATGGACAAAAGTGTGATTAAAGTATTTGCGGGACCCCCGCGAGCTCCAGACTATGTGCATTGTGATGGGGACCCTGGAGAATGATAAGACCCATCATTTAAATGCCAAAAAACACCATTAAAAGTCACTTTTAAGGGCAAAAAAAGCTTCTGTCCACTTCGTTAACAAACTGATAGGCAAATGGACAAAAGTGTGATTAAAGCATTTGCGGGACCCCCGCGAGCTCCAGACTAGTTGCATTGTGTCGGGGACCCTGGAGAACGATAAGACCCATCATTTAAATGTCAAAAACACCATTAAAAGTCACTTTTAAGGGCAAAAAACAGCATCTGTCCAATTCGTTAACAAACTGATAGGCAAATGGACAAAAGTGTGATTAAAGCATTTGCGGGACCCCCGCGAGCTCCAGACTAGTTGCATTGTGTCGGGGACCCTGGAGAACGATAAGACCCATCATTTAAATACAAAAAACACCATTAAAAGTCACTTTTAAGGGCAAAAAACAGCCTCTGTGACTAGGTGTGACTAGGTGGGGTGTCCTGTTATCACCCTGGAGTTTGATGAGTCTTTGATATTGGACAGTATTTGTTTTATTCTCATCTAAAAACAGGGATGATAGCTCATATATGAGACTTCAAAGGTATTTTATTTTGAAACTCTACATCAGAATGTCCTGATTTTTTCGGAGTGACTAGAAAGGGTGTCCTGCTATCACTATGGAGTGAGATGAGTCTTTGATACTGGACAGTCTTTGTTTTATTCTCATCTAAAAACAGGGATGATAGTTCATACAATAGAGATTTCAAAGGTCTTTTATTTTGAAACTCTACATCAGAAAGTCCTGATTCTCCCTGAGTGACTAGGTGGGGTGTCCTGTTATAACCCTGAAGGGAAATGAGTATTTGATACTGGACAGTTTTTGTTTTATTCTTATCTAAATACAGAGGGATGATAGCTCATATATGAGATTTCAAAGGTCTTTTATTTTGAATCTCTACATCAGAATGTCCTGATTTTTTCTGAGTGACTAGATGGGGTGTCCTGCTATCACCATGGAGTTAGATGAGTCTTGAATACTGGACAGTGTTTGTTTTATTCCCATCTAAAAACAGGGATGATAGCTCATATATGAGATTTCAAAGGTATTTTATTTTGAAACTCTACATCAGAATGTCCTGATTTTTTCTGAGTGACTAGGTGGGGTGTCCTGCTATCACCCTGAAGTGAGATGCGTCTTTGATACTGGACAGTCTTTGTTTTATTCTCATCTAAAAATAGGGATGATAGCTCATACAATAGAGATTTCAAAGGTATTTTATTTTGAAACTCTACATCAGAATTTCCTGATTTTTTCTGAGTGACTATGTGGCGTGTCCTGCTATCACCCTGGAGTGAGATCAGTCTTTCATACTTGAGAGTTTTTGTTTTATTCTCATCTAAAAACAGGGATGATAGCTCATGCAATAGAGATTTCAAAGGTCTTTTATTTTGAAACTCTACATCAGAATGTCCTGATTCTCCCTGAGTGACTAGGTGGGGTGTCCTGTTATAAATCTGAAGGGAAATGAGTATTTGATACTGGACAGTTTTTGTTTTATTCTTATCTAAATACAGAGGGATGATAGCTCATATATGAGATTTCAAAGGTCTTTTATTTTGAAAATCTAAAGCAGAATGTCCTGATTTTTTCTGAGTGACTAGATGGGGTGTCCTGCTATTACCATGGAGTTAGATGAGTCTTGGATACTGGACAGTGTTTGTTTTATTCCCATCTAAAAACAGCGATGATAGCTCATATATGAGATTTCAAAGGTATTTTATTTTGAAACTGTACTTCAGAATATCCTGATTCTCCCTGAGTGACTAGGTGGGGTGTCATGCTATCACCCTGGAGTGAGATGGGTCTTTGATACTGGACAGTGTTTGTTTTATTCTCCTCTAAAAACAGGGATGATAGCTCATACAATAGAGATTTCAAAGGTCTTTTATTTTGAATGTCTACATCAGAATGTCCTGATTCTCCCAGGGTGACTAGGTGGGGTGTCCTGCTACACCCTGGAGTTAGATGAGTCTTTGATACTGGACAGTTTTTGTTTTATTCTCATCTAAAAACAGGGATGATAGCTCACATATGAGATTTCAAAGGTCTTTTATTTTGAAACTCTACATCAGAATGTCCTGATTCTCCCTGAGTGACTAGATGGGGTGTCCTGCTATCACCCTGGAGTGAGATGAGTCTTTGATACGGGACAGTTTTTGTTTTATTCTCATCTAAAAACAGGGATGATAGCTCATGCAATAGAGATTTCAAAGGTATTTTATTTAGAAACTGTACTTCAGAATGTCCTGATTCTCCCTGAGTGACTAGGTGGGGAGTCCTGCTATCACACTGGAGTGAGATGAGTCTTTGATATTGGACAGTATTTTTTTTATTCTCATCTAAAAACAGGGATGATAGCTCATGCAATAGAGATTTCAAAGGTCTTTTATTTTGAAACTCTACATCAGAATGTCCTGATTTTTTCTCAGTGACTAGATGGGGTGTCCTGCTATCACCCTGGAGTGAGATGAGTCTTTGATAATGGACAGATTTTGTTTTATTCTCATCTAAACAGAGAGGGATGATAGCTCATATATGAGATTTCAAAGGTCTTTTATTTTGAAACTCTACATCAGAATGTCCTGATTTTTTCTGAGTGACTAGATGGGATGTCCTGCTATCACCATGGCGTTAGATGAGTCTTTGATACTGGACAGTTATTGTTTTATTCTCATCTAAAAACAGGGATGATAGCTCATGCAATAGAGATTTCAAAGGTATTTTATTTTGAAACTGTACATCAGAAAGTCCTGATTCTCCCTGAGTGACTAGGTGGGGTGTCCTGTTATCACCCTGAAGGGAAATGAGTATTTGATACTGGACAGTGTTTGTTTTATTCTTATCTAAATACAGAGGGATGATAGCTCATATATGAGATTTCAAAGGTCTTTTATTTTGAAACTCTACATCAGAATGTCCTGATTCTCCCTGAGTGACTAGGTGGGGTGTCATGCTATCACCCTGGAGTGAGATGAGTTTTTGATACTGGACAGTTATTGTTTTATTCTCATCTAAAAAATGGGATGATAGCTCATATATGAGATTTCAAAGGTCTTTTATTTTGAAACTCTACATCAGAATGTCCTGATTTTTTCTGAGTGACTAGGTGGGGTTTCCTGCTATCACCCTGGAGTGAGATGAGTTTTTGATATTGGACAGTATTTGTTTTATTCTCATCTAAAAACAGGGATGATAGCTCATATATGAGATTTCAAAGGTATTTTATTTTGAAACTGTACATCAGAATGTCCTGATTTTTTCTGAGTGACTAGATGGGGTGTCCTGCTATCACCCTGGAGTGAGATGAGTATTTGATACTTGACAGTTTTTGTTTTATTATCATCTAAAAACAGGGATGATAGCTCATGCAATAGAGATTTCAAAGGTCTTTTATTTTGAAACTGTACATCAGAATGTCCTGATTCTCCCTGAGTGACTAGGTGGGGTTTCCTGCTATCACCCTGGAGTGAGATGAGTTTTTGATATTGGACAGTATTTGTTTTATTCTCATCTAAAAACAGGGATGATAGCTCATATATGAGACTTCAAAGGTATTTTATTTTGAAACTCTAAATCAGAATGTCCTGATTTTTTCGGAGTGACTAGAAAGGGTGTCCTGCTATCACCATGGAGTGAGATGAGTCTTTGATACTGGACAGTCTTTGTTTTATTCTCATCTAAAAACAGGGATGATAGCTCATACAATAGATATTTCAAAGGTCTTTTATTTTGAAACTCTACGTCAGAAAGTCCTGATTCTCCCTGAGTGACTAGGTGGGGTTTCATGCTATCACCCTGGAGTGAGATGAGTCTTTGATGCTGGACAGTTTTAGTTTTATTCTCATCTAAAAACAGGGATGATAGCTAATACAATAGAGATTTCAAAAATATTTTATTTTGAAACTCTACATCAGAATGTCCTGATTTTTTCTCAGTGACTAGATGGGGTGTCCTGCTATCACCCTGGAGTGAGATGAGTCTTTGATACTGGAGAGATTTTGTTTTATTCTCATCTAAACAGAGAGGGATGATAGCTCATATATGAGATTTCAAAGGTCTTTTATTTTGAAACTCTACATCAGAATGTCCTGATTTTTTCTGAGTGACTAGATGGGATGTCCTGCTATCACCATGGCGTTAGATGAGTCTTTGATACTGGACAGTTATTGTTTTATTCTCATCTAAAAACAGGGATGATAGCTCATGCAATAGAGATTTCAAAGGTCTTTTATTTTGAAACTGTACATCAGAAAGTCCTGATTCTCCCTGAGTGACTAGGTGGGGTGTCCTGTTATCACCCTGAAGGGAAATGAGTATTTGATACTGGACAGTGTTTGTTTTATTCTTATCTAAATACAGAGGGATGATAGCTCATATATGAGATTTCAAAGGTCTTTTATTTTGAAACTCTATATCAGAATGTCCTGATTCTCCCTGAGTGACTAGGTGGGGTGTCATGCTATCCCCCTGGAGTGAGATGAGTTTTTGATACTGGACAGTTATTGTTTTATTCTCATCTAAATAATGGGATGATAGCTCATATATGAGATTTCAAAGGTCTTTTATTTTGAAACTCTACATCAGAATGTCCTGATTTTTTCTGAGTGACTAGATGGGGTGTCCTGCTATCACCATGGAGTTAGATGAGTCTTTGATACTGGACAGTGTTTGTTTTATTCCCATCTAAAAACAGGGATGATAGCTCATATATGAGATTTCAAAGGTCTTTTATTTTGAAACTATACATCAGAATGTCCTGATTTTTTCTGAGTGACTAGATGGGGGTGTCCTGCTATCACCATGGAGTGAGATGAGTCTTTGATACTGGAGAGTTTTTGTTTTATTCTCATCTAAACAGAGAGGGATGATAGCTCATATATGAGATTTCAAAGGTCTTTTATTTTGAAACTCTTCATCAGAATGTCCTGATTTTTTCTGAGTGACTAGATGGGGGTGTCCTGCTATCACCATGGAGTTAGATGAGTCTTTGATACTGGACAGTGTTTGTTTTATTCCCATCTAAAAACAGGGATGATAGCTCATATATGAGACTTCAAAGGTATTTTATTTTGAAACTCTACATCAGAATGTCCTGATTCTCCCTGAGTGACTAGGTGGGGTGTCCTGCTTTCACCCTGGAGTGAGATGTGTCTTTGATACTGGACAGTTTTTGTTTTATTTTCATCTAAAAACAGGGATCATAGCTCATACAATAGAGATTTCAAAGGTATTTTATTTTGAAACTCTACATCAGAATGTCCTGATTTTTTCTGAGTGACTAGATGGGGTGTCCTGCTATCACCCTGGAGTGAGATGAGTCTTTGATATTGGACAGTATTTGTTTTATTCTCATCTAAAAACAGGGATGATAGCTCATGCAATAGAGATTTCAAAGGTCTTTTATTTTGAAACTCTACATCAGAAAGTCCTGATTCTCCCTTAGTGACTAGGTGGGGTGTCCTGTTATCACCCTGAAGGGAGAAGAGTTTTTGATACTGGACAGTTATTGTTGTATTCTCATCTAAAAAATGGGATGATAGCTCATATATGAGAATTCAAAGGTATTTTATTTTGAAACTCTACATTAGAATGTCCTGATTTTTTCTGAGTGACTAGATGGGGTGTCCTGCTATCACCCTGGAGTGAGATGAGTATTTGATACGGGACAGTGTTTGTTTTATTTGTATCTAAATACAGAGGGATGATAGCTCATATATGAGATTTCAAAGGTCTTTTATTTTGAAACTCTACATCAGAATGTCCTGTTTTTTTCTGAGGGACTAGATGGGGTGTACTGCTATCACCATGGAGTTAGATGAGTCTTTGATACTGGACAGTATTTGTTTTATTCCCATCTAAAAACAGGGATTATAGCTCATATATGAGACTTCAAAGGTATTTTATTTTGAAACTCTAAATCAGAATGTCCTGATTCTCACTGAGTGACTAGGTGGGGTGTCCTGCTATCACCCTGGAGTGAGATGCGTCTTTGATACTGGACAGTCTTTGTTTTATTCTTATCTAAATACAGAGGGATGATAGCTCATATATGAGATTTCAAAGGTATTTTATTTTGAAACTCTACATCAGAATGTCCTGATTCTCCCTGAGTGACTAGGTGGGGTGTCATGCCATCACCCTGGAGTGAGATGAGTTTTTGATACTTCACAGTTATTGTTTTATTCTCATCTAAAAAATGGGATGATAGCTCATATATGAGAATTCAAAGGTATTTTATTTTGAAACTCTACATCAGAATGTCCTGATTCTCCCTGAGTGACTAGGTGGGGTGTCCTGCTATCACCCTGGAGTGAGATGCGTCTTTGATACTGGAGAGTTTTTGTTTTATTCTCATCTAAACAGAGAGGGATGATAGCTCATATATGAGATTTCAAAGGTATTTTATTTTGAAACTCTACATCAGAATGTCCTGATTTTTCTTCGGAGTGACTAGATGGGGTGTCCTGCTATCACCCTGGAGTGAGATAGGTCTTTGATACTGGACAGTGTTTGTTTTATTCTCATCTAAAAACAAGGATGATAGCTCATACAATAGAGATTTAAAAGGTATTTTATTTTGAAACTCTACATCAGCATCTCCTGATTCTCCCTGAGTGACTAAGTGGGGTGTCATGCTATCACCCTGGAGTGAGATGAGTCTTTGATACTGGACAGTGTGTGTTTTATTCCCATCTAAAAACAGGGATGATAGCTCATATATGAGACTTCAAAGGTATTTTATTTTGAAACTCTAAAGCAGAATGTCCTGATTCTCCCTGAGTGATTAGGTGGGGTTTCATGCTATCACCCTGGAGTGAGATGAGTCTTTGATACTGGACAGTTTTTGTTTTATTCTCATCTAAAAACAGGGATGATAGCTAATACAATAGAGATTTCAAAAATATTTTATTTTGAAACTCTACATCAGAATGTCCTGATTTTTTTCTCAGTGACTAGATGGGGTGTCCTGCTATCACCCTGGAGTGAGATGAGTCTTTGATACTGGAGAGATTTTGTTTTATTCTCATCTAAACAGAGAGGGATGATAGCTCATATATGAGATTTCAAAGGTATTTTATTTTGAAACTCTACATCAGAATGTCCTGATTTTTTCACAGTGACTAGATGGGATGTCCTGCTATCACCATGGCGTTAGATGAGTCTTTGATACTGGACAGTTATTGTTTTATTCTCATCTAAAAACAGGGATGATAGCTCATACAATAGAGATTTCAAAGGTCTTTTATTTTGAAACTGTACATCAGAAAGTCCTGATTCTCCCTGAGTGACTAGGTGGGGTGTCCTGTTATCACCCTGAAGGGAAATGAGTATTTGATACTGGACAGTGTTTGTTTTATTCTTATCTAAATACAGAGGGATGATAGCTCATATATGAGATTTCAAAGGTCTTTTATTTTGAAACTCTACATCAGAATGTCCTGATTCTCCCTGAGTGACTAGGTGGGGTGTCATGCTATCACCCTGGAGTGAGATGAGTTTTTGATACTGGACAGTTATTGTTTTATTCTCATCTAAAAAATGGGATGATAGCTCATATATGAGATTTCAAAGGTATTTTATTTTGAAACTCTACATCAGAATGTCCTGATTTTTTCTGAGTGACTAGATGGGGTGTCCTGCTATCACCATGGAGTTAGATGAGTCTTTGATACTGGACAGTGTTTGATTTATTCCCATCTAAAAACAGGGATGATAGCTCATATATGAGACTTCAAAGGTATTTTATTTTGAAACTCTAAATCAGAATCAATCAATCAATCAATGTTTATTTATATAGCCCAATATCACAAATGTTACATTTGTCTCAGTGGACTTCACAGTTTGTACAGAATATCAGTATGACAATACGACACCCTCTGTCCTTAGACCCTCACATCGTACAAGGAAAAACTTCCAGAGAAAACCCCACAGTTTAAAGGGAAAAATGGGAGAAACCTCAGGGAGAGCAACAGAGGAGGGATCCCTCTCCCAGGACGGACAGACGTGCAATAGATGCCGTGTGTAAATTGAAAAGATAATACATTTGCAACATAGGTAGTCCAAATGTTTTGAAATGCATGTGTGTATAATAAGAAGATGAATCCACGAGGATATCCATCCAGGACTTATGATCCAGGACCGCAGCCACGACTCAAGATCCAGGACTCGCAATCCATGACACAGGACCGCAGGATCATCCATGACTCCGGATCCCGGCGTATATAGACACCAAAAAGAAAGAAATTTGGGGAAGCTGGGTTAATCGGAACATGAGAGTACACAGGTATCGACAGAGAGAAGGAAGAAGTAAGATGTCCCCCGACAAACTAAGCCTATATCAGCAAAACTAGGGGCTGAATCTAATCAGCCCTAACTATAAGCTTTATCAAAAAGGAAAGTCTTAAGCGCACTCTTAAAAACGGATAGGGTGTCTGCCGTCCGAACACAAACTGGAAGCTGATTCCACAAAAGTGGAGCTTGATAAGAAAAGGCTCTGGCTCCCATTGTACTTTTAGAGACTCTAGGAACAACCAACAACCCTGCATTCTTGGAACGCAATGCCCTAGTAGGACAATAGGGTATAATGAGTTCTTTAAGGTAAGATGGCGCCTGCCCATTAAGGGCTTTGTAGGCGAGAAGAAGAATTTTAAATTATATCCTGTGTTCTATAGGGAGCCAGTGTAAGGCAGCCAGAACAGGAGTAATGTGGTCCCTTTTCCTAACTCTGGTTAGTACACCAGCTGCAGCATTTTGAATCAGCTGAAGCGACTTGACTGACTTCTTGGTACACCCTGATAATAAGGAGTTACAATAATCCAGCCTTGAAGTAACAAATGCATGGACTAGTTTCTCTGCATCGTTTTGAGGCAAGATATGCCTGATTTTTGCAATGTTACGTAGATGGAAGTAGGCGGTCCTTGAAATTGATTTTATGTGGGCGTTAAAGGATAAATCCTGATCAAATATAACACCAAGATTCCTTACAGTCTCACTGGAGGCCAAATTAATGCCATCCATAGTTAATATATCTTTAGATAATTTGTTTCGTAGATTCTTCGGGCCAAGTACAATAACTTCAGTTTTGGTCGTGTTTAACATCAAAAAATGTAAGGTCATCCACGTTTTTAAGTCCTTGAGGCAGTCTTGAATTTTATTTAGATGATTAATTTCATCAGGCTTGATTGATAAATATAGTTGAGTATCATCCGCATAACAATGAAAGTTTACAGAATGATTCCTTATAATATTGCCTAACGGAAGCATATATAGGGTGAACAAAATAGGTCCAAGCACTGAGCCCTGTGGCACTCCATGGCTAACTTTGGTTTGCATGGAAGATTCATCGTTGACACATACAAACTGAGAGCGTTCAGATAGATAAGACCTAAACCAGCCTAAAGCAGTTCCCTGTATGCCAACTAAGTGCTCTAGTCTTTGCAATAGGATATCATGGTCGATAGTATCAAATGCAGCACTAAGATCGAGTAAGACAAGAATAGAGACAAGTCCCTTGTCAGAGGCTATTAGAATGTCATTTGTGACTTTAACCAGAGCTGTCTCTGTGCTATGTTGTGTTCTAAAGCCAGACTGAATATCTTCAAATAAATCATAGTTTCTTAAGTAATCACACAGCTGTTTTGCGACTGCTTTCTCAAGAATTTTTGAGAGGAACGGAAGATTAGAAATAGGTCTATAGTTGGCTAAAACCTCTGGATCGAGGTTGTGCTTTTTAAGAAGCGGTTTTATCACTGCTACTTTGAATGATTTTGGAACATAGCCTGATAATAAAGACATATTCATAATATTTAATAAAGAAGTGCTAATTAATGGAAAAACTTCTTTTAACAGCTTAGTTGGAATCGGGTCTAAGATACACGTTGATGGTTTAGAAGAGAGAATCATTGAATTTAATTGTTCAAGGTTTATGGCTGAAAAGCATTCTAGTTTACTATCTAGTGTAATATTATTAGAACTTACGTTTCCGGGAGCTGTTGATAACACTATACTGGTCAAAGGCAAGAGGTCATTGATTTTGTTTCTAAGAGTAACAATTTTATCGTTAAAAAAGCACATAAAATCATTACTACTGAGTGCTATGGGAATAGACGGCTCAGTCGAGCTGTGGCTCTCTGTCAGCCTGGCTACAGTGCTGAAAAGAAATCTTGCATTATTCTTATTCTCATCTATTAATGAAGAGTAGTATGCTGCTCTCGCTTTACGCAGTGCTTTCTTATATTCATTGAGAGTAATATGCCAAATTAAACGAGATTCTTCAAGTTTAGTGGAACGCCATATCCTTTCAAGTTGTCTCGACTTTTGCTTTATTTTGCGGGTTTCGGCATTATGCCATGGAGCTAATCTATGTTGTTTTATTTTCTTCTTTTTCAAAGGAGCAACAGAGTCTAATTTTATTCGCAGCGCATCTGTAGCACTATCAACAACATGATCAATTTGGGGTGGTGTACATTTTGTATAAGTTTCCTCCCCTACATGCAGACATGCTATCGAGTTAAGTATTGGTGGAATCTCTTCCTTAAATTTGGCTATAGCACTAACAGATAGGTTTCTGCTGCAGGAGCTTTTGGCTAATGCTTTGTAGTCTAGTAACAGTACTTCAAAAGTTACTAAGAAATGGTCGGATAAAGCAGGATTATGCGGTTCGACTAATAGTTGCTCAATTTCAATACCATAAGTCAGAACAAGGTCAAGAGTGTGATTATAGCAGTGGGTTGGTTTATTTACACTCTGACAGAAACCAACAGAATCTAATATAGAGTTAAATGCAACAGTAAGGCTATTTTTATCATCGTCAACATGAATATTAAAGTCACCTACGATAATTACTTTATCTGTTTTAAGTACCAAAGCTGATAAAAACTCAGAGAATTCTGATAAGAATTCTGAATAAGGACCTGGTGCACGGTACACTGTAACAAATAAGATTGGCTGCAAAGTTTTCCAGGTCGGATGCGTAAGACTGAAAATGAGGCTTTCAAAGGAGGTATCATTTAATTTTTGTTTAGTATTGATAAGTAAACTTGAGTCAAAGATTGCTGCAACTCCACCTCCTCGGCCCGTGCCTCGGGCAATATGAGTATTGATATGGCTGGGTGGAGTGGCCTCATTTATGCTGACATATTCTTCATGTCTCAACCAAGTTTCAGTGAGACAGCATATATCAATATTATAATCTGATATTAAATCATTTACCAGTATTGCTTTAGATGCTAGAGATCTTATGTTTAAGAGACCACATTTAATCTTCCTGTTTTGTTGCACTGTAGTAGTTGTTACATTTACTTTTATTAGGTTATTATGTATGACACCTCTATTAGGTTTTACCTTAAATTGTCCTTGGGCAGACACACACACCGTTAATATTGGGTATTTTATTGGGGTCGGGATTCCTATGGATGACTGCCTAGGAGAGAGCGCAGAGAAGCGTGTAAGACTGCGACTCTGCCTCCTGGTCTCAACTCCAGTTTGTCATGGATTAAGTCCACAGAGCCCTGAAATGTTTGCCGAAATGAGATTTGCACCTTCCAAAGTAGGATGAATGCCGTCTCTCTTAATCAGACCAGGTTTTCCCCAGAAGGCTGTCCAATTATTCACGAAGCCCACATTGTTTGCTGGGCACCACCAAGACAACCAGCGCTGAAATGATGACATGCGGCTATACATGTCATCATTGATCAGATTGGGGAGGGGACCAGAGAAGATTACGGTGTCCGACATTGTTTTAGCATAACTACACACCGACGCCACATTAAGTTTGGTGCATTCTGATTGGCGTAAACGAACATCATTACCACCGACGTGAATAACAATCCTACTGTATTTACGTTTATTTTTAGCCAGCAGTTTAAGATGCGCCTCAACCTCGCCCGCTCTGGCCCCCGGAATGCATGTGACTGTGGAGGCATCGGTATCTAAATTCACGTGTCTCATAATAGAGCTACCAATAACCAGAGTTGGCTTCTCAGCGGGTGTCTCGCTGAGTGGGGAATATCTGTTAGATACGTGAACGGGTTGGTGGGGACCTGCGGGTTTCGCATTATGCCCCTTCTGAACAGTCACCCATTCTCCCTGCTGCTCGGGAGTTGCCGGGGGACGGCTAAGAGGAGCTACCTTTTGCCGGTCCGCACCGGCTAACATGGGCTTTACTGTAGCTGAGTTATTTTCTAAGATGCGGAGCCGGGCTTCTATGGCTATGATTCCCGCCTCCAACCTAACAACTATACTACATTTAACACATGTATCGGTACCAGTAAAGGAGGTAGGGGAGTAACCAAACATGAGACAGTTAGAGCAGGAAATAGCACCCGAGGGTGGGGAAAGAGCCATGGCTAGCTATCAAGCTAAAGTAGCTACCGTTAGCAAACCCGAAAAGAGTGTGGGCAACTGTGGAGTTACAGACGCTAAGAGAAGGAGAGTTTGTGAGTGCTTAAGCTGTAGTAACGTGTGATTACAACGTCAGGCAGTTGCCGTGATCAAGAGTTTTAAAACGATCGATTAAGTTAAGATAACAAGCTATCAGCAACAGAACAGGCATGTCCTGATTCTCCCTGAGTGACTAGGTGGGGTGTCCTGCTATCACCCTGGAGTGAGATGCGTCTTTGATACTGGACAGTTTTTGTTTTATTCTTATCTAAATACAGAGGGATGATAGCTCATATATGAGATTTCAAAGGTCTTTTATTTTGAAACTCTACATCAGAATGTCCTGTTTTTTTCTGAGGGACTAGATGGGGTGTACTGCTATCACCATGGAGTTAGATGAGTCTTTGATACTGGACAGTATTTGTTTTATTCCCATCTAAAAACAGGGATTATAGCTCATATATGAGACTTCAAAGGTATTTTATTTTGAAACTCTAAAGCAGAATGTCCTGATTGTCCCTGAGTGACTAGGTGGGGTTTCCTGCTATCACCCTGGAGTGAGATGAGTCTTTGATACTGGAGAGTTTTTGTTTTATTCTCATTTAAACAGAGAGGGATGATAGCTCATATATGAGATTTCAAAGGTCTTTTATTTTGAAACTCTACATCAGAATGTCCTGATTTTTCTTCGGAGTGACTAGATGGGGTGTCCTGCTATCACCCTGGAGTGAGATAGGTCTTTGATACTGGACAGTGTTTGTTTTATTCTCATCTAAAAACAGGGATGATAGCTCATACAATAGAGATTTAAAAGGTATTTTATTTTGAAACTCTACATCAGAATCTCCTGATTCTCCCTGAGTGACTAAGTGGGGTGTCATGCTATCACCCTGGAGTGAGATGTGTCTTTGATACTGGAGAATCTTTGTTTAATTCTCATCTAAACAGAGAGGGATGATAGCTCATATATGAGACTTCAAAGGTCTTTTATTTTGAAACTGTACATCAGAATGTCCTGATTCTCCCTGAGTGACTAGGTGGGGTTTCCTGCTATCACCCTGGAGTTAGATGAGTTTTTGATATTGGACAATATTTGTTTTATTCTCATCTAAAAACAGGGATGATAGCTCATATATGAGACTTCAAAGGTATTTTATTTTGAAACTATAAATCAGAATGTCCTGATTTTTTCGGAGTGACTAGAAGGGGTGTCCTGCTATCACCATGGAGTGAGATGAGTCTTTGATACTGGACAGTCTTTGTTTTATTCTCATCTAAAAACAGGGATGATAGCTAATACAATAGAGATTTCAAAAATATTTTATTTTGAAACTCTACATCAGAATGTCCTGATTTTTTCTCAGTGACTAGATGGGGTGTCCTGCTATCACCCTGGAATGAGATGAGTCTTTGATACTGGAGAGATTTTGTTTTATTCTCATCTAAACAGAGAGGGATGATAGCTCATATATGAGATTTCAAAGGTCTTTTATTTTGAAACTCTACATCAGAATGTCCTGATTTTTTCTTAGTGACTAGATGGGATGTCCTGCTATCACCATGGCGTTAGATGAGTCTTTGATACTGGACAGTTATTGTTTTATTCTCATCTAAAAACAGGGATGATAGCTCATGCAATAGAGATTTCAAAGGTATTTTATTTTGAAACTCTAAATCAGAATGTCCTGATTCTCCCTGAGTGACTAGGTGGGGTGTCCTGCTATCACCCTGGAGTGAGATGCGTCTTTGATACTGGACAGTTTTTGTTTTATTCTTATCTAAAAACAGGGATTATAGCTCATATATGAGACTTCAAAGGTATTTTATTTTGAAACTCTAAAGCAGAATGTCCTGATTGTCCCTGAGTGACTAGGTGGGGTTTCCTGCTATCACCCTGGAGTGAGATGAGTCTTTGATACTGGAGAGTCTTTGTTTAATTCTCATCTAAACAGAGAGGGATGATAGCTCATACATGAGATTTCAAAGGTCTTTTATTTTGAAACTCTAGATCAGAATGTCCTGATTTTTCTGAGTGACTAGATGGGGTGTCCTGCTGTCACCATGGAGTGAGATGAGTCTTTGGTACTGGACAGTGTGTGTTTTATTCCCATCTAAAAACAGGGATGATAGCTCATATATGAGACTTCAAAGGTATTTTATTTTGAAACTCTAAATCAGAATGTCCTGATTCTCCCTGAGTGACTAGGTGGGGTGTCCTGCTATCACCCTGGATTGAGATGAATCTTTGATACTGGACAGTGTTTGTTTTATTTTCATCTAAATACAGGGATGATAGCTCATACAATAGAGATTACCAAGGTCTTTTATTTTGAAACTCTAGATCAGATTGTTCTGATTCTCCCTGAGTGACTAGGTGGGGTGTCCTGCTATCACCCTGGATTGAGATCTGTCTTTGATACTGGACAGTGTTTGTGTTATTCCCATCTAAAAACAGGGATGATAGCTCATATATGAGACTTCAAAGGTATTTTATTTTGAAACTCTAAAGCAGAATGTCCTGATTGTCCCTGAGTGACTAGGTGGGGTTTCCTGCTATCACCCTGGAGTGAGATGAGTCTTTGATACTGGAGAGTTTTTGTTTTATTCTCATCTAAAAACAGGGATGATAGCTCATACAATAGAGATTTAAAAGGTCTTTTATTTTGAAACTCTACATCAGAATCTCCTGATTGTCCCTGAGTGACTAGGTGGGGTGTCATGCTATCACCCTGGAGTGAGATGTGTCTTTGATACTGGAGAGTCTTTGTTTTATTCTCATCTAAACAGAGAGGGATGATAGCTCATACATGAGATTTCAAAGGTCTTTTATTTTGAAACTCTAGATCAGAATGTCCTGATTTTTTCTGAGTGACTAGATGGGGTGTCCTGCTGTCACCATGGAGTTAGATTATTCTTTGATACTGGACAGTGTGTGTTTTATTCCCATCTAAAAACAGGGATGATAGCTCATATATGAGATTTCAAAGGTGTTTTATTTTAAAACTCTAAATCAGAATGTCCTGATTCTCCCTGAGTGACTAGGTGGGGTGTCCTGCTATCACCCTGGATTGAGATGAATCTTTGATACTGGACAGTGTTTGTTTTATTTTCATCTAAATACAGGGATGATAGCTCATACAATAGAGATTACCAAGGTCTTTTATTTTGAAACTCTAGATCAGATTGTTCTGATTCTCCCTGAGTGACTAGGTGGGGTGTCCTGCTATCACCCTGGATTGAGATCTGTCTTTGATACTGGACAGTGTTTGTGTTATTCCCATCTAAAAACAGGGATGATAGCTCATATATGAGACTTCAAAGGTATTTTATTTTGAAACTCTAAAGCAGAATGTCCTGATTGTCCCTGAGTGACTAGGTGGGGTTTCCTGCTATCACCCTGGAGTGAGATGAGTCTTTGATACTGGAGAGTTTTTGTTTTATTCTCATCTAAAAACAGGGATGATAGCTCATACAATAGAGATTTAAAAGGTCTTTTATTTTGAAACTCTACATCAGAATCTCCTGATTGTCCCTGAGTGACTAGGTGGGGTGTCATGCTATCACCCTGGAGTGAGATGTGTCTTTGATACTGGAGAGTCTTTGTTTTATTCTCATCTAAACAGAGAGGGATGATAGCTCATACATGAGATTCCAAAGGTCTTTTATTTTGAAACTCTAGATCAGAATGTCCTGATTTTTTCTGAGTGACTAGATGGGGTGTCCTGCTGTCACCATGGAGTTAGATTATTCTTTGATACTGGACAGTGTGTGTTTTATTCCCATCTAAAAACAGGGATGATAGCTCATATATGAGATTTCAAAGGTGTTTTATTTTAAAACTCTAAATCAGAATGTCCTGATTCTCCCTGAGTGACTAGGTGGGGTGTCCTGCTATCACCCTGGATTGAGATGAGTCTTTGATACTGGACAGTTTTTGTTTTATTTTCATCTAAACAGGGATGATTTCATCTAAACAGGGATGATAGCTCATACAATAGAGATTACAAAGTTCTTTTATTTTGAAACTCTACATCAGAATGTTCTGATTCTCCCTGAGTGACTAGGTGGGGTGTCCTGCTATCACCCTGGATTGAGATCTGTCTTTGATACTGGACAGTATTTGTTTTATTCCCATCTAAAAACAGGGATGATAGCTCATATATGAGACTTCAAAGGTATTTTATTTTGAAACTCTAAAGCAGAATGTCCTGATTGTCCCTGAGTGACTAGGTGGGGTTTCCTGTTATCACCCTGGAGTTTGATGAGTCTTTGATATTGGACAGTTATTGTTTTATTCTCATCTAAAAACAGGGATGATAGCTCATATATGAGACTTCAAAGGTATTTTATTTTGAAACTCTACATCAGAATGTACTGATTTTTTCGGAGTGACTAGAAAGGGTGTCCTGCTATCACCATGGAGTGAGATGAGTCTTTGATACTGGACAGTCTTTGTTTTATTCTCATATAAAAACAGGGATGATAGCTCATACAATAGAGATTTCAAAGGTCTTTTATTTTGAAACTCTACATCAGAAAGTCCTGATTCTCCCTGAGTGACTAGGTGGGGTCGCCTGTTATAACCCTGAAGGGAAATGCGTATTTGATACTGGACAGTTTTTGTTTTATTCTTATCTAAATACAGAGGGATGATAGCTCATATATGAGATTTCAAAGGTCTTTTATTTTGAAACTCTACATCAGAATGTCCTGATTTTTTCTGAGTGACTAGATGGGGTGTCCTGCTATCACCATGGAGTTAGATGAGTCTTTGATACTGGACAGTGTTTGTTTTATTCCCATCTAAAAACAGGGATGATAGCTCATATATGAGATTTCAAAGGTATTTTATTTTGAAACTCTACATCAGAATCTCCTGATTGTCCCTGAGTGACTAGGTGGGGTGTCATGCTATCACCCTGGAGTGAGATGTGTCTTTGATACTGGAGAGTCTTTGTTTTATTCTCATCTAAACAGAGAGGGATGATAGCTCATACATGAGATTTCAAAGGTCTTTTATTTTGAAACTCTAGATCAGAATGTCCTGATTTTTTCTGAGTGACTAGATGGGGTGTCCTGCTGTCACCATGGAGTTAGATGATTCTTTGATACTGGACAGTGTGTGTTTTATTCCCATCTAAAAACAGGGATGATAGCTCATATATGAGATTTCAAAGGTGTTTTATTTTAAAACTCTAAATCAGAATGTCCTGATTCTCCCTGAGTGACTAGGTGGGGTGTCCTGCTATCACCCTGGATTGAGATGAGTCTTTGATACTGGACAGTTTTTGTTTTATTTTCATCTAAACAGGGATGATTTCATCTAAACAGGGATGATAGCTCATACAATAGAGATTACAAAGTTCTTTTATTTTGAAACTCTACATCAGAATGTTCTGATTCTCCCTGAGTGACTAGGTGGGGTGTCCTGCTATCACCCTGGATTGAGATCTGTCTTTGATACTGGACAGTGTTTGTTTTATTCCCATCTAAAAACAGGGATGATAGCTCATATATGAGACTTCAAAGGTATTTTATTTTGAAACTCTAAAGCAGAATGTCCTGATTGTCCCTGAGTGACTAGGTGGGGTTTCCTGTTATCACCCTGGAGTTTGATGAGTCTTTGATATTGGACAGTTATTGTTTTATTCTCATCTAAAAACAGGGATGATAGCTCATATATGAGACTTCAAAGGTATTTTATTTTGAAACTCTACATCAGAATGTACTGATTTTTTCGGAGTGACTAGAAAGGGTGTCCTGCTATCACCATGGAGTGAGATGAGTCTTTGATACTGGACAGTCTTTGTTTTATTCTCATATAAAAACAGGGATGATAGCTCATACAATAGACATTTCAAAGGTCTTTTATTTTGAAACTCTACATCAGAAAGTCCTGATTCTCCCTGAGTGACTAGGTGGGGTCGCCTGTTATAACCCTGAAGGGAAATGCGTATTTGATACTGGACAGTTTTTGTTTTATTCTTATCTAAATACAGAGGGATGATAGCTCATATATGAGATTTCAAAGGTCTTTTATTTTGAAACTCTACATCAGAATGTCCTGATTTTTTCTGAGTGACTAGATGGGGTGTCCTGCTATCACCATGGAGTTAGATGAGTCTTTGATACTGGACAGTGTTTGTTTTATTCCCATCTAAAAACAGGGATGATAGCTCATATATGAGATTTCAAAGGTATTTTATTTTGAAACTCTAAATCTGAATGTCCTGATTTTTTCTGAGTGACTAGGTGGGGTGTCCTGCTATCACCCTGGAGTGAGATGCGTCTTTGATACTGGTCAGCCTTTGTTTTATTCTCATCTACAAATAGGGATGATAGCTCATACAATAGAGATTTCAAAGGTCTTTTATTTTGAAACTCTAGATCAGAATGTTCTGATTCTCCCTGAGTGACTAGGTGGGGTGTCCTGCTATCACCCTGGATTGAGATTTGTCTTTGATACTGGACATTGTTTGTGTTATTCCCATCTAAAAACAGGGATGATAGCTCATATATGAGACTTCACAGGTATTTTATTTTGAAACTCTAAAGCAGAATGTCCTGATTGTCCCTGAGTGACTAGGTGGGGTTTCCTGCTATCACCCTGGAGTGAGATGAGTCTTTGATACTGGAGAGTTTTTGTTTTATTCTCATCTAAACAGAGAGGGATGATAGCTCATATATGAGATTTCAAAGGTCTTTTATTTTGAAACTCTACATCAGAATGTCCTGATTTTTCTTTGGAGTGACTAGATGGGGTGTCCTGCTATCACCCTGGAGTAAGATAGGTCTTTGATACTGGACAGTGTTTGTTTTATTCTCATCTAAAAACAGGGATGATAGCTCATACAATAGAGATTTAAAAGGTCTTTTATTTTGAAACTCTACATCAGAATCTCCTGATTCTCCCTGAGTGACTAGGCGGGGTGTCATGCTATCACCCTGGAGTGAGATGTGTCTTTGATACTAGAGAGTCTTTGTTTTATTCTCATCTAAACAGAGAGGGATGATAGCTCATACATGAGATTTCAAAGGTCTTTTATTTTGAAACTCTAGATCAGAATGTCCTGATTTTTTCTGAGTGACTAGATGGGGTGTCCTGCTGTCACCATGGAGTTAGATGATTCTTTGATACTGGACAGTGTGTGTTTTATTCCCATCTAAAAACAGGGATGATAGCTCATATATGAGATTTCAAAGGTATTTTATTTTGAAACTCTAAATCTGAATGTCCTGATTTTTTTCTGAGTGACTAGGTGGGGTGTCCTGCTATCACCCTGGAGTGAGATGCGTCTTTGATACTGGTCAGCCTTTGTTTTATTCTCATCTAAAAATAGGGATGATAGCTCATACAATAGAGATTTCAAAGGTATTTTATTTTGAAACTGTACATCAGAATGTCCTGATTTTTTCTGAGTGACTATGTGGCGTGTCCTGCTATCACCCTGGAGTGAGATCAGTCTTTGATACGGGATATTTTTTGTTTTATTCTGATCTAAATACAGGGATGATAGCTCATGCAATAGAGATTTCAAAGGTCTTTTATTTTGAAACTGTACATCAGAATGTCCTGATTCTCCCTGAGTGACTAGGTGGGGAGTCCTGCTATCACCCTGGAGTGAGATGAGTCTTTGATATTGGACATTATTTGTTTTATTCTCATCTAAAAACAGGGATGATAGCTCATGCAATAGAGATTTCAAAGGTCTTTTAATTTGAAACTCTACATCAGAAAGTCCTGATTCTCCCTGAGTGACTAGGTGGGGTGTCATGTTATCACCCTGAAGGGAAATGAGTATTTGATACTGGACAGTGTTTGTTTTATTCTTATCTAAATACAGAGGGATGATAGCTCATATATGAGAATTCAAAAGTATTTTATTTTGAAACTCTACATCAGAATGTCCTGATTTTTTCTGATTGACTAGATGGCGTGTCCTGCTATCACCCTGGAGTGAGATGAGTCTTTGATACTGGAGAGTTTTTGTTTTATTCTCATCTAAACAGAGAGGGATGATAGCTCATATATGAGATTTCAAAGGTCTTTTATTTTGAAACTCTACATCAGAATGTCCTGATTTTTTCTGAGAGACTAGATGGGGGTGTCCTGCTATCACCATGGAATTAGATGAGTCTTTGATACTGGACAGTGTTTGTTTTATTCCCATCTAAAAACAGGGATGATAGCTCATATATGAGAATTCAAAGGTATTTTATTTTGAAACTCTAAATCAGAATGTCCTGATTCTCCCTGAGTGACTAGGTGGGGTGTCCTGCTATCACCCTGGAGTGAGATGCGTCTTTGATACTGGACAGTTTTTGTTTTATTCTCATCTAAAAACAGGGATGATAGCTCATACAATAGAGATTTCAAAGGTATTTTATTTTGAAACTCTAAATCAGAATGTCCTGATTTTTTCTGAGTGACTAGGTGGGGTGTCCTGTTATCACCCTGGAGTTTGATGAGTCTTTGATATTGGACAGTTATTGTTTTATTCTCATCTAAAAACAGGGATGATAGCTCATATATGAGACTTCAAAGGTATTTTATTTTGAAACTGTACATCAGAATGTCCTGATTTTTTCTCAGTGACTAGATGGGGTGTCCTGCTATCACCCTGGAGTGAGATGAGACTTTGATACTGGAGAGATTTTGTTTTATTCTCATCGAAACAGAGAGGGATGATAGCTCATATATGAGATTTCAAAGGTCTTTTATTTTGAAACTCTACATCAGAATGTCCTGATTTTTTCTGAGTGACTAGATGGGGTGTCCTGCTATCACCATGGCGTTAGATGAGTCTTTGATACTGGACAGTTATCGTTTTATTCTCATCTAAAAACAGGGATGATAGCTCATACAATAGAGATTTCAAAGGTCTTTTATTTTGAAACTGTACATCAGAAAGTCCTGATTCTCCCTGAGTGACTAGGTGGGGTGTCCTGTTATCACCCTGAAGGGAAATGAGTATTTGATACTTGACAGTGTTTGTTTTATTCTTATCTAAATACAGAGGGATGATAGCTCATATATGAGATTTCAAAGGTCTTTTATTTTGAAACTCTACATCAGAATGTCCTGATTCTCCCTGAGTGACTAGGTGGGGTGTCATGCTATCACCCTGGAGTGAGATGAGTTTTTGATACTGGACAGTTATTGTTTTATTCTCATCTAAAAAATGGGATGATAGCTCATATATGAGATTTCAAAGGTCTTTTATTTTGAAATTCTACATCAGAATGTCCTGATTTTTTCTGAGTGACTAGATGGGGTGTCCTGCTATCACCATGGAGTTAGATGAGTCTTTGATACTGGACAGTGTTTGTTTTATTCCCATCTAAAAACAGGGATGATAGCTCATATATGAGACTTCAAAGGTATTTTATTTTGAAACTCTACATCAGAATGTCCTGATTCTCCCTGAGTGACTAGGTGGGGTGTCCTGCTATCACCCTGGAGTGAGATGTGTCTTTGATACTGGACAGTTGTTGTTTTATTCTCATCTAAAATCAGGGATGATAGCTCATACAATAGAGATTTCAAACGTATTTTATTTTGAAACTGTACATCAGAAAGTCCTGATTCTCCCTGAGTGACTAGGTGGGGTGTCCTGTTATCACCCTGAAGGAAAATGAGTATTTGATACTGGACAGTGTTTGTTTTATTCTTATCTAAATACAGAGGGATGATAGCTCATATATGAGATTTCAAAGGTCTTTTATTTTGAAACTCTACATCAGAATATCCTGATTCTCCCTGAGTGACTAGGTGGGGTGTCATGCTATCACCCTGGAGTGAGATGAGTTTTTGATACTGGACAGTTATTGTTTTATTCTCATCTAAAAAATGGGATGATAGCTCATATATGAGATTTCAAAGGTCTTTTATTTTGAAACTCTACATCAGAATGTCCTGATTTTTTCTGAGTGACTAGATGGGGTGTCCTGCTATCACCATGGAGTTAGATGAGTCTTTGATACTGGACAGTGTTTGTTTTATTCCCATCTAAAAACAGGGATGATAGCTCATATATGAGACTTCAAAGGTATTTTATTTTGAAACTCTAAATCAGAATGTCCTGATTCTCCCTGAGTGACTAGGTGGGGTGTCCTGCTATCACCCTGGAGTGAGATGCGTCTTTGATACTGGACAGTTGTTGTTTTATTCTTATCTAAATACAGAGGGATGATAGCTCATATATGAGATTTCAAAGGTCTTTTATTTTGAAACTCTACATCAGAATGTCCTGATTCTCCCTGAGTGACTAGGTGGGGTGTCATGCTATCACCCTGGAGTGAGATGAGTTTTTGATACTTCACAGTTATTGTTTTATTCTCATCTAAAAAATGGGATGATAGCTCATATATGAGAATTCAAAGGTATTTTATTTTGAAACTCTACATCAGAATGTCCTGATTTTTTCTGAGTGACTAGATGGGGGTGTCCTGCTATCAGCCTGGAGTGAGATGAGTCTTTGATACGGGACAGTGTTTGTTTTATTTTTATCTAAATACAGAGGGATGATAGCTCATATATGAGATTTCAAAGGTCTTTTATTTTGAAACTCTACATCAGAATGTCCTGTTTTTTTTCTGAGGGACTAGATGGGGTGTACTGCTATCACCATGGAGTTAGATGAGTCTTTGATACTGGACAGTATTTGTTTTATTCCCATCTAAAAACAGGGATTATAGCTCATATATGAGACTTCAAAGGTCTTTTATTTTGAAACTCTACATCAGAAAGTCCTGATTCTCTCTGAGTGACTAGGTGGGGTGTCCTGTTATCACCTTGAAGGGAAATTAGTATTTGATACTGGACAGTGTTTGTTTTATTCTCATCTAAAAACAGGGATGATAGCTCATGCAATAGAGATTTCAAATGTCTTTTATTTTGAAACTGTACATCAGAATGTCCTGATCTTTTCTGGGTTCTCTAGGTGGGGTGTCCTGCTATCACCCTGGAGTGAGATGCGTCTTTGATACTGGACAGTTTTTGTTTTATTCTCATCTAAAAACAGGGATGATAGCTCATACAATAGAGATTTCAAAGGTATTTTATTTTGAAACTGTACATCAGAAAGTCCTGATTCTCCCTGAGTGACTAGGTGGGGTGTCCTGTTATCACCCTGAAGGGAAATGACTATTTGATACTGGACAGTGTTTGTTTTATTCTTATCTAAATACAGAGGGATGATAGCTCATATATGAGATTTTAAAGGTCTTTTATTTTGAAACTCTACATCAGAATGTCCTGATTCTCCCTGAGTGACTAGGTGGGGTGTCATGCTATCACCCTGGAGTGAGATGAGTTTTTGATACTTCACAGTTTTTGTTTTATTCTCATCTAAAAAATGGGATGATAGCTCATATATGATAATTCAAAGTTATTTTATTTTGAAACTCTACATCAGAATGTCCTGATTTTTTCTGAGTGACTAGATGGGGTGTCCTGCTATCACCCTGGAGTGAGATGCGTCTTTGATACTGGACAGTTTTTGTTTTATTTTCATCTAAAAACAGGGATGATAGCTCATACAATAGAGATTTCAAAGGTCTTTTATTTTGAAACTCTACATCAGAATGTCCTGATTTTTTCTGAGTGACTAGATGGGGTGTCCTGCTATCACCCTGGAGTGAGATGAGTCTTTGATACGGGACAGTTTTTGTTTTATTCTCATCTAAAAACAGGGATGATAGCTCATGCAATAGAGATTTCAAAGGTCTTTTATTTTGAAACTGTACATCAGAATGTCCTGATTCTCCCTGAGTGACTAGGTGGGGAGTCCTGCAATCACCCTGGAGTGAGATGAGTCTTTGATATTGGACAGTATTTGTTTTATTCTCATCTAAAAACAGGGATGATAGCTCATACAATAGAGATTTAAAAGGTATTTTATTTTGAAACTCTACATCAGAATCTCCTGATTCTCCCTGATTGACTAAGTGGGGTGTCATGCTATCACCCTGGAGTGAGATGTGTCTTTGATACTGGAGAATCTTTGTTTTATTCTCATCTAAACAGAGAGGGATGATAGCTCTTACATGAGATTTCAAAGGTCATTTATTTTGAAACTCTAGATCAGAAGGTCCTGATTTTTTCTGAGTGACTAGATGGGGTGTCCTGATGTCACCATGGAGTGAGATGAGTCTTTGATACTGGACAGTGTGTGTTTTATTCCCATCTAAAAACAGGGATGATAGCTCATATATGAGACTTCAAAGGTATTTTATTTTGAAACTCTAAATCAAAATGTCCTGATTCTCCCTGAGTGACTAGGTGGGGTTTCATGCTATCACCCTGGAGTGAGATGAGTCTTTGATACTGGACAGTTTTTGTTTTATTTTCATCTAAAAACAGGGATGATAGCTCATACAATAGAGATTTCAAAGGTCTTTTATTTTGAAACTCTACATCAGAATGTCCTGATTTTTTCTGAGTGACAAGATGGGGGTGTCCTGCTATCACCATGGAGTTAGATGAGTCTTTGATACTGGACAGTGTTTGTTTTATTCCCATCTAAAAACAGGGATGATAGCTCATATATGAGACTTCAAAGGTATTTTATTTTGAAACTGTACATCAGAATGTCCTGATTCTCACTGAGTGACTAGGTGGGGAGTCCTACAATCACCCTGGAGTGAGATGAGTCTTTGATATTGGACAGTATTTGTTTTATTCTCATCTAAAAACAGGGATGATAGCTCATACAATAGAGATTTCAAAGGTATTTTATTTTGAAACTCTACATCAGAATGTCCTGATTTTTTCTGAGTGACTAGATGGGGTGTCCTGCTATCACCCTGGAGTGAGATGAGTCTTTGATACGGGACAGTTTTTGTTTTATTCTCATCTAAAAACAGGGATGATAGCTCATGCAATAGAGATTTCAAAGGTCTTTTATTTTGAAACTGTACATCAGAATGTCCTGATTCTCACTGAGTGACTAGGTGGGGAGTCCTACAATCACCCTGGAGTGAGATGAGTCTTTGATATTGGACAGTATTTGTTTTATTCTCATCTAAAAACAGGGATGATAGCTCATACAATAGAGATTTAAAAGGTATTTTATTTTGAAACTCTACATCAGAATCTCCTGATTCTCCCTGAGTGACTAAGTGGGGTGTCATGCTATCACCCTGGAGTGAGATGTGTCTTTGATACTGGAGAATCTTTGTTTTATTCTCATCTAAACAGAGAGGGATGATAGCTCTTACATGAGATTTCAAAGGTCATTTATTTTGAAACTCTAGATCAGAATGTCCTGATTTTTTCTGAGTGACTAGATGGGGTGTCCTGATGTCACCACGGAGTGAGATGAGTCTTTGATACTGGACAGTGTGTGTTTTATTCCCATCTAAAAACAGGGATGATAGCTCATATATGAGACTTCAAAGGTATTTTATTTTTAAACTCTACATCAGAATGTCCTGATTTTTTCGGAGTGACTAGAAAGGGTGTCCTGGTATCACCATGGAGTGAGATGAGTCTTTGATACTGGACAGTCTTTGTTTTATTCTCATCTAAAAACAGGGATGATAGCTCATACAATAGAGATTTCAAAGGTGTTTTATTTTGAAACTCTACATCAGAATGTCCTGATTTTTTCTGAGTGACTAGATGGGGTGTCCTGCTATCACCCTGGAGTGAGATGAGTCTTTGATACGGGACAGTTTTTGTTTTATTCTCATCTAAAAACAGGGATGATAGCTCATGCAATAGAGATTTCAAAGGTCTTTTATTTTGAAACTGTAGATCAGAATGTCCTGATTCTCCCTGAATGACTAGGTGGGGAGTCCTGCAATCACCCTGGAGTGAGATGAGTCTTTGATATTGGACAGTATTTGTTTTATTCTCATCTAAAAACAGGGATGATAGCTCATGCAATAGAGATTTCAAAGGTCTTTTATTTTGAAACTCTACATCAGAAAGTCCTGATTCTCCCTGAGTGACTAGGTGGGGTGTCCTGTTATCACCCTGAAGGGAAATGAGTATTTGATACTGGACAGTGTTTGTTTTATTCTTATCTAAATACAGAGGGATGATAGCTCATATATGAGATTTCAAAGGTCTTTTATTTTGAAACTCTATATCAGAATGTCCTGATTCTCCCTGAGTGACTAGGTGGGGTGTCATGCTATCACCCTGGTGTGAGATGAGTTTTTGATACTGGACAGTTATTGTTTTATTCTCATCTAAAAAATGCGATGATAGCTCATATATGAGAATTCAAAGGTATTTTATTTTGAAACTCTACATTAGAATGTCCTGATTTTTTCTGAGGGACTAGATGGGGTGTACTGCTATCACCATGGAGTTAGATGAGTCTTTGATACTGGACAGTGTTTGTTTTATTCCCATCTAAAAACAGGGATTATAGCTCATATATGAGAATTCAAAGGTATTTTATTTTGAAACTCTAAAGCAGAATGTCCTGATTGTCCCTGAGTGACTAGAAAGGGTGTCCTGATATCACCATGGAGTGAGATGAGTCTTTGATACTGGACAGTCTTTGTTTTATTCTCATCTAAAAACAGGGATGATAGCTCATACAATAGAGATTTCAAAGGTCTTTTATTTTGAAACTGTACATCAGAATCTCCTGATTCTCCCTGAGTGACTAGGTGAGGTGTCATGCTATCACCCTGGAGTGAGATGGGTCTTTGATACTGGACAGTGTTTGTTTTATTCTCATCTAAAAACCGGGATGATAGCTCATACAATAGAGATTTCAAAGGTCTTTTATTTTGAAACTCTACATCAGAAAGTCCTGATTCTCCCTGAGTGACTAGGTGGGGTGTCCTGTTATCACCCTGAAGGGAAATGAGTATTTGATACTGGACAGTGTTTGTTTTATTCTTATCTAAATACAGAGGGATGATAGCTCATATATGAGATTTCAAAGGTCTTTTATTTTGAAACTCTACATCAGAATGTCCTGTTTTTTTCTGAGGGACTAGATGGGGTGTCCTGCTATCACCATGGAGTTAGATGAGTCTTTGATACTGGACAGTGTTTGTTTTATTCCCATCTAAAAACAGGGATGATAGCTCATATATGAGACTTCAAAGGTATTTTATTTTGAAACTCTAAAGCAGAATGTCCTGATTGTCCCTGAGTGACTAGGTGCGGTGTCCTGCTATCACCCTGGACTGAGATGTGTCTTTGATACTGGACAGTTTTTGTTTTATTCTCATCTAAAAAAAGGGATGATAGCTCATACAATAGAGATTTCAAAGGTCTTTTATTTTGAAACTCTACATCAGAAAGTCCTGATTCTCCCTGAGTGACTAGGTGGGGTGTCCTGTTATCACCCTGAAGTGAAATGAGTATTTGATACTGGACAGTGTTTGTTTTATTCTTATCTAAATACAGAGGGATGATAGCTCATATATGAGATTTCAAATGTCTTTTATTTTGAAACTCTACATCAGAATGTCCTGAATTTTCTTCGGAGTGACTAGATGGGGTGTCCTGCTATCACCCTGGAGAAAGATAGGTCTTTGATACTGGACAGTGTTTGTTTTATTCTTATCTAAAAACAGGGATGATAGCTCATACAATAGAGATTTAAAAGGTCTTTTATTTTGAAACTCTACATCAGAATCTCCTGATTCTCCCTGAGTGACTAGATGGGGTGTCCTGCTCTCACCCTGGATTGAGATGAGTCTTTGATACTGGAGAGTTTTTGTTTTATTCTCATCTAAACAGAGAGGGAGGATAGCTCATATATGAGATTTCAATTGTCTTTTATTTTGAAACTCTACATCAGAATGTCCTGATTTTTTCTGAGTGACTAGATGGGGTGTCCTGCTATCACCATGGAGTTAGATGAGTCTTTGATACTGGACAGTGTTTGTTTTATTCCAATCTAAAAACAGGGATGATAGCTCATATATGAGACTTCAAAGGTATTTTATTTTGAAACTCTAAATCAGAATGTCCTGATTTTTTCTGAGTGACTAGATGGGGTGTCCTGCTATCACCCTGGAGTGAGATGCGTCTTTGATACTGGACAGTTTTTGTTTTATTCTCATCTAAAAACAGGGATGATAGCTCATACAATAGAGATGTCAAAGGTCTTTTATTTTGAAACACTACATCAGAATGTCCTGATGTTTTCTCAGTTCTCTAGGTGGGGTGTCCTGCTATCACCCTGGAGTGAGATGCGTCTTTGATACTGGAGAGTTTTTGTTTTATTCTCATCTAAACAGAGAGGGATGATAGCTCATATATGAGATTTCAAAGGTATTTTATTTTGAAACTCTACATCAGAATGTCCTGATTTGTTTTCGGAGTGACTAGAAGGGGTGTCCTGCTATAAACCTATAGTGAGATGAGTCTTTGATACTGGACAGTTTTTGTTTTATTCCCATCTAAAAACAGGGATGATAGCTCATATATGAGACTTCAAAGGTATTTTATTTTGAAACTCTACATCAGAATGTTCTGATTCTCCCTGAGTGACTAGGTGGGGTGTCCTGCTATCACCCTGGATTGAGATCTGTCTTTGATACTGGACAGTGTTTGTTTTATTCCCATCTAAAAACAGGGATGATAGCTCATATATGAGACTTCAAAGGTATTTTATTTTGAAACTCTAAAGCAGAATGTCCTGATTGTCCCTGAGTGACTAGGTGGGGTTTCCTGCTATCACCCTGGAGTGAGATGAGTCTTTGATACTGGAGAGTTTTTGTTTTATTCTCAGCTAAACAGAGAGGGATGATAGCTCATATATGAGATTTCAAAGGTCTTTTATTTTGAAACTCTACATCAGAATGTCCTGTTTTTTCTTCGGAGTGACTAGATGGGGTGTCCTGCTATCACCCTGGAGTTAGATAGGTCTTTGATACTGGACAGTGTTTGTTTTATTCTCATCTAAAAACAGGGATGATAGCTCATACAATAGAGATTTAAAAGGTCTTTTATTTTGAAACTCTAAATCAGAATCTCCTGATTCTCCCTGAGTGACTAAGTGGGGTGTCATGCTATCACCCTGGAGTGAGATCTGTCTTCGATACTGGACAGTGTTTGTTTTATTCCCATCTAAAAACAGGGATGATAGCTCATATATGAGACTTCAAAGGTATTTTATTTTGAAACTCTAAAGCAGAATGTCCTGATTGTCCCTGAGTGACTAGGTGGGGTTTCCTGCTATCACCCTGGAGTGAGATGAGTCTTTGATACTGGAGAGTTTTTGTTTTATTCTCAGCTAAACAGAGAGGGATGATAGCTCATATATGAGATTTCAAAGGTCTTTTATTTTGAAACTCTGCATCAGAATGTCCTGATTTTTCTTCGGAGTGACTAGATGGGGTGTCCTGCTATCACCCTGGAGTTAGATAGGTCTTTGATACTGGACAGTCTTTGTTTTATTCTCATCTAAAAACAGGGATGATAGCTCATACAATAGAGATTTAAAAGGTCTTTTATTTTGAAACTCTAAATCAGAATCTCCTGATTCTCCCTGAGTGACTAAGTGGGGTGTCATGCTATCACCCTGGAGTGAGATCTGTCTTCGATACTGGACAGTGTTTGTTTTATTCCCATCTAAAAACAGGGATGATAGCTCATATATGAGACTTCAAAGGTATTTTATTTTGAAACTCTAAAGCAGAATGTCCTGATTGTCCCTGAGTGACTAGGTGGGGTTTCCTGCTATCACCCTGGAGTGAGATGAGTATTTGATACTGGACAGTGTTTGTTTTATTCTTATCTAAATGCAGAGGGATGATAGCTCATATATGAGATTTCAAAGGTCTTTTATTTTGAAACTCTACATCAGAATGTCCTGATTTTTTCTGAGTGACTAGATGGGGTGTCCTGCTATCACCCTGGAGTGAAATGAGTCTTTGATACTGGAGAGTTTTTGTTTTATTCTCATCTAAACAGAGAGGGATGATAGCTCATATATGAGATTTCAAAGGTCTTTTATTTTGAAACTCTACATCAGAATGTCCTGATTTTTCTTCGGAGTGACTAGATGGGGTGTCCTGCTATCACCCTGGAGTGAGATGAGTCTTTGATACTGGACAGTCTTTGTTTTATTCTCATCTAGAAACAGGGATGATAGCTCATACAATATCGATTTCAAAGGTCTTTTATTTTGAAACTCTACATCAGAAAGTCCTGATTCTCCCTGAGTGACTAGGTGGGGTGTCTTGTTATCACCCTGAAGGGAAATGAGTATTTGATACTTGACAGTGTTTGTTTTATTCATATCTAAATACAGAGGGATGATAGCTCATATATGAGATTTCAAAGGTATTTTATTTTGAAACTCTAAAGCAGAATGTCCTGATTGTCCCTGAGTGACTAGGTGGGGTTTCCTGCTATCACCCTGGAGTGAGATGAGTCTTTGATACTGGAGAGTTGTTGTTTTATTCTCATCTAAACAGAGAGGGATGATAGCTCATATATGAGATTTCAAAGGTCTTTTATTTTGAAACTCTACATCAGAATGTCCTGATTTTTCTTTGGAGTGACTAGATGGGGTGTCCTGCTATCACCCTGGTGTAAGATAGGTCTTTGATACTGGACAGTCTTTGTTTTATTCTCATCTAAAAACAGGGATGATAGCTCATACAATAGAGATTTAAAAGGTATTTTATTTTGAAACTCTACATCAGAATCTCCTGATTCTCCGTGAGTGACTAGGTGGGGTGTCATGCTATCACCCTGGAGTGAGATGAGTCTTTGATACTGGAGAGTTTTTGTTTTATTCTCATCTAAACAGAGAGTGATGATAGCTCATATATGAGATTTCAAAGGTCTTTTATTTTGAAACTCTACATCAGAATGTCCTGATTTTTCTTCGGAGTGACTAGGTGGGGTGTCCTGCTATCACCCTGGAGTTAGATAGGTCTTTGATACTGGACAGTGTTTGTTTTATTCTCATCTAAAAACAGGGATGATAGCTCATATATGAGACTTCAAAGGTATTTTATTTTGAAACTCTAAATCAGAATCTCCTGATTCTCCCTGAGTGACTTAGTGGGGTGTCATGCTATCACCCTGGAGTGAGATCTGTCTTTGATACTGGACAGTGTTTGTTTTATTCCCATCTAAAAACAGGGATGATAGCTCATATATGAGACTTCAAAGGTATTTTATTTTGAAACTCTAAAGCAGAATGTCCTGATTGTCCCTGAGTGACTAGGTGGGGTTTCCTGCTATCACTCTGGAGTGAGATGAGTCTTTGATACTGGACAGTCTTTGTTTTATTCTCATCTAGAAACAGGGATGATAGCTCATACAATATCGATTTCAAAGGTCTTTTATTTTGAAACAATACATCAGAAAGTCCTGATTCTCCCTGAGTGACTAGGTGGGGTGTCCTGTTATCACCCTGAAGGGAAATGAGTATTTGATACTGGACAGTGTTTGTTTTATTCTTATCTAAATACAGAGGGATGATAGCTCATATATGATATTTCAAAGGTCTTTTATTTTGAAACTCTACATCAGAATGTCCTGTTTTTTTCTGAGGGACTAGATGGGGTGTCCTGCTATCACCATGGAGTTAGATGAGTCTTTGATACTGGACAGTGTTTGTTTTATTCCCATCTAAAAACAGGGATGATAGCTCATATATGAGACTTCAAAGGTATTTTATTTTGAAACTCTAAAGCAGAATGTCCTGATTGTCCCTGAGTGACTAGGTGCGGTGTCCTGCTATCACCCTGGACTGAGATGTGTCTTTGATACTGGACCATTTTTGTTTTATTCTCATCTAAAAAAAGGGATGATAGCTCATACAATAGATATTTCAAAGGTCTTTTATTTTGAAACTCTATATCAGAAAGTCCTGATTCTCCCTGAGTGACTAGGTGGGGCTTTCTGCTATCACCCTGGAGTGAGATGAGTCTTTGATACTGGACAGTGTTTGTTTTATTCCCATCTAAAAACAGGGATGATAGCTCATATATGAGACTTCAAATGTCTTTTATTTTGAAACTCTAAAGCAGAATGTCCTGATTGTCCCTGAGTGACTAGGTGGGGTGTCCTGCTATCACCCTGGAGTGAGATGAGTCTTTGATACTGGAGAGTTTTTGTTTTATTCTCATCTAAACAGAGAGGGATGATAGCTCATATATGAGATTTCAAAGGTCTTTTATTTTGAAACTCTACATCAGAATGTCCTGATTTTTCTTCGGAGTGACTAGATGGGGTGTCCTGCTATCACCCTGGAGTGAGATGAGTCTTTGATACTGGACAGTCTTTGTTTTATTCTCATCTAGAAACAGGGATGATAGCTCATACAATATCGATTTCAAAGGTCTTTTATTTTGAAACAATACATCAGAAAGTCCTGATTCTCCCTGAGTGACTAGGTGGGGTGTCCTGTTATCACCCTGAAGGGAAATGAGTATTTGATACTGGACAGTGTTTGTTTTATTCTTATCTAAATACAGAGGGATGATAGCTCATATATGAGATTTCAAAGGTCTTTTATTTTGAAACTCTACATCAGAATGTCCTGTTTTTTTCTGAGGGACTAGATGGGGTGTCCTGCTATCACCATGGAGTTAGATTAGTCTTTGATACTGGACAGTGTTTGTTTTATTCCCATCTAAAAACAGGGATGATAGCTCATATATGAGACTTCAAAGGTATTTTATTTTGAAACTCTAAAGCAGAATGTCCTGATTGTCCCTGAGTGACTAGGTGCGGTATCCTGCTATCACCCTGGACTGAGATGTGTCTTTGATACTGGACCATTTTTGTTTTATTCTCATCTAAAAAAAGGGATGATAGCTCATACAATAGATATTTCAAAGGTCTTTTATTTTGAAACTCTATATCAGAAAGTCCTGATTCTCCCTGAGTGACTAGGTGGGGCGTCCTGTTATCACCCTGAAGGGAAATGAGTATTTGATACTGGACAGTGTTTGTTTTATTCCCATCTAAAAACAGGGATGATAGCTCATATATGAGACTTCAACGGTATTTTATTTTGAAACTCTAAAGCAGAATGTCCTGATTGTCCCTGAGTGACTAGGTGGGGCTTCCTGCTATCACCCTGGAGTGAGATGAGTCTTTGATACTGGAGAGTTTTTGTTTTATTCTCATCTAAACAGAGAGGGATGATAGCTCATATATGAGATTTCAAAGGTCTTTTATTTTGAAACTCTACATCAGAATGTCCTGATTTTTCTTCGGAGTGACTAGATGGGGTGTCCTGCTATCACCCTGGAGTAAGATAGGTCTTTGATACTGGACAGTGTTTGTTTTATTCTCATCTAAAAACAGGGATGATAGCTCATACAATAGAGATTTAAAAGGTCTTTTATTTTGAATGTCTTCATCAGAATGTCCTGATTCTCCCTGAGTGACTAGGTGGGGTGTCCTGCTACACCCTGGAGTTAGATGAGTCTTTGATACTGGACAGTTTTTGTTTTATTCTCATCTAAAAACAGGGATGATAGCTCATATATGAGACTTCAAAGGTCTTTTATTTTGAAACTCTACATCAGAAAGTCCTGATTCTCCCTGAGTGACTAGGTGGGGTGTCCTGCTATCACCCTGGAGTGAGATGCGTCTTTGATACTGGACAATTTTTGTTTTATTCTCATCTAAACACAGGGATGATAGCTCATGCAATAGAGATTTCAAATGTATTTTATTTTGAAACTGTACATCAGAATGTCCTGATCTTTTCTGGGTTCTCTAGGTGGGGTGTCCTGCTATCACCCTGGAGTGAGATGAGTCTTTAATACTGGAGAGTTTTGGTTTTATTCTCATCTAAACAGAGAGGGATGATAGCTCATACAATAGAGATTTCAAAGGTCTTTTATTTTGAAACTCTACATCAGAAAGTCCTGATTCTCCCTGAGTGACTAGGTTGGGTGTCCTGTTATCACCCTGGAGGGAAATGAGTATTTGATACTCGACAGTGTTTGTTTTATTCATATCTAAATACAGAGGGATGATAGCTCATATATGAGATTTCAAAGGTCTTTTATTTTGAAACTGTACATCAGAATCTCCTGATTCTCCCTGAGTGACTAGGTGGGGTGTCCTGTTATCACCCTGAAGGGAAATAAGTATTTGATACTGGACAGTGTTTGTTTTATTCTTATCTAAATACAGAGGGATGATAGCTCATATATGAGATTTCAAAGGTCTTTTATTTTGAAACTCTACATCAGAATGTCCTGTTTTTTTCTGAGGGACTAGATGGGGTGTCCTGCTATCACCCTGGAGTGAGATGAGTCTTTGATACTGGAGAGTTTTTGTTTTATTCTCATCTAAACAGAGAGGGATGATAGCTCATATATGAGATTTCAAAGGTCTTTTATTTTGAAACTCTACATCAGAATGTCCTGATTTTTCTTCGGAGTGACTAGATGGGGTGTCCTGCTATCACCCTGGAGTGAGATGAGTCTTTGATACTGGACAGTCTTTGTTTTATTCTCATCTAGAAACAGGGATGATAGCTCATACAATATCGATTTCAAAGGTCTTTTATTTTGAAACAATACATCAGAAAGTCCTGATTCTCCCTGAGTGACTAGGTGGGGTTTCCTGTTATCACCCTGAAGGGAAATGAGTATTTGATACTGGACAGTGTTTGTTTTATTCTTATCTAAATGCACAGGGATGATAGCTCATATATGAGATTTCAAAGGTCTTTTATTTTGAATCTCTACATCAGAATGTCCTGTTTTTTTCTGAGTGACTAGATGGGGTGTCCTGCTATCACCCTGGAGTAAGATAGGTCTTTGATACTGGACAGTGTTTGTTTTATTCTCATCTAAAAACAGGGATGATAGCTCATACAATAGATATTTCAAAGGTCTTTTATTTTGAATGTCTTCATCAGAATGTCCTGATTCTCCCTGAGTGACTAGGTGGGGTGTCCTGCTACACCCTGGAGTTAGATGAGTCTTTGATACTGGACAGTTTTTGTTTTATTCTCATCTAAAAACAGGGATGATAGCTCATATATGAGACTTCAAAGGTCTTTTATTTTGAAACTCTACATCAGAAAGTCCTGATTCTCCCTGAGTGACTAGGTGGGGTGTCCTGTTATCACCCTGAAGGGAAATGAGTATTTGATACTGGACAGTGTTTGTTTTATTCTTATCTAAATGCAGAGGGATGATAGCTCATATATGAGATTTCAAAGGTCTTTTATTTTGAAACTCTACATCAGAATGTCCTGATTTTTTCTGAGTGACTATATGGGGTGTCCTGCTATCACCATGGAGTTAGATGAGTCTTTGATACTGGACAGTGTTTGTTTTATTCCAATCTAAAAACAGGGATGATAGCTCATATATGAGACTTCAAAGGTATTTTATTTTGAAACTCTAAATCAGAATGTCCTGATTCTCCCTGAGTGACTATATGGGGTGTCCTGCTATCACCCTGGAGTGAGATACGTCTTTGATACTGGACAGTTTTTGTTTTATTCTCATCTAAAAACAGGGATGATAGCTCATGCAATAGAGATTTCAAATGTCTTTTATTTTGAAACTGTACATCAGAATGTCCTGATCTTTTCTGGGTTCTCTAGGTGGGGTGTCCTGCTATCACCCTGGAGTGAGATGAGTCTTTAATACTGGAGAGTTTTGGTTTTATTCTCATCTAAACAGAGAGGGATGATAGCTCATACAATAGAGATTTCAAAGGTCTTTTACTTTGAAACTCTACATCAGAAAGTCCTGATTCTCCCTGAGTGACTAGGTGGGGTGTCCTGTTATCACCCTGGAGGGAAATGAGTATTTGATACTTGACAGTGTTTGTTTTATTCATATCTAAATACAGAGGGATGATAGCTCATATATGAGATTTCAAAGGTCTTTTATTTTGAAACTGTACATCAGAATCTCCTGATTCTCCCTGAGTGACTAGGTGGGGTGTCATGCTATCACCCTGGAGTGAGATGGGTCTTTGATACTGGACAGTGTTTGTTTTATTCTCATCTAAAAACAGGGATGATAGCTCATACAATAGAGATTTCAAAGGTCTTTTAATTTGAAACTCTACATCAGAAAGTCCTGATTCTCCCTGAGTGACTAGGTGGGGTGTCCTGTTATCACCCTGAAGGGAAATAAGTATTTGATACTGGACAGTGTTTGTTTTATTCTTATCTAAATACAGAGGGATGATAGCTCATATATGAGATTTCAAAGGTCTTTTATTTTGAAACTGTACATCAGAATCTCCTGATTTTCCCTGAGTGACTAGATGGGGTGTCCTGCTATCACCATGGAGTTAGATGACTCTTTGATACTGGACAGTTTTTGTTTTATTCTCATCTAAAAACAGGGATGATAGCTCATACAATAGAGATTTCAAAGGTCTTTTATTTTGAAACTCTACATCAGAATGTCCTGTTTTTTTCTGAGGGACTAGATGGGGTGTCCTGCTATCAATCAATCAATCAATCAATCAATGTTTATTTATATAGCCCAATATCACAAATGTTACATTTGTCTCAGTGGACTTCACAGTTTGTACAGAATATCAGTATGACAATACGACACCCTCTGTCCTTAGACCCTCACATCGTACAAGGAAAAACTTCCAGAGAAAACCCCACAGTTTAAAGGGAAAAATGGGAGAAACCTCAGGGAGAGCAACAGAGGAGGGATCCCTCTCCCAGGACGGACAGACGTGCAATAGATGCCGTGTGTAAATTGAAAAGATAATACATTTGCAACATAGGTAGTCCAAATGTTTTGAAATGCATGTGTGTATAATAAGAAGATGAATCCACGAGGATATCCATCCAGGACTTATGATCCAGGACCGCAGCCACGACTCAAGATCCAGGACTCACAATCCATGACACAGGACCGCAGGATCATCCATGACTCCGGATCCCGGCGTATATAGACACCAAAAAGAAAGAAATTTGGGGAAGCTGGGTTAATCGGAACATGAGAGGACACAGGTATAGACAGAGAGAAGGAAGAAGTAAGATGTCCCCCGACAAACTAAGCCTATATCAGCAAAACTAGGGGCTGAATCTAATCAGCCCTAACTATAAGCTTTATCAAAAAGGAAGGCCTTAAGCGCACTCTTAAAAACGGATAGGGTGTCTGCCGTCCGAACACAAACTGGAAGCTGATTCCACAAAAGTGGAGCTTGATAAGAAAAGGCTCTGGCTCCCATTGTACTTTTAGAGACTCTAGGAACAACCAACAACCCTGCATTCTTGGAACGCAATGCCCTAGTAGGACAATAGGGTATAATGAGTTATTTAAGGTAAGATGGCGCCTGCCCATTAAGGGCTTTGTAGGCGAGAAGAAGAATTTTAAATTCTATCCTGTGTTCTATAGGGAGCCAGTGTAAGGCAGCCAGAACAGGAGTAATGTGGTCCCTTTTCCTAACTCTGGTTAGTACACGAGCTGCAGCATTTTGAATCAGCTGAAGCGACATGACTGACTTCTTGGTACACCCTGATAATAAGGAGTTACAATAATCCAGCCTTGAAGTAACAAATGCATGGACTAGTTTCTCTGCATCGTTTTGACGCAAGATATGCCTGATTTTTGCAATGTTACGTAGATGGAAGTAGGCGGTCCTTGAAATGGATTTTATGTGGGTGTTAAAGGATAAATCCTGATCAAATATAACACCAAGATTCCTTACAGTCTCACTGGAGGCCAAATTAATGCCATCCATAGTTAATATATCTTTAGATAATTTGTTTCGTAGATTCTTCGGGCCAAGTACAATAACTTCAGTTTTGGTCGTGTTTAACATCAAAACATTTAAGGTCATCCACGTTTTTAAGTCCTTGAGGCAGTCTTGAATTTTATTTAGATGATTAATTTCATCAGGCTTGATTGATAAATATAGTTGAGTATCATCCGCATAACAATGAAAGTTTACAGAATGATTCCTTATAATATTGCCTAACGGAAGCATATATTTGGTGAACAAAATAGGTCCAAGCACTGAGCCCTGTGGCACTCCATGGCTAACTTTGGTTTGCATGGAAGATTCATCGTTGACACGTACAAACTGAGAGCGTTCAGATAGATAAGACCTAAACCAGCCTAAAGCAGTTCCCTGTATGCCAACTAAGTGCTCTAGTCTTTGCAATAGGATATCATGGTCGATAGTATCAAATGCAGCACTAAGATCGAGCAAGACAAGAATAGAGACAAGTCCCTTGTCAGAGGCTATTAGAATGTCATTTGTGACTTTAACCAGAGCTGTCTCTGTGCTATGTTGTGTTCTAAAGCCAGACTGACAATCTTCAAATAAATCATAGTTTCTTAAGTAATCACACAGCTGTTTTGCGACTGCTTTCTCAATAATTTTTGAGAGGAACGGAAGATTAGAAATAGGTCTATAGTTGGCTAAAACCTCTGGATCGAGGTTGTGCTTTTTAAGAAGCGGTTTTATCACTGCTACTTTGAATGATTTTAAGAACATAGCCTGATAATAAAGACATATTCATAATATTTAATAAAGAAGTGCTAATTAATGGAAAAACTTCTTTTAACAGCTTAGTTGGAATCGGGTCTAAGATACACGTTGATGGTTTAGAAGAGAGAATCATTGAATTTAATTGTTCAAGGTTTATGGCTGAAAAGCATTCTAGTTTACTATCTAGTGTAATATTATTAGAACTTACGTTTCCGGGAGCTGTTGATAACACTATACTGGTCAAAGGCAAGAGGTCATTGATTTTGTTTCTAAGAGTAACAATTTTATCGTTAAAAAAGCACATAAAATCATTACTACTGAGTGCTATGGGAATAGAAGGCTCAGTCGAGCTGTGGCTCTCTGCCAGCCTGGCTACAGTGCTGAAAAGAAATCTTGCATTATTCTTATTCTCATCTATTAATGAAGAGTAGTATGCTGCTCTCGCTTTACACAGTGCTTTCTTATATTCATTGAGAGTAATATGCCAAATTAAACGAGATTCTTCAAGTTTAGTGGAACGCCATATCCTTTCAAGTTGTCTCGACTTTTGCTTTATTTTGCGGGTTTCGGCATTATGCCATGGAGCTAATCTATGTTGTTTTATTTTCTTCTTTTTCAAAGGAGCAACAGAGTCTAATTTTATTCGCAGCGCATCTGTAGCACTATCAACAACATGATCAATTTGGGGTGGTGTACATTTTGTATAAGTTTCCTCCCCTACATGCAGACATGCTATCGAGTTAAGTATTGGTGGAATCTCTTCCTTACATTTGGCTATAGCACTAACAGATAGGTTTCTGCTGCAGGAGCTTTTGGCTAATGCTTTGTAGTCTAGTAACAGTACTTCAAAAGTTACTAAGAAATGGTCGGATAAAGCAGGATTATGCGGTTCGACTAATAGTTGCTCAATTTCAATACCATAAGTCAGAACAAGGTCAAGAGTGTGATTATAGCAGTGGGTTGGTTTATTTACACTCTGACAGAAACCAACAGAATCTAATATAGAGTTAAATGCAACAGTAAGGCTATTTTTATCATCGTCAACATGAATATTAAAGTCACCTACGATAATTACTTTATCTGTTTTAAGTACCAAAGCTGATAAAAACTCAGAGAATTCTGATAAGAATTCTGAATAAGGACCTGGTGCACGGTACACTGTAACAAATAAGATTGGCTGCAAAGTTTTCCAGGTCGGATGCGTAAGACTGAAAATGAGGCTTTCAAAGGAGGTATCATTTAATTTTTGTTTAGTATTGATAAGTAAACTTGAGTCAAAGATTGCTGCAACTCGACCTCCTCGGCCCGTGCCTCGGGCAATATGAGTATTGATATGGCTGGGTGGAGTGGCCTCATTTATGCTGACATATTCTTCATGTCTCAACCAAGTTTCAGTGAGACAGCATATATCAATATTATAATCTGATATTAAATCATTTACCAGTATTGCTTTAGATGCTAGAGATCTTATGTTTAAGAGACCACATTTAATCTTCCTGTTTTGTTGCACTGTAGTAGTTGTTACATTTACTTTTATTAGGTTATTATGTATGACACCTCTATTAGGTTTTACCTTAAATTGTCCTTGGGCAGACACACACACCGTTAATATTGGGTATTTTATTGGGGTCGGGATTCCTATGGATGACTGCCTAGGAGAGAGCGCAGAGAAGCGTGTAAGACTGCGACTCTGCCTCCTGGTCTCAACTCCAGTTTGTCATGGATTAAGTCCACAGAGCCCTGAAATGTTTGCCGAAATGAGATTTGCACCTTCCAAAGTAGGATGAATGCCGTCTCTCTTAATCAGACCAGGTTTTCCCCAGAAGGCTGTCCAATTATTCACGAAGCCCACATTGTTTGCTGGGCACCACCAAGACAACCAGCGCTGAAATGATGACATGCGGCTATACATGTCATCATTGATCAGATTGGGGAGGGGACCAGAGAAGATTACGGTGTCCGACATTGTTTTAGCATAACTACACACCGACGCCACATTAAGTTTGGTGCATTCTGATTGGCGTAAACGAACATCATTACCACCGACGTGAATAACAATCCTACTGTATTTACGTTTATTTTTAGCAAGCAGTCTAAGATGCGCCTCAACGTCGCCCGCTCTGGCCCCCGGAATGCATGTGACTGTGGACGCTTCGGTCTCTAAATTCACGTGTCTCATAATAGAGCTACCAATAACCAGAGTTGGCTTCTCAGCGGGTGTCTCGCTGAGTGGGGAATATCTGTTAGATACGTGAACGGGTTGGTGGGGACCTGCGGGTTTCGCGTTATGCCCCTTCTGAACAGTCACCCATTCTCCCTGCTGCTCGGGAGTTGCCGGGGGACGGCTAAGAGGAGCTACCACCATGAGTCTTTGATACTGGACAGTGTTTGTTTTATTCCCATCTAAAAACAGGGATTATAGCTCATATATGAGACTTCAAAGGTATTTTATTTTGAAACTCTAAAGCAGAATGTCCTGATTGTCCCTGAGTGACTAGGTGGGGTTTCTTGCTATCACCCTGGAGTGAGATGAGTCTTTGACACTGGAGAGTTTTTGTTTTATTCTCATCTAAACAGAGAGGGATGATAGCTCATATATGAGATTTCAAAGGTCTTTTATTTTGAAACTCTACATCAGAATGTCCTGATTTTTCTTCGGAGTGACTAGATGGGGTATCCTGCTATCACCCTGGAGTGAGATAGGTCTTTGATACTGGACAGTGTTTGTTTTATTCTCATCTAAAAACAGGGATGATAGCTCATACAATAGAGATTTAAAAGTTCTTTTATTTTGAAACTCTACATCAGAATCTCCTGATTCTCCCTGAGTGACTAAGTGGGGTGTCATGCTATCACCCTGGAGTGAGATGTGTCTTTGATACTGGAGAATCTTTGTTTTATTCTCATCTAAACAGAGAGGGATGATAGCTCATACATGAGATTTCAAAGGTCTTTTATTTTGAAACTCTAGATCAGAATGTCCTGATTTTTTCTGAGTGACTAGATGGGATGTCCTGCTGTCACCATGGAGTTAGATGAGTCTTTGATACTGGACAGTGTTTGTTTTATTCCCATCTAAAAACAGGGATTATAGCTCATATATGAGACTTCAAAGGTGTTTTATTTTGAAACTCTAAAGCAGAATGTCCTGATTGTCCCTGAGTGACTAGTTGGGGTTTCTTGCTATCACCCTGGAGTTAGATGAGTCTTTGATACTGGAAAGATTTTGTTTTATTCTCATCTAAACAGAGAGGGATGATAGCTCATATATGAGACTTCAAAGGTATTTTATTTTGAAACTCTAAATAAGAATGTCCTGATTCTCCCTGAGTGACTAGGTGGGGTGTCCTGCTATCACCCTGGAGTGAGATGCGTCTTTGATACTGGACAGTTTTTGTTTTATTCTCATCTAAAAACAGGGATGATAGCTCATGCAATAGAGATTTCAAATGTCTTTTATTTTGAATGTCTACATCAGAATGTCCTGATCTTTTCTGGGTTCTCTAGGTGGGGTGTCCTGCTATCACCCTGGAGTGAGATGAGTCTTTGATACTGGACAATGTTTGTTTTATTCCCATCTAAAAACAGGGATGATAGCTCATACAATAGAGATTTCAAAGGTCTTTTATTTTGAATGTCTACATCAGAAAGCCCTGATTCTCCCTGAGTGACTAGGTGGGGTGTCCTGTTATCACCCTGAAGGGAATTGAGTATTTGATACTGGACAGTGTTTGCTTTATTCTTATCTAAATGCAAAGGGATGATAGCTCATATATGAGATTTCAAAGGTCTTTTATTTTGAAACTCTACATCAGAATGTCCTGATTCTCCCTGAGTGACTAGGTGGGGTGTCCTGCTATCACCCTGGAGTGAGATGCGTCTTTGATACTGGACAGTTTTAGTTTTATTCTCATCTAAAAACAGGGATGATAGCTCATGCAATAGAGATTTCAAATGTCTTTTATTTTGAAACTGTACATCAGAATGTCCTGATCTTTTCTGGGTTCTCTAGGTGGGGTGTCCTGCTATCACCCTGGAGTGAGATGAGTCTTTAATACTGGAGAGTTTTTGTTTTATTCTCATCTAAACTGAGAGGGATGATAGCTCATATATGAGATTTCAAAGGTCTTTTATTTTGAAACTCTACATAAGAATGTCCTGATTTTTCTTTGGAGTGACTAGATGGGGTGTCCTGCTATCACCCTGGAGTGAGATAGGTCTTTGATACTGGACAGTGTTTGTTTTATTCTCATCTAAAAACAGGGATGATAGCTCATACAATAGAAATGTAAAAGGTCTTTTATTTTGAAACTCTACATCAGAATCTCCTGATTCTTCCTGAGTGACTAGGTGGGGTATCATGCTATCACCCTGGAGTGAGATGTGTCTTTGATACTGGAGAGTCTTTGTTTTATTCTCATCTAAACAGAGAGGGATGATAGCTCATACATGAGATTTCAAAGGTCTTTTATTTTGAAACTCTACATCAGAATGTCCTGATTTTTTCTGAGTGACTAGATGGGGTGTCCTGCTATCACCATGGAGTTAGATGAGTCTTTGATACTGGACAGTGTTTGTTTTATTCCCATAGAGATTTCAAAAGTCTTTTATTTTGAAACTCTACATCAGAATGTCCTGATTCTCCCTGAGTGACTAGGTGGGGTGTCCTGTTATCACCCTGAAGTGAAATAAATATTTCATACTGGACAGTTTTTGTTTTATTCTTATCTAAATACAGAGGGATGATAGCTCATATATGAGATTTCAAAGGTCTTTTATTTTGAAACTCTACATCAGAATCTCCTGATTCTCCCTGAGTGACAAGGTGGGGTATCATGCTATCACCATGGATTTAGATGGGTCTTTGATACTGGACAGTGTTTGTTTTATTCTCATCTAAAAACAGGGATGATAGCTCATACAATAGAGATTTCAAAGGTCTTTTATTTTGAAATTCTAAATCAGAATGTCCTGATTCTCCCTGAGTGACTAGGTGGGGTGTCCTGCTATCACCCTGGAGTGAGATGAGTCTTTGATACTGGACAGTTTTTGTTTTATTATCATCTAAATACAGGGATGATAGCTCATACAATAGTGATTACAAAGGTCTTTTATTTTGAAACTCTACATCAGAATGTCCGGATTCTCCCTGAGTGACTAGGTGGGGTGTCCTGTTATCCCCCTGAAGGAAAATGAGTATTTGATACTGGACAGTTTTTATTTTATTCTTATCTAAATACAGAGGGATGATAGCTCATATATTAGATTTCAAAGGTCTTTTATTTTGAAACTCTACATCAGAATGTCCTGATTTTTTTTCGGAGTGACTAGATGGGGTGTCCTGCTATCACCCTGGAGTGAGATGGGTCTTTGATACTGGACAGTGTTTGTTTTATTCTCATCTAAAAACAGGGATGATAGCTCATACAATAGAGATTTCAAAGGTCTTTTATTTTGAAACTGTACATCAGAATCTCCTGATTCTCCCTGAGTGACTAGGTGGGGTGTCATGCTATCACCCTGGAGTGAGATGGGTCTTTGATACTGGACAGTGTTTGTTTTATTCTCATCTAAAAACAGGGAAGATAGCTCATACAATAGAGATTTCAAAGGTCTTTTATTTTGAATGTCTACATCAGAATGTCCTGATTCTCCCAGGGTGACTAGGTGGGGTGTCCTGCTACACCCTGGAGTTAGATGAGTCTTTGATACTGGACAATTTTTGTTTTATTCTCATCTAAAAACAGGGATGATAGCTCATATATGAGACTTCAAAGGTCTTTTATTTTTGAAACTCTACATCAGAAAGCCTTGATTCTCCCTGAGTGACTAGGTGGGGTGTCCTGTTATCACCCTGAAGGGAATTGAGTATTTGATACTGGACACTGTTTGTTTTATTCTTATCTAAATGCAGAGGGATGATAGCTCATATATGAGATTTCAAAGGTCTTTTATTTTGAAACTCTACATCAGAATGTCCTGATTCTCCCTGAGTGACTAGGTGGGGTGTCCTGCTATCACCCTGGAGTGAGATGAGTTTTTGATACTGGACAGTTATTGTTTTATTCTCATCTAAAAACAGGGATGATAGCTCATATATGAGAATTCAAAGGTATTTTATTTTGAAACTCTACATCAGAATGTCCTGATTTTTTCTGAGTGACTAGATGGGGTGTCCTGCTATCACCCTGGATTCAGATGAGTCTTTGATACTGGAGAGTTTTTGTTTTATTATCATCTAAACAGAGAGGGATGATAGCTCATATATGAGATTTCAAAGGTCTTTTATTTTGAAACTCTACATCAGAATTTCCTGATTTTTTCTGAGTGACTAGATGGGGTGTCCTGCTATCAACATGGAGTTAGATGAGTCTTTGATACTGGACAGTGTTTGTTTTATTCCAATCTAAAAACAGGGATGATAGCTCATATATGAGACTTCAAAGGTATTTTATTTTGAAACTCTAAATCAGAATGTCCTGATTCTCCCTGAGTGACTAGGTGGGGTGTCCTGCTATCACCCTGGAGTGAGATGCGTCTTTGATACTGGACAGTTTTTGTTTTATTCTCATCTAAAAATAGGGATGATAGCTCATGCAATAGAGATTTCAAATGTATTTTATTTTGAAACGGTACATCAGAATGTCCTGATCTTTTATCGGTTCTCTAGGTGGGGTGTCCTGCTATCACCCTGGAGTGAGATGAGTCTTTAATACTGGAGAGTTTTTGTTTTATTCTCATCTAAACTGAGATGGATGATAGCTCATATATGAGATTTCAAAGGTCTTTTATTTTGAAACTCTACATAAGAATGTCCTGATTTTTCTTCGGAGTGACTAGATGGGGTGTCCTGCTATCACCCTGGAGTGAGATAGGTCTTTGATACTGGACAGTGTTTGTTTTATTCTCATCTAAAAACAGGGATGATAGCTCATATATGAGAATTCAAAGGTATTTTATTTTGAAACTCTAGATCAGAATGTCCTGATTTTTTCTGAGTGACTAGATGGGGTGTCCTGCTATCACCCTCGATTCAGATGAGTCTTTGATACTGGAGAGTTTTTTTTTTATTATCATCTAAACAGAGAGGGATGATAGCTCATATATGAGATTTCAAAGGTCTTTTATTTTGAAACTCTACATAAGAATGTCCTGATTTTTCTTCGGAGTGACTAGATGGGGTGTCCTGCTATCACCCTGGAGTGAGATAGGTCTTTGATACTGGACAGTGTTTGTTTTATTCTCATCTAAAAACAGGGATGATAGCTCATACAATAGAGATTTAAAAGGTCTTTTATTTTGAAACTCTACATCAGAATCTCCTGATTCTTCCTGAGTGACTAGGTGGGGTGGCATGCTATCACCCTGGAGTGAGATGTGTCTTTGATACTGGAGAGTCTTTGTTTTATTCTCATCGAAACAGAGAGGGATGATAGCTCATACATGAGATTTCAAAGGTCTTTTATTTTGAAACTCTACATCAGAATGTCCTGATTTTTTCAGAGTGACTAGATGGGGTGTCCTGCTGTCACCATGGAGTTAGATGAGTCTTTGATAATGGACAGTGTGTGTTTTATTCCCATCTAAAAACAGGGATGATAGCTCATATATGAGATTTCAAAGGTATTTTATTTTGAAACTCTAAATCAGAATGTCCTGATTCTCCCTGAGTGACTAGGTGGGGTGTCCTGCTATCACCCTGGATTGAGATGAGTCTTTGATACTGGACAGTTTTTGTTTTATTTTCATCTAAAAACAGGGATGATAGCTCATATATGAGACTTCAAAGGTATTTTATTTTGAAACTCTAAATCAGAATGTCCTGATTCTCCCTGAGTGACTAGGTGGGGTGTCCTGCTATCACCCTGGAGTGAGATGCGTCTTTGATACTGGACAGTTTTTGTTTTATTCTCATCTAAAAATAGGGATGATAGCTCATGCAATAGAGATTTCAAATGTATTTTATTTTGAAACTTTACATCAGAATGTCCTGATCTTTTATGGGTTCTCTAGGTGGGGTGTCCTGCTATCACCCTGGAGTGAGATGAGTCTTTAATACTGGAGAGTTTTTGTTTTATTCTCATCTAAACTGAGATGGATGATAGCTCATATATGAGATTTCAAAGGTCTTTTATTTTGAAACTCTACATAAGAATGTCCTGATTTTTCTTCGGAGTGACTAGATGGGGTGTCCTGCTATCACCCTGGAGTGAGATAGGTCTTTGATACTCGACAGTGTTGTTTTATTCTCATCTAAAAACAGGGATGATAGCTCATACAATAGAGATTTAAAAGGTCTTTTATTTTGAAACTCTACATCAGAATCTCCTGATTCTTCCTGAGTGACTAGGTGGGGTGGCATGCTATCACCCTGGAGTGAGATGTGTCTTTGATACTGGAGAGTCTTTGTTTTATTCTCATCTAAACAGAGAGGGATGATAGCTCATACATGAGATTTCAAAGGTCTTTTATTTTGAAACTCTACATCAGAATGTCCTGATTTTTTCTGAGTGACTAGATGGGGTGTCCTGCTGTCACCATGGAGTTAGATGAGTCTTTGATACTGGACAGTGTGTGTTTTATTCCCATCTAAAAACAGGGATGATAGCTCATATATGAGATTTAAAAGGTATTTTATTTTGAAACTCTAAATCAGAATGTCCTGATTCTCCCTGAGTGACTAGGTGGGGTGTCCTGCTATCACCCTGGATTGAGATGAGTCTTTGATACTGGACAGTTTTTGTTTTATTTTCATCTAAATACAGGGATGATAGCTCATACAATAGAGATTACAAAGGTCTTTTATGTTGAAACTCTACATCAGAATGTTCTGATTCTCCCTGAGTGACTAGGTGGGGTGTCATGCTATCACCATGGAGTGAGATGAGTCTTTGATACTGGACAGTGTTTGTGTTATTCCCATAGAGATTTCAAAGGTCTTTTATTTTGAAACTCTACATCAGAATGTCCTGATTCTCCCTGAGTGACTAGGTGGCATGTCCTGCTATCACCCTGGAGTGAGATGCGTCTTTGATACTGGACAGTTTTTGTTTTATTCTCATCTAAAAACAGGGATGATAGCTCATACAATAGAGATTTCAAAGGTATTTTATTTTTGAAACTCTACATCAGAATGTCCTGATTTTTTCTGAGTGACTAGATGGGGGTGTCCTGCTATCACCATGGAGTTAGATGAGTCTTTGATACTGGACAGTGTTTGTGTTATTCCCATCTAAAAACAGGGATGATAGCTCATATATGAGACTTCAAAGGTATTTTATTTTGAAACTTTAAATCAGAATGTCCTGATTCTCCCTGAGTGACTAGGTGGGGTGTCCTGCTATCACCCTGGAGTGAGATGCGTCTTTGATACTGGACAGTTTTTGTTTTATTCTCATCTAAAAACAGGGATGATAGCTCATACAATAGAGATTTCAAAGGTCTTTTATTTTGAAACTGTACATCAGAATGTCCTGATTCTCCCTGAGTGACTAGGTGGGGTTTCCTGCTATCACCCTGGAGTGAGATGAGTTTTTGATATTGGACAGTATTTGTTTTATTCTCATCTAAAAACAGGGATGATAGCTCATATATGAGACTTCAAAGGTATTTTATTTTGAAATTCTACATCAGAATGTCCTGATTTTTTCGGAGTGACTAGAAAGGGTGTCCTGCTATCACCATGGAGTGAGATGAGTCTTTGATACTGGACAGTCTTTGTTTTATTCTCATCTAAAAACAGGGATGATAGCTCATACAATAGAGATTTCAAAGGTCTTTTATTTTGAAACTCTACATCAGAAAGTCCTGATTCTCCCTGAGTGACTAGGTGGAGTGTCCTGTTATAACCCTGAAGGGAAATGAGTATTTGATACTGGACAGTTTTTGTTTTATTCTTATCTAAATACAGAGGGATGATAGCTCATATATGAGATTTCAAAGGTATTTTATTTTGAAACTCTAAATCAGAATGTCCTGATTTTTTCTGAGTGACTAGGTGGGGTGTCCTGTTATCACCCTGGAGTTTGATGAGTCTTTGATATTGGACAGTTATTGTTTTATTCTCATCTAAATACAGGGATGATAGCTCATATATGAGACTTCAAAGGTCTTTTATTTTGAAACTGTACATCAGAATGTCCTGATTTTTTCTGAGTGACTAGATGGGGTGTCTTGCTATCACCCTGGAGTGAGATGAGTCTTTGATACTGGACAGTTTTAGTTTTATTCTCATCTAAAAACAGGGATGATAGCTAATACAATAGAGATTTCACAAATATTTTATTTTGAAACTCTACATCAGAATGTCCTGATTTTTTCTCAGTGACTAGATGGGGTGTCCTGCTATCACCCTGGAGTGAGATGAGTCTTTGATACTGGAGAGATTTTGTTTTATTCTCATCTAAACAGAGAGGGATGATAGCTCATATATGAGATTTCAAAGGTCTTTTATTTTGAAACTCTACATCAGAATGTCCTGATTTTTTCTGAGTGACTAGATGGGATGTCCTGCTATCACCATGGCGTTAGATGAGTCTTTGATACTGGACAGTGTTTGTTTTATTCTCATATAAAAACAGGGATGATAGCTCATACAATAGAGATTTCAAAGGTCTTTTATTTTGAAACTGTACATCAGAAAGTCCTGATTCTCCCTGAGTGACTAGGTGGGGTGTCCTGTTATCACCCTGAAGGGAAATGAGTATTTGATAATTGACAGTGTTTGTTTTATTCTTATCTAAATACAGAGGGATGATAGCTCATATATGAGATTTCAAAGGTCTTTTATTTTGAAACTCTACATCAGAATGTCCTGATTTTTTCTGAGTGACTAGATGGGGTGTCCTGCTATCACCCTGGAGTGAGATGAGTCTTTGATACTGGAGAGTTTGTGTTTTATTCTCATCTAAACAGAGAGGGATGATAGCTCATATATGAGATTTCAAAGGTCTTTTATTTTGAAACTCTACATCAGAATGTCCTGATTTTTTCTGAGTGACTAGATGGGGGTGTCCTGCTATCACCATGGAGTTAGATGAGTCTTTGATACTGGACAGTGTTTGTTTTATTCCCATCTAAAAACAGGGATGATAGCTCATATATGAGAATTCAAAGGTATTTTATTTTGAAAATCCAAATCAGAATGTCCTGATTCTCCCTGAGTGACTAGGTGGGGTGTCCTGCTATCACCCTGGAGTGAGATGCGTCTTTGATACTGGACAGTTTTTGTTTTATTCTCATCTAAAAACAGGGATGATAGCTCATACAATAGAGATTTCAAAGGTATTTTATTTTGAAACTCTACATCAGAATATCCTGATTTTTTCTGAGTGACTAGGTGGGGTGTCCTGTTATCACCCTGGAGTTTGATGAGTCTTTGATATTGGACAGTTATTGTTTTATTCTCATCTAAATACAGGGATGATAGCTCATATATGAGATTTCAAAGGTATTTTATTTTGAAACTGTACATCAGAATGTCCTGATTTTTTCTGAGTGACTAGATGGGGTGTCCTGCTATCACCCTGGAGTGAGATGAGTCTTTGATACTGGACAGTTTTTGTTTTATTCTCATCTAAAAACAGGGATGATAGCTCATGCAATAGAGATTTCAAAGGTCTTTTATTTTGAAACTGTACATCAGAATGTCCTGATTCTCCCTGAGTGACTAGGTGGGGTTTCCTGCTATCACCCTGGAGTGAGATGAGTTTTTGATATTGGACAGTATTTGTTTTATTCTCATCTAAAAACAGGGATGATAGCTCATATATGAGACTTCAAAGGTATTTTATTTTGAAACTGTAAATCAGAATGTCCTGATTTTTTCTGAGGGACTAGATGTGGTGTCCTGCTATCACCCTGGAGTGAGATGAGTCTTTGATACTGGACAGTTTTTGTTTTATTCTCATCTAAAAACAGGGATGATAGATCATGCAATAGAGATTTCAAAGGTCTTTTATTTTGAAACTGTACATCAGAATGTCCTGATTCTCCCTGAGTGACTAGGTGGGGTTTCCTGCTATCACCCTGGAGTGAGATGAGTTTTTGATATTGGACAGTATTTGTTTTATTCTCATCTAAAAACAGGGATGATAGCTCATATATGAGACTTCAAAGGTATTTTATTTTGAAACTCTACATCAGAATGTCCTGATTTTTTCGGAGTGACTAGAAAGGGTGTCCTGCTATCACCCTGGAGTGAGATAGGTCTTTGATACTGGACAGTGTTTGTTTTATTCTCATCTAAAAACAGGGATGATAGCTCATACAATAGAGATTTAAAAGGTATTTTATTTTGAAACTCTACATCAGAATCTCCTGATTCTTCCTGAGTGACTAGGTGGGGTGTCATGCTATCACCCTGGAGTGAGATGAGTCTTTTATACTGGACAGTTTTTGTTTTATTCTCATCTAAATACAGGGATGATAGCTCATACAATAGTGATTACAAAGGTATTTTATTTTGAAACTCTACATCAGAATGTCCGGATTCTCCCTGAGTGACTAGGTGGGGTGTCCTGTTATCCCCCTGAAGGAAAATGAGTATTTGATACTTGACAGTTTTTGTTTTATTCTTATCTAAATACAGAGGGATGATAGCTCATATATTAGATTTCAAAGGTCTTTTATTTTGAAACTCTACATCAGAATATCCTGATTTTTTCTGAGTGACTATATGGGGTGTCCTGCTATCACCATGGAGTTAGATGAGTCTTTGATACTGGACAGTGTTTGTTTTATTCCAATCTAAAAACAGGGATGATAGCTCATATATGAGACTTCAAAGGTATTTTATTTTGAAACTCTACATCAGAATGTTCTGATTCTCCCTGAGTGACTAGGTGTGGTGACCTGCTATCACCCTTGATTGAGATCTGTCTTTGATACTGGACAGTTTTTGTTTTATTCTCATCTAAAAACAGGGATGATAGCTCATACAATAGAGATTTCAAAGGTATTTTATTTTGAAACTCTACATCAGAATGTCCTGATTTTTCTGAGTGACTAGGTGGGGTTTCTTGCTATCACCCTGGAGTGAGATGAGTCTTTGATACTGGAGAGTCTTTGTTTTATTCTCATCTAAACAGAGAGGGATGATAGCTCATATATGAGATTTCAAAGGTCTTTTATTTTGAAACTCTACATCAGAATGTCCTGATTTTTTTTCGGAGTGACTAGATGGGGTGTCCTGCTATCACCCTGGAGTGAGATGGGTCTTTGATACTGGACAGTGTTTGTTTTATTCTCATCTAAAAACAGGGATGATAGCTCATACAATAGAGATTTCAAAGGTCTTTTATTTTGAATGTCTACATCAGAATGTCCTGATTCTCCCAGGGTGACTAGGTGGGGTGTCCTGCTACACCCTGGAGTTAGATGAGTCTTTGATACTGGACAATTTTTGTTTTATTCTCATCTAAAAACAGGGATGATAGCTCATATATGAGACTTCAAAGGTCTTTTATTTTTGAAACTCTACATCAGAAAGCCTTGATTCTCCCTGAGTGACTAGGTGGGGTGTCCTGTTATCACCCTGAAGGGAATTGAGTATTTGATACTGGACAGTGTTTGTTTTATTCTTATCTAAATGCAGAGGGATGATAGCTCATATATGAGATTTCAAAGGTATTTTATTTTGAAACTGTAAATCAGAATGTCCTGATTTTTTCTGAGTGACTAGATGTGGTGTCCTGCTATCACCCTGGAGTGAGATGATTCTTTGATACTGGACAGTTTTTGTTTTATTCTCATCTAAAAACAGGGATGATAGCTCATGCAATAGAGATTTCAAAGGTCTTTTATTTTGAAACTGTACATCAGAATGTCCTGATTCTCCCTGAGTGACTAGGTGGGGTTTCCTGCTATCACCCTGGAGTGAGATGAGTTTTTGATATTGGACAGTATTTGTTTTATTCTCATCTAAAAACAGGGATGATAGCTCATATATGAGACTTCAAAGGTATTTTATTTTGAAACTCTACATCAGAATGTCCTGATTTTTTCGGAGTGACTAGAAAGGGTGTCCTGCTATCACCCTGGAGTGAGATAGGTCTTTGATACTGGACAGTGTTTGTTTTATTCTCATCTAAAAACAGGGATGATAGCTCATACAATAGAGATTTAAAAGGTCTTTTATTTTGAAACTCTACATCAGAATCTCCTGATTCTTCCTGAGTGACTAGGTGGGGTGTCATGCTATCACCCTGGAGTGAGATGTGTCTTTGATACTGGAGAGTCTTTGTTTTATTCTCATCTAAACAGAGAGGAATGATAGCTCATACATGAGATTTCAAAGGTCTTTTATTTTGAAACTCTACATCAGAATGTCCTGATTTTTTCTGAGTGACTAGATGGGGTGTCCTGCTATCACCATGGAGTTAGATGAGTCTTTGATACTGGACAGTGTTTGTTTTATTCCCATAGAGATTTCAAAGGTCTTTTATTTTGAAACTCTACATCAGAATGTCCTGATTTTTTCTGAGTGACTAGATGGGGTGTCCTGCTATCAACATGGAGTTAGATGAGTCTTTGATACTGGACAGTGTTTGTTTTATTCCAATCTAAAAACAGGGATGATAGCTCATATATGAGATTTCAAAGGTCTTTTATTTTGAAACTCTACATAAGAATGTCCTGATTTTTTTTCGGAGTGACTAGATGGGGTGTCCTGCTATCACCCTGGAGTGAGATAGGTCTTTGATACTGGACAGTGTTTGTTTTATTCTCATCTAAAAACAGGGATGATAGCTCATACAATAGAGATTTAAAAGGTCTTTTATTTTGAAACTCTACATCAGAATCTCCTGATTCTTCCTGAGTGACTAGGTGGGGTGGCATGCTATCACCCTGGAGTGAGATGTGTCTTTGATACTGGAGAGTCTTTGTTTTATTCTCATCTAAACAGAGAGGGATGATAGCTCATACATGAGATTTCAAAGGTCTTTTATTTTGAAACTCTACATCAGAATGTCCTGATTTTTTCTGAGTGACTAGATGGGGTGTCCTGCTGTCACCATGGAGTTAGATGAGTCTTTGATACTGGACAGTGTGTGTTTTATTCCCATCTAAAAACAGGGATGATAGTTCATATATGAGATTTCAAAGGTAATTTATTTTGAAACTCTAAATCAGAATGTCCTAATTCTCCCTGAGTGACTAGGTGGGGTGTCCTGCTATCACCCTGGATTGAGATGAGTCTTTGATACTGGACAGTTTTTGTTTTATTTTCATCTAAAAACAGGGATGATAGCTCATATATGAGACTTCAAAGGTATTTCATTTTGAAACTCTAAATCAGAATGTCCTGATTCTCCCTGAGTGACTAGGTGGGGTGTCCTGCGATCACCCTGGAGTGAGATGCGTCTTTGATACTGGACAGTTTTTGTTTTATTCTCATCTAAAAATAGGGATGATAGCTCATGCAATAGAGATTTCAAATGTATTTTATTTTGAAACTGTACATCAGAATGTCCTGATCTTTTATGGGTTCTCTAGGTGGGGTGTCTTGCTCATACAATAGAGATTACAAAGGTATTTTATTTTGAAACTCTACATCAGAATGTTCTGATTCTCCATGAGTGACTAGGTGGGGTGTCATGCTATCATCCTGGAGTGAAATGAGTCTTTGATACTGGACAGTTATTGTTTTATTCTCATCTAAAAACACGGATGATAGCTCATATATGAGACTTCAAAGGTATTTTATTTTGAAACTTTAAATCAGAATGTCCTGATTCTCCCTGAGTGACTAGGTGGGGTGTCCTGCTATCACCATGGAGTTAGATGAGTCTTTGATACTGGACAGTGTTTGTTTTATTCCCATAGAGATTTCAAAGGTCTTTTATTTTGAAACTCTACATCAGAATGTCCTGATTTTTTCTGAGTGACTAGATGGGGTGTCCTGCTATCAACATGGAGTTAGATGAGTCTTTGATACTGGACAGTGTTTGTTTTATTCCAATCTAAATACAGGGATGATAGCTCATATATGAGATTTCAAAGGTCTTTTATTTTGAAACTCTACATAAGAATGTCCTGATTTTTTTTCGGAGTGACTAGATGGGGTGTCCTGCTATCACCCTGGAGTGAGATAGGTCTTTGATACTGGACAGTGTTTGTTTTATTCTCATCTAAAAACAGGGATGATAGCTCATACAATAGAGATTTAAAAGGTCTTTTATTTTGAAACTCTACATCAGAATCTCCTGATTCTTCCTGAGTGACTAGGTGGGGTGGCATGCTATCACCCTGGAGTGAGATGTGTCTTTGATACTGGAGAGTCTTTGTTTTATTCTCATCTAAACAGAGAGGGATGATAGCTCATACATGAGATTTCAAAGGTCTTTTATTTTGAAACTCTACATCAGAATGTCCTGATTTTTTCTGAGTGACTAGATGGGGTGTCCTGCTGTCACCCTGGATTGAGATGAGTCTTTGATACTGGACAGTTTTTGTTTTATTTTCATCTAAAAACAGGGATGATAGCTCATATATGAGACTTCAAAGGTATTTCATTTTGAAACTCTAAATCAGAATGTCCTGATTCTCCCTGAGTGACTAGGTGGGGTGTCCTGCGATCACCCTGGAGTGAGATGCGTCTTTGATACTGGACAGTTTTTGTTTTATTCTCATCTAAAAATAGGGATGATAGCTCATGCAATAGAGATTTCAAATGTATTTTATTTTGAAACTGTACATCAGAATGTCCTGATCTTTTATGGGTTCTCTAGGTGGGGTGTCTTGCTCATACAATAGAGATTACAAAGGTATTTTATTTTGAAACTCTACATCAGAATGTTCTGATTCTCCATGAGTGACTAGGTGGGGTGTCATGCTATCATCCTGGAGTGAAATGAGTCTTTGATACTGGACAGTTATTGTTTTATTCTCATCTAAAAACACGGATGATAGCTCATATATGAGACTTCAAAGGTATTTTATTTTGAAACTTTAAATCAGAATGTCCTGATTCTCCCTGAGTGACTAGGTGGGGTGTCCTGCTATCACCCTGGAGTGATATGCGTCTTTGATAATGGACAGTTTTTGTTTTATTCTCATCTCAAAACAGGGATGATAGCTCATACAATAGAGATTTCAAAGGTCTTTTATTTTGAAACTGTACATCAGAATGTCCTGATTCTCCCTGAGTGACTAGGTGGGGTTTCCTGCTATCACCCTGGAGTGAGATGAGTTTTTGATATTGGACAGTATTTCTTTTATTCTCATCTAAAAACAGGGATGATAGCTCATATATGAGACTTCAAAGGTATTTTATTTTGAAATTTTACATCAGAATGTCCTGATTTTTTCGGAGTGACTAGAAAGGGTGTCCTGCTATCACCATGGAGTGAGATGAGTCTTTGATACTGGACAGTCTTTGTTTTATTCTCATCTAAATACAGAGGGATGATAGCTCATATATTAGATTTCAAAGGTCTTTTATTTTGAAACTCTACATCAGAATATCCTGATTTTTTCTGAGTGACTAGATGGGGTGTCCTGCTATCACCATGGAGTTAGATGAGTCTTTGATACTGGACAGTGTTTGTTTTATTCCAATCTAAAAACAGGGATGATAGCTCATATATGAGACTTCAAAGGTATTTTATTTTGAAACTCTACATCAGAATGTTCTGATTCTCCCTGAGTGACTAGGTGTGGTGACCTGCTATCACCCTGGATTGAGATCTGTCTTTGATACTGGACAGTTTTTGTTTTATTCTCATCTAAAAACAGGGATGATAGCTCATACAATAGAGATTTCAAAGGTATTTTATTTTGAAACTCTACATCAGAATGTCCTGATTTTTCTGAGTGACTAGGTGGGGTTTCTTGCTATCACCCTGGAGTGAGATGAGTCTTTGATACTGGAGAGTCTTTGTTTTATTCTCATCTAAACAGAGAGGGATGATAGCTCATATATGAGATTTCAAAGGTCTTTTATTTTGAAACTCTACATCAGAATGTCCTGATTTTTTTTCGGAGTGACTAGATGGGGTGTCCTGCTATCACCCTGGAGTGAGATGGGTCTTTGATACTGGACAGTGTTTGTTTTATTCTCATCTAAAAACAGGGATGATAGCTCATACAATAGAGATTTCAAAGGTCTTTTATTTTGAAACTGTACATCAGAATCTCCTGATTCTCCCTGAGTGACTAGGTGGGGTGTCATGCTATCACCCTGGAGTGAGATGGGTCTTTGATACTGGACAGTGTTTGTTTTATTCTCATCTAAAAACAGGGATGATAGCTCATACAATAGAGATTTCAAAGGTCTTTTATTTTGAATGTCTACATCAGAATGTCCTGATTCTCCCAGGGTGACTAGGTGGGGTGTCCTGCTACACCCTGGAGTTAGATGAGTCTTTGATACTGGACAATTTTTGTTTTATTCTCATCTAAAAACAGGGATGATAGCTCATATATGAGACTTCAAAGGTCTTTTATTTTTGAAACTCTACATCAGAAAGCCTTGATTCTCCCTGAGTGACTAGGTGGGGTGTCCTGTTATCACCCTGAAGGGAATTGAGTATTTGATACTGGACAGTGTTTGTTTTATTCTTATCTAAATGCAGAGGGATGATAGCTCATATATGAGATTTCAAAGGTATTTTATTTTGAAACTGTAAATCAGAATGTCCTGATTTTTTCTGAGTGACTAGATGTGGTGTCCTGCTATCACCCTGGAGTGAGATGAGTCTTTGATACTGGACAGTTTTTGTTTTATTCTCATCTAAAAACAGGGATGATAGCTCATGCAATAGAGATTTCAAAGGTCTTTTATTTTGAAACTGTACATCAGAATGTCCTGATTCTCCCTGAGTGACTAGGTGGGGTTTCCTGCTATCACCCTGGAGTGAGATGAGTTTTTGATATTGGACAGTATTTGTTTTATTCTCATCTAAAAACAGGGATGATAGCTCATATATGAGACTTCAAAGGTATTTTATTTTGAAACTCTACATCAGAATGTCCTGATTTTTTCGGAGTGACTAGAAAGGGTGTCCTGCTATCACCCTGGAGTGAGATAGGTCTTTGATACTGGACAGTGTTTGTTTTATTCTCATCTAAAAACAGGGATGATAGCTCATACAATAGAGATTTAAAAGGTATTTTATTTTGAAACTCTACATCAGAATCTCCTGATTCTTCCTGAGTGACTAGGTTGGGTGTCATGCTATCACCCTGGAGTGAGATGTGTCTTTGATACTGGAGAGTCTTTGTTTTATTCTCATCTAAACAGAGAGGAATGATAGCTCATACATGAGATTTCAAAGGTCTTTTATTTTGAAACTCTACATCAGAATGTCCTGATTTTTTCTGAGTGACTAAATGGGGTGTCCTGCTATCACCATGGAGTTAGATGAGTCTTTGATACTGGACAGTGTTTGTTTTATTCCCATAGAGATTTCAAAGGTCTTTTATTTTGAAACTCTACATCAGAATGTCCTGATTTTTTCTGAGTGACTAGATGGGGTGTCCTGCTATCAACATGGAGTTAGATGAGTCTTTGATACTGGACAGTGTTTGTTTTATTCCAATCTAAAAACAGGGATGATAGCTCATATATGAGACTTCAAAGGTATTTTATTTTGAAACTCTAAATCAGAATGTCCTGATTCTCCCTGAGTGACTAGGTGGGGTGTCCTGCTATCACCCTGGAGTGAGATGCGTCTTTGATACTGTACAGTTTTTGTTTTATTCTCATCTAAAAATAGGGATGATAGCTCATGCAATAGAGATTTCAAATGTATTTTATTTTGAAACTGTACATCAGAATGTCCTGATCTTTTATCGGTTCTCTAGGTGGGGTGTCCTGCTATCACCCTGGAGTGAGATGAGTCTTTAATACTGGAGAGTTTTTGTTTTATTCTCATCTAAACTGAGATGGATGATAGCTCATATATGAGATTTCAAAGGTCTTTTATTTTGAAACTCTACATAAGAATGTCCTGATTTTTTTTCGGAGTGACTAGATGGGGTGTCCTGCTATCACCCTGGAGTGAGATAGGTCTTTGATACTGGACAGTGTTTGTTTTATTCTCATCTCAAAACAGGGATGATAGCTCATACAATAGAGATTTCAAAGGTCTTTTATTTTGAAACTGTACATCAGAATGTCCTGATTCTCCCTGAGTGACTAGGTGGGGTTTCCTGCTATCACCCTGGAGTGAGATGAGTTTTTGATATTGGACAGTATTTGTTTTATTCTCATCTAAAAACAGGGATGATAGCTCATATATGAGACTTCAAAGGTATTTTATTTTGAAATTTTACATCAGAATGTCCTGATTTTTTCGGAGTGACTAGAAAGGGTGTCCTGCTATCACCATGGAGTTAGATGAGTCTTTGATACTGGAGAGTCTTTATTTTATTCTCATCTAAACAGAGAGGGATGATAGCTCATATATGAGATTTCAAAGGTCTTTTATTTTGAAACTCTACATCAGAATGTCCTGATTTTTTTTCGGAGTGACTAGATGGGGTGTCTTGCTATCACCCTGGAGTGAGATGGGTCTTTGATACTGGACAGTGTTTGTTTTATTCTCATCTAAAAACAGGGATGATAGCTCATACAATAGAGATTTCAAAGATCTTTTATTTTGAAACTGTACATCAGAATCTCCTGATTCTCCCTGAGTGACTAGGTGGGGTGTCATGCTATCACCCTGGAGTGAGATGGGTCTTTGATACTGGACAGTGTTTGTTTTATTCTCATCTAAAAACAGGGATGATAGCTCATACAATAGAGATTTCAAAGGTCTTTTATTTTGAATGTCTACATCAGAATGTCCTGATTCTCCCAGGTTGACTAGGTGGGGTGTCCTGCTACACCCTGGAGTTAGATGAGTCTTTGATACTGGACAATTTTTGTTTTATTCTCATCTAAAAACAGGGATGATAGCTCATATATGAGACTTCAAAGGTCTTTTATTTTTGAAACTCTACATCAGAAAGCCTTGATTCTCCCTGAGTGACTAGGTGGGGTGTCCTGTTATCACCCTGAAGGGAATTGAGTATTTGATACTGGACAGTGTTTGTTTTATTCTTATCTAAATGCAGAGGGATGATAGCTCATATATGAGATTTCAAAGGTATTTTATTTTGAAACTCTACATCAGAATGTCCTGATTTTTTCGGAGTGACTAGAAAGGGTGTCCTGCTATCACCCTGGAGTGAGATAGGTCTTTGATACTGGACAGTGTTTGTTTTATTCTCATCTAAAAACAGGGATGATAGCTCATACAATAGAGATTTAAAAGGTATTTTATTTTGAAACTCTACATCAGAATCTCCTGATTCTTCCTGAGTGACTAGGTGGGGTGTCATGCTATCACCCTGGAGTGAGATGTGTCTTTGATACTGGACAGTGTTTGTTTTATTCCCATAGAGATTTCAAAGGTCTTTTATTTTGAAACTCTACATCAGAATGTCCTGTTTTTTTCTGAGTGACTAGATGGGGTGTCCTGCTATCAACATGGAGTTAGATGAGTCTTTGATACTGGACAGTGTTTGTTTTATTCCAATCTAAAAACAGGGATGATAGCTCATATATGAGACTTCAAAGGTATTTTATTTTGAAACTCTAAATCAGAATGTCCTGATTCTCCCTGAGTGACTAGGTGGGGTGTCCTGCTATCACCCTGGAGTGAGATGCGTCTTTGATACTGTACAGTTTTTGTTTTATTCTCATCTAAAAATAGGGATGATAGCTCATGCAATAGAGATTTCAAATGTATTTTATTTTGAAACTGTACATCAGAATGTCCTGATCTTTTATCGGTTCTCTAGGTGGGGTGTCCTGCTATCACCCTGGAGTGAGATGAGTCTTTAATACTGGAGAGTTTTTGTTTTATTCTCATCTAAACTGAGATGGATGATAGCTCATATATGAGATTTCAAAGGTCTTTTATTTTGAAACTCTACATAAGAATGTCCTGATTTTTTTTCGGAGTGACTAGATGGGGTGTCCTGCTTTCACCCTGGAGTGAGATAGGTCTTTGATACTGGACAGTATTTGTTTTATTCTCATCTCAAAACAGGGATGATAGCTCATACAATAGAGATTTCAAAGGTCTTTTATTTTGAAACTGTACATCAGAATGTCCTGATTTTTTCTGAGTGACTAGATGGGGTGTCCTGCTATCACCCTGGAGTGAGATGAGTCTTTGATACTGGACAGTTTTTGTTTTATTCTCATCTAAAAACAGGGATGATAGCTAATACAATAGAGATTTCACAAATATTTTATTTTGAAACTCTACATCAGAATGTCCTGATTTTTTCTCAGTGACTAGATGGGGTGTCCTGCTATCACCCTGGAGTGAGATGAGTCTTTGATACTGGAGAGATTTTGTTTTATTCTCATCTAAACAGAGAGGGATGATAGCTCATATATGAGATTTCAAAGGTCTTTTATTTTGAAACTCTACATCAGAATGTCCTGATTTTTTCTGAGTGACTAGATGGGATGTCCTGCTATCACCATGGCGTTAGATGAGTCTTTGATACTGGACAGTTATTGTTTTATTCTCATATAAAAACAGGGATGATAGCTCATACAATAGAGATTTCAAAGGTCTTTTATTTTGAAACTGTACATCAGAAAGTCCTGATTCTCCCTGAGTGACTAGGTGGGGTGTCCTGTTATCACCCTGAAGGGAAATGAGTATTTGATACTCGACAGTGTTTGTTTTATTCTTATCTAAATACAGAGGGATGATAGCTCATATATGAGATTTCAAAGGTCTTTTATTTTGAAACTCTACATCAGAATGTCCTGATTTTTTCTGAGTGACTAGATGGGGTGTCCTGCTATCACCCTGGAGTGAGATGAGTCTTTAATACTGGAGAGTTTGTGTTTTATTCTCATCTAAACAGAGAGGGATGATAGCTCATATATGAGATTTCAAAGGTCTTTTATTTTGAAACTCTACATCAGAATGTCCTGATTTTTTCTGAGTGACTAGATGGGGGTGTCCTGCTATCACCATGGAGTTAGATGAGTCTTTGATTCTGGACAGTGTTTGTTTTATTCCCATCTAAAAACAGGGATGATAGCTCATATATGAGAATTCAAAGGTATTTTATTTTGAAAATCCAAATCAGAATGTCCTGATTCTCCCTGAGTGACTAGGTGGGGTGTCCTGCTATCACCCTGGAGTGAGATGCGTCTTTGATACTGGACAGTTTTTGTTTTATTCTCATCTAAAAACAGGGATGATAGCTCATACAATAGAGATTTCAAAGGTCTTTTATTTTGAAATTCTAAATCAGAATGTCCTGATTCTCCCTGAGTGACTAGGTGGGGTGTCCTGCTATCACCCTGGAGTGAGATGAGTCTTTGATACTGGACAGTTTTTGTTTTATTCTCATCTAAATACAGGGATGATAGCTCATACAATAGTGATTACAAAGGTCTTTTATTTTGAAACTCTACATCAGAATGTCCGGATTCTCCCTGAGTGACTAGGTGGGGTGTCCTGTTATCCCCCTGAAGGAAAATGAGTATTTGATACTGGACAGTTTTTATTTTATTCTTTTCTAAATACAGAGGGATGATAGCTCATATATTAGATTTCAAAGGTCTTTTATTTTGAAACTCTACATCAGAATATCCTGATTTTTTCTGAGTGACTAGATGGGGTGTCCTGCTATCACCATGGAGTTAGATGAGTCTTTGATACTGGACAGTGTTTGTTTTATTCCAATGTAAAAACAGGGATGATAGCTCATATATGAGACTTCAAAGGTATTTTATTTTGAAACTCGACATCAGAATGTTCTGATTCTCCCTGAGTGACTAGGTGGGGTGTCCTGCTATCACCCTGGATTGAGATCTGTCTTTGATACTGGACAGTTTTTGTTTTATTCTCATCTAAAAACAGGGATGATAGCTCATACAATAGAGATTTCAAAGGTATTTTATTTTGAAACTCTAAATCAGAATGTCCTGATTTTTCTGAGTGACTAGGTGGGGTTTCCTGCTATCACCGTGGAGTGAGATGAGTCTTTGATACTGGAGAGTCTTTGTTTTATTCTCATCTAAACAGAGAGGGATGATAGCTCATATATGAGATTTCAAAGGTCTTTTATTTTGAAACTCTACATCAGAATGTCCTGATTTTTTTTCGGAGTGACTAGATGGGGTGTCCTGCTATCACCCTGGAGTGAGATGGGTCTTTGATACTGGACAGTTATTGTTTTATTCTCATCTAAAAACACGGATGATAGCTCATATATGAGACTTCAAAGGTATTTTATTTTGAAACTCTACATCAGAATGTCCTGATTTTTTCTGAGTGACTAGATGGGGTGTCCTGCTATCACCATGGAGTTAGATGAGTCTTTGATACTGGACAGTGTTTGTGTTATTCCCATAGAGATTTCAAAGGTCTTTTATTTTGAAACTCTACATCAGAATGTCCTGATTCTCCCTGAGTGACTAGGTGGGATGTCCTGCTATCACCCTGGAGTGAGATGCGTCTTTGATACTGGACAGTTTTTGTTTTATTCTCATCTAAAAACAGGGATGATAGCTCATACAATAGAGATTTCAAAGGTATTTTATTTTGAAACTCTACATCAGAATGTCCTGATTTTTTCTGAGTGACTAGATGGGGGTGTCCTGCTATCACCATGGAGTTAGATGAGTCTTTGATACTGGACAGTGTTTGTTTTATTCCCATCTAAAAACAGGGATGATAGCTCATATATGAGACTTCAAAGGTATTTTATTTTGAAACTTTAAATCAGAATGTCCTGATTCTCCCTGAGTGACTAGGTGGGGTGTCCTGCTATCACCCTGGAGTGAGATGCGTCTTTGATACTGGACAGTTTTTGTTTTATTCTCATCTCAAAACAGGGATGATAGCTCATACAATAGACATTTCAAAGGTCTTTTATTTTGAAACTGTACATCAGAATGTCCTGATTCTCCCTGAGTGACTAGGTGGGGTTTCCTGCTATCACCCTGGAGTGAGATGAGTTTTTGATATTGGACAGTATTTGTTTTATTCTCATCTAAAAACAGGGATGATAGCTCATATATGAGACTTCAAAGGTATTTTATTTTGAAATTCTACATAAGAATGTCATGATTTTTTCGGAGTGACTAGAAAGGGTGTCCTGCTATCACCATGGAGTGAGATGAGTCTTTGATACTGGACAGTCTTTGTTTTATTCTCATCTAAAAACAGGGATGATAGCTCATACAATAGAGATTTCAAAGGTCTTTTATTTTGAAACTCTACATCAGAATGTCCTGATTTTTTCTGAGTGACTAGATGGGATGTCCTGCTATCACCATGGCGTTAGATGAGTCTTTGATACTGGACAGTTATTGTTTTATTCTCATCTAAAAACAGGGATGATAGCTCATACAATAGAGATTTCAAAGGTCTTTTATTTTGAAACTGTACATCAGAAAGTCCTGATTCTCCCTGAGTGACTAGGTGGGGTGTCCTGTTATCACCCTGGAGTGAGATGCGTCTTTGATACTGGACAGTTTTTGTTTTATTCTCATCTAAAAACAGGGATGATAGCTCATACAATAGAGATTTCAAAGGTATTTTATTTTGAAACTCTACATCAGAATGTCCTGATTTTTTCTGAGTGACTAGGTGGGGTGTCCTGTTATCACCCTGGAGTTTGATGAGTCTTTGATATTGGACAGTTATTGTTTTATTCTCATCTAAATACAGGGATGATAGCTCATATATGAGACTTCAAAGGTCTTTTATTTTGAAACTGTACATCAGAATGTCCTGATTTTTTCTGAGTGACTAGATGGGGTGTCCTGCTATCACCCTGGAGTGAGATGAGTCTTTGATACAGGACAGTTTTTGTTTTATTCTCATCTAAAAACAGGGATGATAGCTAATACAATAGAGATTTCAAAAATATTTTATTTTGAAACTCTACATCAGAATGTCCTGATTTTTTCTCAGTGACTAGATGGGGTGTCCTGCTATCACCCTGGAGTGAGATGAGTTTTTGATATTGGACAGTATTTGTTTTATTCTCATCTAAAAACAGGGATGATAGCTCATATATGAGATTTCAAAGGTCTTTTATTTTGAAACTCTACATCAGAATGTCCTGATTTTTTCTGAGTGACTAGATGGGGTGTCCTGCTATCACCCTGGAGTGAGATGCGTCTTTGATACTGGACAGTTATTGTTTTATTATCATCTAAAAACAGGGATGATAGCTCATACAATAGAGACTTCAAAGGTCTTTTATTTTGAAACTGTACATCAGAAAGTCCTGATTCTCCCTGAGTGACTAGGTGGGGTGTCCTGTTATCACCCTGAAGGGAAATGAGTATTTGATACTCGACAGTGTTTGTTTTATTCTTATCTAAATACAGAGGGATGATAGCTCAAATATGAGATTTCAAAGGTCTTTTATTTTGAAATTCTACATCAGAATGTCCTGATTCTCTCTGAGTGACTAGGTGGGGTGTCATGCTATCACCCTGGAGTGAGATGAGTTTTTGATACTGGACAGTTATTGTTTTATTCTCATCTAAAAAATGGGATGATAGCTCATATATGAGAATTCAAAGGTCTTTTATTTTGAAACTCTACATCAGAATGTCCTGATTTCTTCTGAGTGACTAGATGGGGGTGTCCTGCTATCACCATGGAGTTAGATGAGTCTTTGATACTGGACAGTGTTTGTTTTATTCCCATCTAAAAACAGGGATGATAGCTCATATATGAGAATTCAAAGGTATTTTATTTTGAAAATCCAAATCAGAATGTCCTGATTCTCCCTGAGTGACTAGGTGGGGTGTCCTGCTTTCACCCTGGAGTGAGATGCGTCTTTGATACTGGACAGTTTTTGTTTTATTCTCATCTAAAAACAGGGATGATAGCTCATACAATAGAGATTTCAAAGGTATTTTATTTTGAAACTCTACATCAGAATGTCCTGATTTTTTCTGAGTGACTAGGTGGGGTGTCCTGTTATCACCCTGGAGTTTGATGAGTCTTTGATATTGGACAGTTATTGTTTTATTCTCATCTAAATAAAGGGATGATAGCTCATATATGAGATTTCAAAGGTATTTTATTTTGAAACTGTACATCAGAATGTCCTGATTTTTTCTGAGTGACTAGATGGGGTGTCCTGCTATCACCCTGGAGTGAGATGAGTCTTTGATACTGGACAGTTTTTGTTTTATTCTCATCTAAAAACAGGGATGATAGCTCATGCAATAGAGATTTCAAAGGTCTTTTATTTTGAAACTGTACATCAGAATGTCCTGATTCTCCCTGAGTGACTAGGTGGGGTTTCCTGCTATCACCCTGGAGTGAGATGAGTTTTTGTTATTGGACAGTATTTGTTTTATTCTCATCTAAAAACAGGGATGATAGCTCATATATGAGACTTCAAAGGTATTTTATTTTGAAACTGTAAATCAGAATGTCCTGATTTTTTCTGAGTGACTAGATGTGGTGTCCTGCTATCACCCTTGAGTGAGATGAGTCTTTGATACTGGACAGTTTTTGTTTTATTCTCATCTAAAAACAGGGATGATAGCTCATGCAATAGAGATTTCAAAGGTCTTTTATTTTGAAACTGTACATCAGAATGTCCTGATTCTCCCTGAGTGACTAGGTGGGGTTTCCTGCTATCACCCTGGAGTGAGATGAGTTTTTGATATTGGACAGTTTTTGTTTTATTCTCATCTAAAAACAGGGATGATAGCTCATATATGAGACTTCAAAGGTATTTTATTTTGAAACTCTACATCAGAATGTCCTGATTTTTTCGGAGTGACTAGAAAGGGTGTCCTGCTATCACCATGGAGTGAGATGAGTCTTTGATACTGGACAGTCTTTGTTTTATTCTCATCTAAAAACAGGGATGATAGCTCATACAATAGATATTTCAAAGGTCTTTTATTTTGAAACTCTACATCAGAAAGTCCTGATTCTCCCTGAGTGACTAGGTGGGGTTTCATGCTATCACCCTGGAGTGAGATGAGTCTTTGATACTGGACAGTTTTTGTTTTATTCTCATCTAAAAACAGGGATGATAGCTAATACAATAGAGATTTCAAAAATATTTTATTTTGAAACTCTACATCAGAAGGTCCTGATTTTTTCTCAGTGACTAGATGGGGTGTCCTGCTATCACCCTGGAGTGAGATGAGTCTTTGATACTGGAGAGATTTTGTTTTATTCTCATCTAAACAGAGAGGGATGATAGCTCATATATGAGATTTCAAAGGTCTTTTATTTTGAAACTCTAGATCAGAATGTCCTGATTTTTTCTGAGTGACTAGATGGTTATGTCCTGCTATCACCATGGCGTTAGATGAGTCTGTGATACTGGACAATTATTGTTTTATTCTCATCTAAAAACAGGGATGATAGCTCATACAATAGAGATTTCAAAGGTCTTTTATTTTTAAACTGTACATCAGAAAGTCCCGATTCTCCCTGAGTGACTAGGTGGGGTGTCCTGTTATCACCCTGAAGGGAAATGAGTATTTGATACTTGACAGTGTTTGTTTTATTCGTATCTAAATACAGAGGGATGATAGCTCATATATGAGATTTCAAAGGTCTTTTATTTTGAAACTCTACATCAGAATGTCCTGATTCTCCCTGAGTGACTAGGTGGGGTGTCATGCTATCACCCTGGAGTGAGATGAGTTTTTGATACTGGACAGTTATTGTTTTATTCTCATCTAAAAAATGGGATGATAGCTCATATATGAGATTTCAAAGGTCTTTTATTTTGAAACTCTAAATCAGAATGTCCTGATTCTCCCTGAGTGACTAGGTGGGGTGTCCTGCTATCACCCTGGAGTGAGATGCGTCTTTGATACTGGACAGTTATTGTTTTATTCTCATCTAAAAAATGGGATGATAGCTCATATATGAGATTTCAAAGGTCTTTTATTTTGAAACTCTACATCAGAATGTCCTGATTTTTTCTGAGTGACTAGATGGGGTGTCCTGCTATCACCATGGAGTTAGATGAGTCTTTGATACTGGACAGTGTTTGTTTTATTCCCATCTAAAAACAGGGATGATAGCTCATATATGAGACTTCAAAGGTATTTTATTTTGAAACTCTAAATCAGAATGTCCTGATTCTCCCTGAGTGACTAGGTGGGGTGTCCTCCTATCACCCTGGAGTGAGATGCGTCTTTGATACTGGACAGTTTTTGTTTTATTCTTATCTAAATACAGAGGGATGATAGCTCATAAATGAGATTTCAAAGGTCTTTTATTTTGAAACTCTACATCAGAATGTCCTGATTCTCCCTGAGTGACTAGGTGGGGTGTCATGCTATCACCCTGGAGTGAGATGAGTTTTTGATGCTTCACAGTTATTGTTTTATTCTCATCTAAAAAATGGGATGATAGCTCATATATGAGAATTCAAAGGTATTTTATTTTGAAACTCTACATCAGAATGTCCTGATTTTTTCTGAGTGACTAGATGGGGTGTCCTGCTATCACCCTGGAGTGAGATGAGTCTTTGATACTGGAGAGTTTTTTGTTTTATTCTCATCTAAACAGAGAGGGATGATAGCTCATATATGAGATTTCAAAGGTATTTTATTTTGAAACTCTACATCAGAATGTCCTGATTCTCCCTGAGTGACTAGGTGGGGTGTCCTGCTATCACCCTGGAGTGAGATGCGTCTTTGATACTGGACAGTTTTTGTTTTATTCTCATCTAAAAACAGGGATGATAGCTCATACAATAGAGATTTCAAAGGTCTTTTATTTTGAAATTCTAAATCAGAATGTCCTGATTCTCCCTGAGTGACTAGGTGGGGTGTCCTGCTATCACCCTGGAGTGAGATGAGTCTTTGATACTGGACAGTTTTTGTTTTATTCTCATCTAAATACAGGGATGATAGCTCATACAATAGTGATTACACAGGTCTTTTATTTTGAAACTCTACATCAGAATGTCCGGATTCTCCCTGAGTGACTAGGTGGGGTGTCCTGTTATCCCCCTGAAGGAAAATGAGTATTTGATACTGGACAGTTTTTATTTTATTCTTATCTAAATACAGAGGGATGATAGCTCATATATTAGATTTCAAAGGTCTTTTATTTTGAAACTCTACATCAGAATATCCTGATTTTTTCTGAGTGACTAGATGGGGTGTCCTGCTATCACCATGGAGTTAGATGAGTCTTTGATACTGGACAGTGTTTGTTTTATTCCAATCTAAAAACAGGGATGATAGCTCATATATGAGACTTCAAAGGTATTTTATTTTGAAACTCTACATCAGAATGTTCTGATTCTCCCTGAGTGACTAGGTGGGGTGTCCTGCTATCACCCTGGATTGAGATCTGTCTTTGATACTGGACAGTTTTTGTTTTATTATCATCTAAAAACAGGGATGATAGCTCATACAATAGAGATTTCAAAGGTATTTTATTTTGAAACTCTAAATCAGAATGTCCTGATTTTTCTGAGTGACTAGGTGGGGTGTCCTGCTATCACCCTGGAGTGAGATGTGTCTTTGATACTGGACAGTTTTTGTTTTATTCTTATCTAAATACAGAGGGATGATAGCTCATAAATGAGATTTCAAAGGTCTTTTATTTTGAAACTCTACATCAGAATGTCCTGATTCTCCCTGAGTGACTAGGTGGGGTGTCATGCTATCACCCTGGAGTGAGATGAGTTTTTGATACTTCCCAGTTATTGTTTTATTCTCATCTAAAAAATGGGATGATAGCTCATATATGAGAATTCAAAGGTATTTTATTTTGAAACTCTACATCAGAATGTCCTGATTTTTTCTGAGTGACTAGATGGGGTGTCCTGCTATCACCCTGGAGTGAGATGAGTCTTTGATACTGGAGAGTTTTTTGTTTTATTCTCATCTAAACAGAGAGGGATGATAGCTCATATATGAGATTTCAAAGGTCTTTTAATTTGAAACTCTACATCAGAATGTCCTGATTTTTTCTGAGTGACTAGATGGGGGTGTCCTGCTATCACCATGGAGTTAGATGAGTCTTTGATACTGGACAGTGTTTGTTTTATTCCCATCTAAAAACAGGGATGATAGCTCATATATGAGACTTCAAAGGTATTTTATTTTGAAACTCTACATCAGAATGTCCTGATTCTCCCTGAGTGACTAGGTGGGGTGTCCTGCTATCACCCTGGAGTGAGATGCGTCTTTGATACTGGACAGTTTTTGTTTTATTCTCATCTAAAAACAGGGATGATAGCTCATACAATAGAGATTTCAAAGGTCTTTTATTTTGAAACTGTACATCAGAATCTCCTGATTCTCCCTGAGTGACTAGATGGGGTGTCATGCTATCACCCTGGAGTGAGACGGGTCTTTGATACTGGACAGTGTTTGTTTTATTCTCATCTAAATACAGGGATGATAGCTCATATATGAGACTTCAAAGGTCTTTTATTTTTGAAACTCTACATCAGAAAGCCTTGATTCTCCCTGAGTGACTAGGTGGGGTGTCCTGTTATCACCCTGAAGGGAATTGAGTATTTGATACTGGACAGTGTTTGTTTTATTCTTATCTAAATGCAGAGGGATGATAGCTCATATATGAGATTTCAAAGGTCTTTTATTTTGAAACTCTACATCAGAATGTCCTGATTCTCCCTGAGTGACTAGGTGGGGTGTCCTGCTATCACCCTGGAGTGAGATGAGTTTTTGATACTGGACAGTTATTGTTTTATTCTCATCTAAAAACAGGGATGATAGCTCATATATGAGAATTCAAAGGTATTTTATTTTGAAACTCTACATCAGAATGTCCTGATTTTTTCTGAGTGACTATATGGGGTGTCCTGCTATCACCCTGGATTCAGATGAGTCTTTGATACTGGAGAGTTTTTGTTTTATTATCATCTAAACAGAGAGGGATGATAGCTCATATATGAGATTTCAAAGGTCTTTTATTTTGAATCTCTACATCAGAATGTCCTGATTTTTTCTGAGTGACTAGATGGGGTGTCCTGCTATCAACATGGAGTTAGATGAGTCTTTGATACTGGACAGTGTTTGTTTTATTCTCATCTAAAAACAGGGATGATAGCTCATATATGAGACTTCAAAGGTATTTTATTTTGAAACTCTAAATCAGAATGTCCTGATTCTCCCTGAGTGACTAGGTGGGGTGTCCTGCTATCACCCTGGAGTGAGATGCGTCTTTGATACTGGACAGTTTTTGTTTTATTCTCATCTAAAAATAGGGATGATAGCTCATGCAATAGAGATTTCAAATGTATTTTATTTTTGAAACTGTACATCAGAATGTCCTGATCTTTTATCGGTTCTCTAGGTGGGGTGTCCTGCTATCACCCTGGAGTGAGATGAGTCTTTAATACTGGAGAGTTTTTGTTTTATTCTCATCTAAACTGAGATGGATGATAGCTCATATATGAGATTTCAAAGGTCTTTTATTTTGAAACTCTACATAAGAATGTCCTGATTTTTCTTCGGAGTGACTAGATGGGGTGTCCTGCTATCACCATGGAGTGAGATAGGTCTTTGATACTGGACAGTGTTTGTTTTATTCTCATCTAAAAACAGGGATGATAGCTCATACAATAGAGATTTAAAAGGTCTTTTATTTTGAAACTCTACATCAGAATCTCCTGATTCTTCCTGAGTGACTAGGTGGGGTGGCATGCTATCACCCTGGAGTGAGATGTGTCTTTGATACTGGAGAGTCTTTGTTTTATTCTCATCTAAACAGAGAGGGATGATAGCTCATACATGAAATTTCAAAGGTCTTTTATTTTGAAACTCTACATCAGAATGTCCTGATTTTTTCTGAGTGACTAGATGGGGTGTCCTGCTGTCACCATGGAGTTAGATGAGTCTTTGATACTGGACAGTGTGTGTTTTATTCCCATCTAAAAACAGGGATGATAGCTCATATATGAGATTTCAAAGGTATTTTATTTTGAAACTCTAAATCAGAATGTCCTGATTCTCCCTGAGTGACTAGGTGGGGTGTCCTGCTATCACCCTGGATTGAGATGAGTCTTTGATACTGGACAGTTTTTGTTTTATTTTCATCTAAAAACAGGGATGATAGCTCATATATGAGACTTCAAAGGTATTTTATTTTGAAACTCTAAATCAGAATGTCCTGATTCTCCCTGAGTGACTAGGTGGGGTGTCCTGCTATCACCCTGGAGTGAGATGCGTCTTTGATACTGGACAGTTTTTGTTTTATTCTCATCTAAAAATAGGGATGATAGCTCATGCAATAGAGATTTCAAATGTATTTTATGTTGAAACTGTACATCAGAATGTCCTGATCTTTTATGGGTTCTCTAGGTGGGGTGTCCTGCTCATACAATAGAGATTACAAAGGTCTTTTATTTTGAAACTCTACATCAGAATGTTCTGATTCTCCATGAGTGACTAGGTGGGGTGTCATGCTATCATCCTGGAGTGAGAGGAGTCTTTGATACTGGACAGTTATTGTTTTATTCTCATCTAAAAACACGGATGATAGCTCATATATGAGACTTCAAAGGTATTTTATTTTGAAACTCTACATCAGAATGTCCTGATTTTTTCTGAGTGACTAGATGGGGTGTCCTGCTTTCACCATGGAGTTAGATGAGTCTTTGATACTGGACAGTGTTTGTGTTATTCCCATAGAGATTTCAAAGGTCTTTTATTTTGAAACTCTACATCAGAATGTCCTGATTCTCCCTGAGTGACTAGGTGGGGTGTCATGCTATCACCCTGGAGTGAGATGAGTTTTTGATACTGGACAGTTAGTGTTTTATTCTCATCTAAAAAATGGGATGATAGCTCATATATGAGATTTCAAAGGTCTTTTATTTTGAAACTCTAAATCAGAATGTCCTGATTCTCCCTGAGTGACTAGGTGGGGTGTCCTGCTATCACCCTGGAGTGAGATGCGTCTTTGATACTGGACAGTTTTTGTTTTATTCTCATCTAAAAACAGGGATGATAGCTCATGCAATAGAGATTTCAAAGGTATTTTATTTTGAAACTGTACATCAGAAAGTCCTGATTCTCCCTGAGTGACTAGGTGGGGTGTCCTGTTATCACCCTGAAGGGAAATGAGTATTTGATACTGGACAGTGTTTGTTTTATTCTTATCTTAATACAGAGGGATGATAGCTCATATATGAGATTTCAAAGGTCTTTTATTTTGAAACTCTACATCAGAATGTCCTGATTCTCCCTGATTGACTAGGTGGGGTGTCATGCTATCACCCTGGAGTGAGATGAGTTTTTGATACTGGACAGTTATTGTTTTATTCTCATCTAAAAAATGGGATGATAGCTCATATATGAGATTTCAAAGGTCTTTTATTTTGAAACTCTACATCAGAATGTCCTGATTTTTTCTGAGTGACTAGATGGGGTGTCCTGCTATCACCATGGAGTTAGATGAGTCTTTGATACTGGACAGTGTTTGTTTTATTCCCATCTAAAAACAGGGATGATAGCTCATATATGAGACTTCAAAGGTATTTTATTTTGAAACTCTAAATCAGAATGTCCTGATTCTCCCTGAGTGACTAGGTGGGGTGTCCTGTTATCACCCTGGAGTTTGAAGAGTCTTTGATATTGGACAGTTATTGTTTTATTCTCATCTAAATACAGGGATGATAGCTCATATATGAGATTTCAAAGGTATTTTATTTTGAAACTGTACATCAGAATGTCCTGATTCTCCCTGAGTGACTAGGTGGGATGTCCTGCTATCACCCTGGAGTGAGATGCGTCTTTGATACTGGACAGTTTTTGTTTTATTCTCATCTAAAAACAGGGATGATAGCTCATACAATAGAGATTTCAAAGGTATTTTATTTTGAAACTCTACATCAGAATGTCCTGATTTTTTCTGAGTGACTAGATGGGGGTGTCCTGCTATCACCATGGAGTGAGATGAGTCTTTGATACTGGACAGTCTTTGTTTTATTCTCATCTAAAAACAGGGATGATAGCTCATACAATAGATATTTCAAAGGTCTTTTATTTTGAAACTCTACATCAGAAAGTCCTGATTCTCCCTGAGTGACTAGGTGGGGTTTCATGCTATCACCCTGGAGTGAGATGAGTCTTTGATACTGGACAGTTTTTGTTTTATTCTCATCTAAAAACAGGGATGATAGCTAATACAATAGAGATTTCAAAAATATTTTATTTTGAAACTCTACATCAGAAGGTCCTGATTTTTTCTCAGTGACTAGATGGGGTGTCCTGCTATCACCCTGGAGTGAGATGAGTCTTTTATACTGGAGAGATTTTGTTTTATTCTCATCTAAACAGAGAGGGATGATAGCTCATATATGAGATTTCAAAGGTCTTTTATTTTGAAACTCTAGATCAGAATGTCCTGATTTTTTCTGAGTGACTAGATGGTTATGTCCTGCTATCACCATGGCGTTAGATGAGTCTTTGATACTGGACAATTATTGTTTTATTCTCATCTAAAAACAGGGATGATAGCTCATACAATAGAGATTTCAAAGGTCTTTTATTTTGAAACTGTACATCAGAAAGTCCCGATTCTCCCTGAGTGACTAGGTGGGGTGTCCTGTTATCACCCTGAAGGGACATGAGTATTTGATACTTGACAGTGTTTGTTTTATTCTTATCTAAATACAGAGGGATGATAGCTCATATATGAGATTTCAAAGGTCTTTTATTTTGAAACTCTACATCAGAATGTCCTGATTCTCCCTGAGTGACTAGGTGGGGTGTCATGCTATCACCCTGGAGTGAGATGAGTTTTTGATACTGGACAGTTAGTGTTTTATTCTCATCTAAAAAATGGGATGATAGCTCATATATGAGATTTCAAAGGTCTTTTATTTTGAAACTCTAAATCAGAATGTCCTGATTCTCCCTGAGTGACTAGGTGGGGTGTCCTGCTATCACCCTGGAGTGAGATGCGTCTTTGATACTGGACAGTTTTTGTTTTATTCTCATCTAAAAACAGGGATGATAGCTCATGCAATAGAGATTTCAAAGGTATTTTATTTTGAAACTGTACATCAGAAAGTCCTGATTCTCCCTGAGTGACTAGGTGGGGTGTCCTGTTATCACCCTGAAGGGAAATGAGTATTTGATACTGGACAGTGTTTGTTTTATTCTTATCTTAATACAGAGGGATGATAGCTCATAAATGAGATTTCAAAGGTCTTTTATTTTGAAACTCTACATCAGAATGTCCTGATTCTCCCTGAGTGACTAGGTGGGGTGTCATGCTATCACCCTGGAGTGAGATGAGTTTTTGATACTTCACAGTTATTGTTTTATTCTCATCTAAAAAATGGGATGATAGCTCATATATGAGAATTCAAAGGTATTTTATTTTGAAACTCTACATCAGAATGTCCTGATTTTTTCTGAGTGACTAGATGGGGTGTCCTGCTATCACCCTGGAGTGAGATGAGTCTTTGATACTGGAGAGTTTTTTGTTTTATTCTCATCTAAACAGAGAGGGATGATAGCTCATATATGAGATTTCAAAGGTCTTTTATTTTGAAACTCTACATCAGAATGTCCTGATTTTTTCTGAGTGACTAGATGGGGGTGTCCTGCTATCACCATGGAGTTAGATGAGTCTTTGATACTGGACAGTGTTTGTTTTATTCCCATCTAAAAACAGGGATGATAGCTCATATATGAGACTTCAAAGGTATTTTATTTTGAAACTCTACATCAGAATGTCCTGATTCTCCCTGAGTGACTAGGTGGGGTGTCCTGCTATCACCCTGGAGTGAGATGCGTCTTTGATACTGGACAGTTTTTGTTTTATTCTCATCTAAAAACAGGGATGATAGCTCATACAATAGAGATTTCAAAGGTATTTTATTTTGAAACTCTACATCAGAATGTCCTGATTTTTTCTGAGTGACTAGATGGGGTGTCCTGCTATCACCCTGGAGTGAGATGAGTCTTTGATACGGGACAGTTTTTGTTTTATTCTCATCTAAAAACAGGGATGATAGCTCATGCAATAGAGATTTCAAAGGTCTTTTATGTTGAAACTGTACATCAGAATGTCCTGATTCTCCCTGAGTGACTAGGTGGGGAGTCCTGCAATCACCCTGGAGTGAGATGAGTCTTTGATATTGGACAATATTTGTTTTATTCTCATCTAAAAACAGGGATGATAGCTCATGCAATAGATATTTCAAAGGTCTTTTATTTTGAAACTGTACATCAGAAAGTCCTGATTCTCCCTGAGTGAATAGGTGGGGTGTCCTGTTATCACCCTGAAGGGAAATGAGTATTTGATACTGGACAGTCTTTGTTTTATTCTCATCTAAAAACAGGGATGATAGCTCATACAAGAGATATTTCAAAGGTCTTTTATTTTGAAACTGTACATCAGAAAGTCCTGATTCTCCCTGAGTGACTAGGTGGGGTTTCCTGCTATCACCCTGGAGTGAGATGAGTTTTTGATATTGGACAGTATTTGTTTTATTCTCATCTAAAATCAGGGATGATAGCTCATATATGAGACTTCAAAGGTATTTTATTTTGAAACTCTACATCAGAATGTCCTGATTTTTTCGGAGTGACTAGAAAGGGTGTCCTGCTATCACCATGGAGTGAGATGAGTCTTTGATACTGGACAGTTTTTGTTTTATTCTCATCTAAAAACAGGGATGATAGCTCATGCAATAGAGATTTCAAAGGTCTTTTATTTTGAAACTGTACATCAGAAAGTCCTGATTCTCCCTGAGTGACTAGGTGGGGTGTCCTGTTATCACCCTGAAGGGAAATGAGTATTTGATACTGGACAGTGTTTGTTTTATTCTTATCTTAATACAGAGGGATGATAGCTCATATATGAGATTTCAAAGGTCTTTTATTTTGAAACTCTACATCAGAATGTCCTGATTCTCCCTGATTGACTAGGTGGGGTGTCATGCTATCACCCTGGAGTGAGATGAGTTTTTGATACTGGACAGTTATTGTTTTATTCTCATCTAAAAAATGGGATGATAGCTCATATATGAGATTTCAAAGGTCTTTTATTTTGAAACTCTACATCAGAATGTCCTGATTTTTTCTGAGTGACTAGATGGGGTGTCCTGCTATCACCATGGAGTTAGATGAGTCTTTGATACTGGACAGTGTTTGTTTTATTCCCATCTAAAAACAGGGATGATAGCTCATATATGAGACTTCAAAGGTATTTTATTTTGAAACTCTAAATCAGAATGTCCTGATTCTCCCTGAGTGACTAGGTGGGGTGTCCTGTTATCACCCTGGAGTTTGAAGAGTCTTTGATATTGGACAGTTATTGTTTTATTCTCATCTAAATACAGGGATGATAGCTCATATATGAGATTTCAAAGGTATTTTATTTTGAAACTGTACATCAGAATGTCCTGATTCTCCCTGAGTGACTAGGTGGGATGTCCTGCTATCACCCTGGAGTGAGATGCGTCTTTGATACTGGACAGTTTTTGTTTTATTCTCATCTAAAAACAGGGATGATAGCTCATACAATAGAGATTTCAAAGGTATTTTATTTTGAAACTCTACATCAGAATGTCCTGATTTTTTCTGAGTGACTAGATGGGGGTGTCCTGCTATCACCATGGAGTGAGATGAGTCTTTGATACTGGACAGTCTTTGTTTTATTCTCATCTAAAAACAGGGATGATAGCTCATACAATAGATATTTCAAAGGTCTTTTATTTTGAAACTCTACATCAGAAAGTCCTGATTCTCCCTGAGTGACTAGGTGGGGTTTCATGCTATCACCCTGGAGTGAGATGAGTCTTTGATACTGGACAGTTTTTGTTTTATTCTCATCTAAAAACAGGGATGATAGCTAATACAATAGAGATTTCAAAAATATTTTATTTTGAAACTCTACATCAGAAGGTCCTGATTTTTTCTCAGTGACTAGATGGGGTGTCCTGCTATCACCCTGGAGTGAGATGAGTCTTTTATACTGGAGAGATTTTGTTTTATTCTCATCTAAACAGAGAGGGATGATAGCTCATATATGAGATTTCAAAGGTCTTTTATTTTGAAACTCTAGATCAGAATGTCCTGATTTTTTCTGAGTGACTAGATGGTTATGTCCTGCTATCACCATGGCGTTAGATGAGTCTTTGATACTGGACAATTATTGTTTTATTCTCATCTAAAAACAGGGATGATAGCTCATACAATAGAGATTTCAAAGGTCTTTTATTTTGAAACTGTACATCAGAAAGTCCCGATTCTCCCTGAGTGACTAGGTGGGGTGTCCTGTTATCACCCTGAAGGGACATGAGTATTTGATACTTGACAGTGTTTGTTTTATTCTTATCTAAATACAGAGGGATGATAGCTCATATATGAGATTTCAAAGGTCTTTTATTTTGAAACTCTACATCAGAATGTCCTGATTCTCCCTGAGTGACTAGGTGGGGTGTCATGCTATCACCCTGGAGTGAGATGAGTTTTTGATACTGGACAGTTAGTGTTTTATTCTCATCTAAAAAATTGGATGATAGCTCATATATGAGATTTCAAAGGTCTTTTATTTTGAAACTCTAAATCAGAATGTCCTGATTCTCCCTGAGTGACTAGGTGGGGTGTCCTGCTATCACCCTGGAGTGAGATGCGTCTTTGATACTGGACAGTTTTTGTTTTATTCTCATCTAAAAACAGGGATGATAGCTCATGCAATAGAGATTTCAAAGGTATTTTATTTTGAAACTCTACATCAGAATGTCCTGATTCTCCCTGAGTGACTAGGTGGGGTGTCATGCTATCACCCTGGAGTGAGATGAGTTTTTGATACTGGACAGTTATTGTTTTATTCTCATCTAAAAAATGGGATGATAGCTCATATATGAGATTTCAAAGGTCTTTTATTTTGAAACTCTACATCAGAATGTCCTGATTTTTTCTGAGTGACTAGATGGGGTGTCCTGCTATCACCATGGAGTTAGATGAGTCTTTGATACTGGACAGTGTTTGTTTTATTCCCATCTAAAAACAGGGATGATAGCTCATATATGAGACTTCAAAGGTATTTTATTTTGAAACTCTAAATCAGAATGTCCTGATTCTCCCTGAGTGACTAGGTGGGGTGTCCTGTTATCACCCTGGAGTTTGATGAGTCTTTGATATTGGACAGTTATTGTTTTATTCTCATCTAAATACAGGGATGATAGCTCATATATGAGATTTCAAAGGTATTTTATTTTGAAACTGTACATCAGAATGTCCTGATTTTTTCTGAGTGACTAGATGGGGTGTCCTGCTATCACCCTGGAGTAAGATGAGTCTTTGATACTGGACAGTTTTTGTTTTATTCTCATCTAAAAACAGGGATGATAGCTCATGCAATAGAGATTTCAAAGGTCTTTTATTTTGAAACTGTACATCAGAATGTCCTGATTCTCCCTGAGTGACTAGGTGGGGTTTCCTGCTATCACCCTGGAGTGAGATGAGTTTTTGATATTGGACAGTATTTGTTTTATTCTCATCTAAAAACAGGGATGATAGCTCATATATGAGACTTCAAAGGTATTTTATTTTGAAACTCTACATCAGAATGTCCTGATTTTTTCGGAGTGACTAGAAAGGGTGTCCTGCTATCACCATGGAGTGAGATGAGTCTTTGATACTGGACAGTCTTTGTTTTATTCTCATCTAAAAACAGGGATGATAGCTCATACAATAGATATTTCAAAGGTCTTTTATTTTGAAACTCTACATCAGAAAGTCCTGATTCTCCCTGAGTGACTAGGTGGGGTTTCATGCAATCACCCTGGAGTGAGATGAGTCTTTGATACTGGACAGTTTTTGTTTTATTCTCATCTAAAAACAGGGATGATAGCTAATACAATAGAGATTTCAAAAATATTTTATTTTGAAACTCTACATCAGAAGGTCCTGATTTTTTCTCAGTGACTAGATGGGGTGTCCTGCTATCACCCTGGAGTGAGATGAGTCTTTGATACTGGAGAGATTTTGTTTTATTCTCATCTAAACAGAGAGGGATGATAGCTCATATATGAGATTTCAAAGGTCTTTTATTTTGAAACTCTAGATCAGAATGTCCTGATTTTTTCTGAGTGACTAGATGGTTATGTCCTGCTATCACCATGGCGTTAGATGAGTCTTTGATACTGGACAATTATTGTTTTATTCTCATCTAAAAACAGGGATGATAGCTGATACAATAGAGATTTCAAAGGTCTTTTATTTTGAAACTGTACATCAGAAAGTCCCGATTCTCCCTGAGTGACTAGGTGGGGTGTCCTGTTATCACCCTGAAGGGAAATGAGTATTTGATACTTGACAGTGTTTGTTTTATTCTTATCTAAATACAGAGGGATGATAGCTCATAAATGAGATTTCAAAGGTCTTTTATTTTGAAACTCTACATCAGAATGTCCTGATTCTCCCTGAGTGACTAGGTGGGGTGTCATGCTATCACCCTGGAGTGAGATGAGTTTTTGATGCTTCACAGTTATTGTTTTATTCTCATCTAAAAAATGGGATGATAGCTCATATATGAGAATTCAAAGGTATTTTATTTTGAAACTCTACATCAGAATGTCCTGATTTTTTCTGAGTGACTAGATGGGGTGTCCTGCTATCACCCTGGAGTGAGATGAGTCTTTGATACTGGAGAGTTTTTTGTTTTATTCTCATCTAAACAGAGAGGGATGATAGCTCATATATGAGATTTCAAAGGTCTTTTATTTTGAAACTCTAAATCAGAATGTCCTGATTTTTTCTGAGTGACTATATGGGGGTGTCCTGCTATCACCATGGAGTTAGATGAGTCTTTGATACTGGACAGTGTTTGTTTTATTCCCATCTAAAAACAGGGATGATAGCTCATATATGAGACTTCAAAGGTATTTTATTTTGAAACTCTACATCAGAATGTCCTGATTCTCCCTGAGTGACTAGGTGGGGTGTCCTGCTATCACCCTGGAGTGAGATGCGTCTTTGATACTGGACAGTTTTTGTTTTATTCTCATCTAAAAACAGGGATGATAGCTCATACAATAGAGATTTCAAAGGTCTTTTATTTTGAAATTCTAAATCAGAATGTCCTGATTCTCCCTGAGTGACTAGGTGGGGTGTCCTGCTATCACCCTGGAGTGAGATGAGTCTTTGATACTGGACAGTTTTTGTTTTATTCTCATCTAAATACAGGGATGATAGCTCATACAATAGTGATTACAAAGGTCTTTTATTTTGAAACTCTACATCAGAATGTCCGGATTCTCCCTGAATGACTAGGTGGGGTGTCCTGTTATCCCCCTGAAGGAAAATGAGTATTTGATACTGGACAGTTTTTATTTTATTCTTATCTAAATACAGAGGGATGATAGCTCATATATTAGATTTCAAAGGTCTTTTATTTTGAAACTCTACATCAGAATATCCTGATTTTTTCTGAGTGACTAGATGGGGTGTCCTGCTATCACCATGGAGTTAGATGAGTCTTTGATACTGGACAGTGTTTGTTTTATTCCAATCTAAATACAGGGATGATAGCTCATATATGAGACTTCAAAGGTATTTTATTTTGAAACTCTACATCAGAATGTTCTGATTCTCCCTGAGTGACTAGGTGGGGTGTCCTGCTATCACCCTGGATTGAGATCTGTCTTTGATACTGGACAGTTTTTGTTTTATTATCATCTAAAAACAGGGATGATAGCTCATACAATAGAGATTTCAAAGGTATTTTATTTTGAAACTCTAAATCAGAATGTCCTGATTTTTCTGAGTGACTAGGTGGGGTTTCCTGCTATCACCCTGGAGTGAGATGAGTCTTTGATACTGGAGAGTCTTTGTTTTATTATCATCTAAACAGAGAGGGATGATAGCTCATATATGAGATTTCAAAGGTCTTTTATTTTGAAACTCTACATCAGAATGTCCTGATTTTTTCTGAGTGACTAGATGGGGGTGTCCTGCTATCACCATGGAGTTAGATGAGTCTTTGATACTGGACAGTGTTTGTTTTATTCCCATCTAAAAACAGGGATGATAGCTCATATATGAGACTTCAAAGGTATTTTATTTTGAAACTCTACATCAGAATGTCCTGATTCTCCCTGAGTGACTAGGTGGGGTGTCCTGCTATCACCCTGGAGTAAGATGCGTCTTTGATACTGGACAGTCTTTGTTTTATTCTCATCTAAAAACAGGGATGATAGCTCATACAATAGATATTTCAAAGGTCTTTTATTTTGAAACTCTACATCAGAAAGTCCTGATTCTCCCTGAGTGACTAGGTGGGGTTTCATGCTATCACCCTGGAGTGAGATGAGTCTTTGATACTGGACAGTTTTTGTTTTATTCTCATCTAAAAACAGGGATGATAGCTAATACAATAGAGATTTCAAAAATATTTTATTTTGAAACTCTACATCAGAAGGTCCTGATTTTTTCTCAGTGACTAGATGGGGTGTCCTGCTATCACCCTGGAGTGAGATGAGTCTTTGATACTGGAGAGATTTTGTTTTATTCTCATCTAAACAGAGAGGGATGATAGCTCATATATGAGATTTCAAAGGTCTTTTATTTTGAAACTCTAGATCAGAATGTCCTGATTTTTTCTGAGTGACTAGATGGTTATGTCCTGCTATCACCATGGCGTTAGATGAGTCTTTGATACTGGACAATTATTGTTTTATTCTCATCTAAAAACAGGGATGATAGCTCATACAATAGAGATTTCAAAGGTCTTTTATTTTGAAACTGTACATCAGAAAGTCCCGATTCTCCCTGAGTGACTAGGTGGGGTGTCCTGTTATCACCCTGAAGGGAAATGAGTATTTGATACTTGACAGTGTTTGTTTTATTCGTATCTAAATACAGAGGGATGATAGCTCATATATGAGATTTCAAAGGTCTTTTATTTTGAAACTCTACATCAGAATGTCCTGATTCTCCCTGAGTGACTAGGTGGGGTGTCATGCTATCACCCTGGAGTGAGATGAGTTTTTGATACTGGACAGTTATTGTTTTATTCTCATCTAAAAAATGGGATGATAGCTCATATATGAGATTTCAAAGGTCTTTTATTTTGAAACTCTAAATCAGAATGTCCTGATTCTCCCTGAGTGACTAGGTGGGGTGTCCTGCTATCACCCTGGAGTGAGATGCGTCTTTGATACTGGACAGTTTTTGTTTTATTCTCATCTAAAAACAGGGATGATAGCTCATGCAATAGAGATTTCAAAGGTATTTTATTTTGAAACTGTACATCAGAAAGTCCTGATTCTCCCTGAGTGACTAGGTGGGGTGTCCTGTTATCACCCTGAAGGGAAATGAGTATTTGATACTGGACAGTGTTTGTTTTATTCTTATCTAAATACAGAGGGATGATAGCTCATATATGAGATTTCAAAGGTCTTTTATTTTGAAACTCTACATCAGAATGTCCTGATTCTCCCTGAGTGACTAGGTGGGGTGTCATGCTATCACCCTGGAGTGAGATGAGTTTTTGATACTGGACAGTTATTGTTTTATTCTCATCTAAAAAATGGGATGATAGCTCATATATGAGATTTCAAAGGTCTTTTATTTTGAAACTCTACATCAGAATGTCCTGATTTTTTCTGAGTGACTAGATGGGGTGTCCTGCTATCACCATGGAGTTAGATGAGTCTTTGATACTGGACAGTGTTTGTTTTATTCCCATCTAAAAACAGGGATGATAGCTCATATATGAGACTTCAAAGGTATTTTATTTTGAAACTCTAAATCAGAATGTCCTGATTCTCCCTGAGTGACTAGGTGGGGTGTCCTGCTATCACCCTGGAGTGAGATGTGTCTTTGATACTGGACAGTTTTTGTTTTATTCTTATCTAAATACAGAGGGATGATAGCTCATAAATGAGATTTCAAAGGTCTTTTATTTTGAAACTCTACATCAGAATGTCCTGATTCTCCCTGAGTGACTAGGTGGGGTGTCATGCTATCACCCTGGAGTGAGATGAGTTTTTGATACTTCACAGTTATTGTTTTATTCTCATCTAAAAAATGGGATGATAGCTCATATATGAGAATTCAAAGGTATTTTATTTTGAAACTCTACATCAGAATGTCCTGATTTTTTCTGAGTGACTAGATGGGGTGTCCTGCTATCACCCTGGAGTGAGATGAGTCTTTGATACTGGAGAGTTTTTTGTTTTATTCTCATCTAAACAGAGAGGGATGATAGCTCATATATGAGATTTCAAAGGTCTTTTAATTTGAAACTCTACATCAGAATGTCCTGATTTTTTCTGAGTGACTAGATGGGGGTGTCCTGCTATCACCATGGAGTTAGATGAGTCTTTGATACTGGACAGTGTTTGTTTTATTCCCATCTAAAAACAGGGATGATAGCTCATATATGAGACTTCAAAGGTATTTTATTTTGAAACTCTACATCAGAATGTCCTGATTCTCCCTGAGTGACTAGGTGGGGTGTCCTGCTATCACCCTGGAGTGAGATGCGTCTTTGATACTGGACAGTTTTTGTTTTATTCTCATCTAAAAACAGGGATGATAGCTCATACAATAGAGATTTCAAAGGTCTTTTATTTTGAAACTGTACATCAGAATCTCCTGATTCTCCCTGAGTGACTAGATGGGGTGTCATGCTATCACCCTGGAGTGAGACGGGTCTTTGATACTGGACAGTGTTTGTTTTATTCTCATCTAAAAACAGGGATGATAGCTCATACAATAGAGATTTCAAAGGTCTTTTATTTTGAATGTCTACATCAGAATGTCCTGATTCTCCCAGGGTGACTAGGTGGGGTGTCCTGCTACACCCTGGAGTTAGATGAGTCTTTGATACTGGACAATTTTTGTTTTATTCTCATCTAAATACAGGGATGATAGCTCATATATGAGACTTCAAAGGTCTTTTATTTTTGAAACTCTACATCAGAAAGCCTTGATTCTCCCTGAGTGACTAGGTGGGGTGTCCTGTTATCACCCTGAAGGGAATTGAGTATTTGATACTGGACAGTGTTTGTTGTATTCTTATCTAAATGCAGAGGGATGATAGCTCATATATGAGATTTCAAAGGTCTTTTATTTTGAAACTCTACATCAGAATGTCCTGATTCTCCCTGAGTGACTAGGTGGGGTGTCCTGCTATCACCCTGGAGTGAGATGAGTTTTTGATACTGGACAGTTATTGTTTTATTCTCATCTAAAAACAGGGATGATAGCTCATATATGAGAATTCAAAGGTATTTTATTTTGAAACTCTACATCAGAATGTCCTGATTTTTTCTGAGTGACTAGATGGGGTGTCATGCTATCACCCTGGAGTGAGACGGGTCTTTGATACTGGACAGTGTTTGTTTTATTCTCATCTAAAAACAGGGATGATAGCTCATACAATAGAGATTTCAAAGGTCTTTTATTTTGAATGTCTACATCAGAATGTCCTGATTCTCCCAGGGTGACTAGGTGGGGTGTCCTGCTACACCCTGGAGTTAGATGAGTCTTTGATACTGGACAATTTTTGTTTTATTCTCATCTAAATACAGGGATGATAGCTCATATATGAGACTTCAAAGGTCTTTTATTTTTGAAACTCTACATCAGAAAGCCTTGATTCTCCCTGAGTGACTAGGTGGGGTGTCCTGTTATCACCCTGAAGGGAATTGAGTATTTGATACTGGACAGTGTTTGTTGTATTCTTATCTAAATGCAGAGGGATGATAGCTCATATATGAGATTTCAAAGGTCTTTTATTTTGAAACTCTACATCAGAATGTCCTGATTCTCCCTGAGTGACTAGGTGGGGTGTCCTGCTATCACCCTGGAGTGAGATGAGTTTTTGATACTGGACAGTTATTGTTTTATTCTCATCTAAAAACAGGGATGATAGCTCATATATGAGAATTCAAAGGTATTTTATTTTGAAACTCTACATCAGAATGTCCTGATTTTTTCTGAGTGACTAGATGGGGTGTCCTGCTATCACCCTGGATTCAGATGAGTCTTTGATACTGGAGAGTTTTTGTTTTATTATCATCTAAACAGAGAGGGATGATAGCTCATATATGAGATTTCAAAGGTCTTTTATTTTGAATCTCTACATCAGAATGTCCTGATTTTTTCTGAGTGACTAGATGGGGTGTCCTGCTATCAACATGGAGTTAGATGAGTCTTTGATACTGGACAGTGTTTGTTTTATTCTCATCTAAAAACAGGGATGATAGCTCATATATGAGACTTCAAAGGTATTTTATTTTGAAACTCTAAATCAGAATGTCCTGATTCTCCCTGAGTGACTAGGTGGGGTGTCCTGCTATCACCCTGGAGTGAGATGCGTCTTTGATACTGGACAGTTTTTGTTTTATTCTCATCTAAAAATAGGGATGATAGCTCATGCAATAGAGATTTCAAATGTATTTTATTTTTGAAACTGTACATCAGAATGTCCTGATCTTTTATCGGTTCTCTAGGTGGGGTGTCCTGCTATCACCCTGGAGTGAGATGAGTCTTTAATACTGGAGAGTTTTTGTTTTATTCTCATCTAAACTGAGATGGATGATAGCTCATATATGAGATTTCAAAGGTCTTTTATTTTGAAACTCTACATAAGAATGTCCTGATTTTTCTTCGGAGTGACTAGATGGGGTGTCCTGCTATCACCATGGAGTGAGATAGGTCTTTGATACTGGACAGTGTTTGTTTTATTCTCATCTAAAAACAGGGATGATAGCTCATACAATAGAGATTTAAAAGGTCTTTTATTTTGAAACTCTACATCAGAATCTCCTGATTCTTCCTGAGTGACTAGGTGGGGTGGCATGCTATCACCCTGGAGTGAGATGTGTCTTTGATACTGGAGAGTCTTTGTTTTATTCTCATCTAAACAGAGAGGGATGATAGCTCATACATGAAATTTCAAAGGTCTTTTATTTTGAAACTCTACATCAGAATGTCCTGATTTTTTCTGAGTGACTAGATGGGGTGTCCTGCTGTCACCATGGAGTTAGATGAGTCTTTGATACTGGACAGTGTGTGTTTTATTCCCATCTAAAAACAGGGATGATAGCTCATATATGAGATTTCAAAGGTATTTTATTTTGAAACTCTAAATCAGAATGTCCTGATTCTCCCTGAGTGACTAGGTGGGGTGTCCTGCTATCACCCTGGATTGAGATGAGTCTTTGATACTGGACAGTTTTTGTTTTATTTTCATCTAAAAACAGGGATGATAGCTCATATATGAGACTTCAAAGGTATTTTATTTTGAAACTCTAAATCAGAATGTCCTGATTCTCCCTGAGTGACTAGGTGGGGTGTCCTGCTATCACCCTGGAGTGAGATGCGTCTTTGATACTGGACAGTTTTTGTTTTATTCTCATCTAAAAATAGGGATGATAGCTCATGCAATAGAGATTTCAAATGTATTTTATGTTGAAACTGTACATCAGAATGTCCTGATCTTTTATGGGTTCTCTAGGTGGGGTGTCCTGCTCATACAATAGAGATTACAAAGGTCTTTTATTTTGAAACTCTACATCAGAATGTTCTGATTCTCCATGAGTGACTAGGTGGGGTGTCATGCTATCATCCTGGAGTGAGAGGAGTCTTTGATACTGGACAGTTATTGTTTTATTCTCATCTAAAAACACGGATGATAGCTCATATATGAGACTTCAAAGGTATTTTATTTTGAAACTCTACATCAGAATGTCCTGATTTTTTCTGAGTGACTAGATGGGGTGTCCTGCTTTCACCATGGAGTTAGATGAGTCTTTGATACTGGACAGTGTTTGTGTTATTCCCATAGAGATTTCAAAGGTCTTTTATTTTGAAACTCTACATCAGAATGTCCTGATTCTCCCTGAGTGACTAGGTGGGATGTCCTGCTATCACCCTGGAGTGAGATGCGTCTTTGATACTGGACAGTTTTTGTTTTATTCTCATCTAAAAACAGGGATGATAGCTCATACAATAGAGATTTCAAAGGTATTTTATTTTGAAACTCTACATCAGAATGTCCTGATTTTTTCTGAGTGACTAGATGGGGGTGTCCTGCTATCACCATGGAGTGAGATGAGTCTTTGATACTGGACAGTCTTTGTTTTATTCTCATCTAAAAACAGGGATGATAGCTCATACAATAGATATTTCAAAGGTCTTTTATTTTGAAACTCTACATCAGAAAGTCCTGATTCTCCCTGAGTGACTAGGTGGGGTTTCATGCTATCACCCTGGAGTGAGATGAGTCTTTGATACTGGACAGTTTTTGTTTTATTCTCATCTAAATACAGGGATGATAGCTAATACAATAGAGATTTCAAAAATATTTTATTTTGAAACTCTACATCAGAAGGTACTGATTTTTTCTCAGTGACTAGATGGGGTGTCCTGCTATCACCCTGGAGTGAGATGAGTCTTTGATACTGGAGAGATTTTGTTTTATTCTCATCTAAACAGAGAGGGATGATAGCTCATATATGAGATTTCAAAGGTCTTTTATTTTGAAACTCTAGATCAGAATGTCCTGATTTTTTCTGAGTGACTAGATGGTTATGTCCTGCTATCACCATGGCGTTAGATGAGTCTTTGATACTGGACAATTATTGTTTTATTCTCATCTAAAAACAGGGATGATAGCTCATACAATAGAGATTTCAAAGGTCTTTTATTTTGAAACTGTACATCAGAAAGTCCCGATTCTCCCTGAGTGACTAGGTGGGGTGTCCTGTTATCACCCTGAAGGGACATGAGTATTTGATACTTGACAGTGTTTGTTTTATTCTTATCTAAATACAGAGGGATGATAGCTCATATATGAGATTTCAAAGGTCTTTTATTTTGAAACTCTACATCAGAATGTCCTGATTCTCCCTGAGTGACTAGGTGGGGTGTCATGCTATCACCCTGGAGTGAGATGAGTTTTTGATACTGGACAGTTAGTGTTTTATTCTCATCTAAAAAATGGGATGATAGCTCATATATGAGATTTCAAAGGTCTTTTATTTTGAAACTCTAAATCAGAATGTCCTGATTCTCCCTGAGTGACTAGGTGGGGTGTCCTGCTATCACCCTGGAGTGAGATGCGTCTTTGATACTGGACAGTTTTTGTTTTATTCTCATCTAAAAACAGGGATGATAGCTCATGCAATAGAGATTTCAAAGGTATTTTATTTTGAAACTGTACATCAGAAAGTCCTGATTCTCCCTGAGTGACTAGGTGGGGTGTCCTGTTATCACCCTGAAGGGAAATGAGTATTTGATACTGGACAGTGTTTGTTTTATTCTTATCTTAATACAGAGGGATGATAGCTCATAAATGAGATTTCAAAGGTCTTTTATTTTGAAACTCTACATCAGAATGTCCTGATTCTCCCTGAGTGACTAGGTGGGGTGTCATGCTATCACCCTGGAGTGAGATGAGTTTTTGATACTTCACAGTTATTGTTTTATTCTCATCTAAAAAATGGGATGATAGCTCATATATGAGAATTCAAAGGTATTTTATTTTGAAACTCTACATCAGAATGTCCTGATTTTTTCTGAGTGACTAGATGGGGTGTCCTGCTATCACCCTGGAGTGAGATGAGTCTTTGATACTGGAGAGTTTTTTGTTTTATTCTCATCTAAACAGAGAGGGATGATAGCTCATATATGAGATTTCAAAGGTCTTTTATTTTGAAACTCTACATCAGAATGTCCTGATTTTTTCTGAGTGACTAGATGGGGGTGTCCTGCTATCACCATGGAGTTAGATGAGTCTTTGATACTGGACAGTGTTTGTTTTATTCCCATCTAAAAACAGGGATGATAGCTCATATATGAGACTTCAAAGGTATTTTATTTTGAAACTCTACATCAGAATGTCCTGATTCTCCCTGAGTGACTAGGTGGGGTGTCCTGCTATCACCCTGGAGTGAGATGCGTCTTTGATACTGGACAGTTTTTGTTTTATTCTCATCTAAAAACAGGGATGATAGCTCATACAATAGAGATTTCAAAGGTATTTTATTTTGAAACTCTACATCAGAATGTCCTGATTTTTTCTGAGTGACTAGATGGGGTGTCCTGCTATCACCCTGGAGTGAGATGAGTCTTTGATACGGGACAGTTTTTGTTTTATTCTCATCTAAAAACAGGGATGATAGCTCATGCAATAGAGATTTCAAAGGTATTTTATGTTGAAACTGTACATCAGAATGTCCTGATTCTCCCTGAGTGACTAGGTGGGGAGTCCTGCAATCACCCTGGAGTGAGATGAGTCTTTGATATTGGACAATATTTGTTTTATTCTCATCTAAAAACAGGGATGATAGCTCATGCAATAGATATTTCAAAGGTCTTTTATTTTGAAACTGTACATCAGAAAGTCCTGATTCTCCCTGAGTGACTAGGTGGGGTGTCCTGTTATCACCCTGAAGGGAAATGAGTATTTGATACTGGACAGTCTTTGTTTTATTCTCATCTAAAAACAGGGATGATAGCTCATACAAGAGATATTTCAAAGGTCTTTTATTTTGAAACTGTACATCAGAAAGTCCTGATTCTCCCTGAGTGACTAGGTGGGGTTTCCTGCTATCACCCTGGAGTGAGATGAGTTTTTGATATTGGACAGTATTTGTTTTATTCTCATCTAAAAACAGGGATGATAGCTCATATATGAGACTTCAAAGGTATTTTATTTTGAAACTCTACATCAGAATGTCCTGATTTTTTCGGAGTGACTAGAAAGGGTGTCCTGCTATCACCATGGAGTGAGATGAGTCTTTGATACTGGACAGTTTTTGTTTTATTCTCATCTAAAAACAGGGATGATAGCTCATGCAATAGAGATTTCAAAGGTCTTTTATTTTGAAACTGTACATCAGAAAGTCCTGATTCTCCCTGAGTGACTAGGTGGGGTGTCCTGTTATCACCCTGAAGGGAAATGAGTATTTGATACTGGACAGTGTTTGTTTTATTCTTATCTTAATACAGAGGGATGATAGCTCATATATGAGATTTCAAAGGTCTTTTATTTTGAAACTCTACATCAGAATGTCCTGATTCTCCCTGATTGACTAGGTGGGGTGTCATGCTATCACCCTGGAGTGAGATGAGTTTTTGATACTGGACAGTTATTGTTTTATTCTCATCTAAAAAATGGGATGATAGCTCATATATGAGATTTCAAAGGTCTTTTATTTTGAAACTCTACATCAGAATGTCCTGATTTTTTCTGAGTGACTAGATGGGGTGTCCTGCTATCACCATGGAGTTAGATGAGTCTTTGATACTGGACAGTGTTTGTTTTATTCCCATCTAAAAACAGGGATGATAGCTCATATATGAGACTTCAAAGGTATTTTATTTTGAAACTCTAAATCAGAATGTCCTGATTCTCCCTGAGTGACTAGGTGGGGTGTCCTGTTATCACCCTGGAGTTTGAAGAGTCTTTGATATTGGACAGTTATTGTTTTATTCTCATCTAAATACAGGGATGATAGCTCATATATGAGATTTCAAAGGTATTTTATTTTGAAACTGTACATCAGAATGTCCTGATTCTCCATGAGTGACTAGGTGGGATGTCCTGCTATCACCCTGGAGTGAGATGCGTCTTTGATACTGGACAGTTTTTGTTTTATTCTCATCTAAAAACAGGGATGATAGCTCATACAATAGAGATTTCAAAGGTATTTTATTTTGAAACTCTACATCAGAATGTCCTGATTTTTTCTGAGTGACTAGATGGGGGTGTCCTGCTATCACCATGGAGTGAGATGAGTCTTTGATACTGGACAGTCTTTGTTTTATTCTCATCTAAAAACAGGGATGATAGCTCATACAATAGATATTTCAAAGGTCTTTTATTTTGAAACTCTACATCAGAAAGTCCTGATTCTCCCTGAGTGACTAGGTGGGGTTTCATGCTATCACCCTGGAGTGAGATGAGTCTTTGATACTGGACAGTTTTTGTTTTATTCTCATCTAAAAACAGGGATGATAGCTAATACAATAGAGATTTCAAAAATATTTTATTTTGAAACTCTACATCAGAAGGTCCTGATTTTTTCTCAGTGACTAGATGGGGTGTCCTGCTATCACCCTGGAGTGAGATGAGTCTTTTATACTGGAGAGATTTTGTTTTATTCTCATCTAAACAGAGAGGGATGATAGCTCATATATGAGATTTCAAAGGTCTTTTATTTTGAAACTCTAGATCAGAATGTCCTGATTTTTTCTGAGTGACTAGATGGTTATGTCCTGCTATCACCATGGCGTTAGATGAGTCTTTGATACTGGACAATTATTGTTTTATTCTCATCTAAAAACAGGGATGATAGCTCATACAATAGAGATTTCAAAGGTCTTTTATTTTGAAACTGTACATCAGAAAGTCCCGATTCTCCCTGAGTGACTAGGTGGGGTGTCCTGTTATCACCCTGAAGGGACATGAGTATTTGATACTTGACAGTGTTTGTTTTATTCTTATCTAAATACAGAGGGATGATAGCTCATATATGAGATTTCAAAGGTCTTTTATTTTGAAACTCTACATCAGAATGTCCTGATTCTCCCTGAGTGACTAGGTGGGGTGTCATGCTATCACCCTGGAGTGAGATGAGTTTTTGATACTGGACAGTTAGTGTTTTATTCTCATCTAAAAAATTGGATGATAGCTCATATATGAGATTTCAAAGGTCTTTTATTTTGAAACTCTAAATCAGAATGTCCTGATTCTCCCTGAGTGACTAGGTGGGGTGTCCTGCTATCACCCTGGAGTGAGATGCGTCTTTGATACTGGACAGTTTTTGTTTTATTCTCATCTAAAAACAGGGATGATAGCTCATGCAATAGAGATTTCAAAGGTATTTTATTTTGAAACTCTACATCAGAATGTCCTGATTCTCCCTGAGTGACTAGGTGGGGTGTCATGCTATCACCCTGGAGTGAGATGAGTTTTTGATACTGGACAGTTATTGTTTTATTCTCATCTAAAAAATGGGATGATAGCTCATATATGAGATTTCAAAGGTCTTTTATTTTGAATGTCTACATCAGAATGTCCTGATTTTTTCTGAGTGACTAGATGGGGTGTCCTGCTATCACCATGGAGTTAGATGAGTCTTTGATACTGGACAGTGTTTGTTTTATTCCCATCTAAAAACAGGGATGATAGCTCATATATGAGACTTCAAAGGTATTTTATTTTGAAACTCTAAATCAGAATGTCCTGATTCTCCCTGAGTGACTAGGTGGGGTGTCCTGTTATCACCCTGGAGTTTGATGAGTCTTTGATATTGGACAGTTATTGTTTTATTCTCATCTAAATACAGGGATGATAGCTCATATATGAGATTTCAAAGGTATTTTATTTTGAAACTGTACATCAGAATGTCCTGATTTTTTCTGAGTGACTAGATGGGGTGTCCTGCTATCACCCTGGAGTAAGATGAGTCTTTGATACTGGACAGTTTTTGTTTTATTCTCATCTAAAAACAGGGATGATCGCTCATGCAATAGAGATTTCAAAGGTCTTTTATTTTGAAACTGTACATCAGAATGTCCTGATTCTCCCTGAGTGACTAGGTGGGGTTTCCTGCTATCACCCTGGAGTGAGATGAGTTTTTGATATTGGACAGTATTTGTTTTATTCTCATCTAAAAACAGGGATGATAGCTCATATATGAGACTTCAAAGGTATTTTATTTTGAAACTCTACATCAGAATGTCCTGATTTTTTCGGAGTGACTAGAAAGGGTGTCCTGCTATCACCATGGAGTGAGATGAGTCTTTGATACTGGACAGTCTTTGTTTTATTCTCATCTAAAAACAGGGATGATAGCTCATACAATAGATATTTCAAAGGTCTTTTATTTTGAAGCTCTACATCAGAAAGTCCTGATTCTCCCTGAGTGACTAGGTGGGGTTTCATGCAATCACCCTGGAGTGAGATGAGTCTTTGATACTGGACAGTTTTTGTTTTATTCTCATCTAAAAACAGGGATGATAGCTAATACAATAGAGATTTCAAAAATATTTTATTTTGAAACTCTACATCAGAAGGTCCTGATTTTTTCTCAGTGACTAGATGGGGTGTCCTGCTATCACCCTGGAGTGAGATGAGTCTTTGATACTGGAGAGATTTTGTTTTATTCTCATCTAAACAGAGAGGGATGATAGCTCATATATGAGATTTCAAAGGTCTTTTATTTTGAAACTCTAGATCAGAATGTCCTGATTTTTTCTGAGTGACTAGATGGTTATGTCCTGCTATCACCATGGCGTTAGATGAGTCTTTGATACTGGACAATTATTGTTTTATTCTCATCTAAAAACAGGGATGATAGCTGATACAATAGAGATTTCAAAGGTCTTTTATTTTGAAACTGTACATCAGAAAGTCCCGTTTCTCCCTGAGTGACTAGGTGGGGTGTCCTGTTATCACCCTGAAGGGAAATGAGTATTTGATACTTGACAGTGTTTGTTTTATTCTTATCTAAATACAGAGGGATGATAGCTCATAAATGAGATTTCAAAGGTCTTTTATTTTGAAACTCTACATCAGAATGTCCTGATTCTCCCTGAGTGACTAGGTGGGGTGTCATGCTATCACCCTGGAGTGAGATGAGTTTTTGATGCTTCACAGTTATTGTTTTATTCTCATCTAAAAAATGGGATGATAGCTCATATATGAGAATTCAAAGGTATTTTATTTTGAAACTCTACATCAGAATGTCCTGATTTTTTCTGAGTGACTAGATGGGGTGTCCTGCTATCACCCTGGAGTGAGATGAGTCTTTGATACTGGAGAGTTTTTTGTTTTATTCTCATCTAAACAGAGAGGGATGATAGCTCATATATGAGATTTCAAAGGTCTTTTATTTTGAAACTCTAAATCAGAATGTCCTGATTTTTTCTGAGTGACTATATGGGGGTGTCCTGCTATCACCATGGAGTTAGATGAGTCTTTGATACTGGACAGTGTTTGTTTTATTCCCATCTAAAAACAGGGATGATAGCTCATATATGAGACTTCAAAGGTATTTTATTTTGAAACTCTACATCAGAATGTCCTGATTCTCCCTGAGTGACTAGGTGGGGTGTCCTGCTATCACCCTGGAGTGAGATGCGTCTTTGATACTGGACAGTTTTTGTTTTATTCTCATCTAAAAACAGGGATGATAGCTCATACAATAGAGATTTCAAAGGTCTTTTATTTTGAAATTCTAAATCAGAATGTCCTGATTCTCCCTGAGTGACTAGGTGGGGTGTCCTGCTATCACCCTGGAGTGAGATGAGTCTTTGATACTGGACAGTTTTTGTTTTATTCTCATCTAAATACAGGGATGATAGCTCATACAATAGTGATTACAAAGGTCTTTTATTTTGAAACTCTACATCAGAATGTCCGGATTCTCCCTGAATGACTAGGTGGGGTGTCCTGTTATCCCCCTGAAGGAAAATGAGTATTTGATACTGGACAGTTTTTATTTTATTCTTATCTAAATACAGAGGGATGATAGCTCATATATTAGATTTCAAAGGTCTTTTATTTTGAAACTCTACATCAGAATATCCTGATTTTTTCTGAGTGACTAGATGGGGTGTCCTGCTATCACCATGGAGTTAGATGAGTCTTTGATACTGGACAGTGTTTGTTTTATTCCAATCTAAATACAGGGATGATAGCTCATATATGAGACTTCAAAGGTATTTTATTTTGAAACTCTACATCAGAATGTTCTGATTCTCCCTGAGTGACTAGGTGGGGTGTCCTGCTATCACCCTGGATTGAGATCTGTCTTTGATACTGGACAGTTTTTGTTTTATTATCATCTAAAAACAGGGATGATAGCTCATACAATAGAGATTTCAAAGGTATTTTATTTTGAAACTCTAAATCAGAATGTCCTGATTTTTCTGAGTGACTAGGTGGGGTTTCCTGCTATCACCCTGGAGTGAGATGAGTCTTTGATACTGGAGAGTCTTTGTTTTATTATCATCTAAACAGAGAGGGATGATAGCTCATATATGAGATTTCAAAGGTCTTTTATTTTGAAACTCTACATCAGAATGTCCTGATTTTTTCTGAGTGACTAGATGGGGGTGTCCTGCTATCACCATGGAGTTAGATGAGTCTTTGATACTGGACAGTGTTTGTTTTATTCCCATCTAAAAACAGGGATGATAGCTCATATATGAGACTTCAAAGGTATTTTATTTTGAAACTCTACATCAGAATGTCCTGATTCTCCCTGAGTGACTAGGTGGGGTGTCCTGCTATCACCCTGGAGTAAGATGCGTCTTTGATACTGGACAGTCTTTGTTTTATTCTCATCTAAAAACAGGGATGATAGCTCATACAATAGATATTTCAAAGGTCTTTTATTTTGAAACTCTACATCAGAAAGTCCTGATTCTCCCTGAGTGACTAGGTGGGGTTTCATGCTATCACCCTGGAGTGAGATGAGTCTTTGATACTGGACAGTTTTTGTTTTATTCTCATCTAAAAACAGGGATGATAGCTAATACAATAGAGATTTCAAAAATATTTTATTTTGAAACTCTACATCAGAAGGTCCTGATTTTTTCTCAGTGACTAGATGGGGTGTCCTGCTATCACCCTGGAGTGAGATGAGTCTTTGATACTGGAGAGATTTTGTTTTATTCTCATCTAAACAGAGAGGGATGATAGCTCATATATGAGATTTCAAAGGTCTTTTATTTTGAAACTCTAGATCAGAATGTCCTGATTTTTTCTGAGTGACTAGATGGTTATGTCCTGCTATCACCATGGCGTTAGATGAGTCTTTGATACTGGACAATTATTGTTTTATTCTCATCTAAAAACAGGGATGATAGCTCATACAATAGAGATTTCAAAGGTCTTTTATTTTGAAACTGTACATCAGAAAGTCCCGATTCTCCCTGAGTGACTAGGTGGGGTGTCCTGTTATCACCCTGAAGGGAAATGAGTATTTGATACTTGACAGTGTTTGTTTTATTCGTATCTAAATACAGAGGGATGATAGCTCATATATGAGATTTCAAAGGTCTTTTATTTTGAAACTCTACATCAGAATGTCCTGATTCTCCCTGAGTGACTAGGTGGGGTGTCATGCTATCACCCTGGAGTGAGATGAGTTTTTGATACTGGACAGTTATTGTTTTATTCTCATCTAAAAAATGGGATGATAGCTCATATATGAGATTTCAAAGGTCTTTTATTTTGAAACTCTAAATCAGAATGTCCTGATTCTCCCTGAGTGACTAGGTGGGGTGTCCTGCTATCACCCTGGAGTGAGATGCGTCTTTGATACTGGACAGTTTTTGTTTTATTCTCATCTAAAAACAGGGATGATAGCTCATGCAATAGAGATTTCAAAGGTATTTTATTTTGAAACTGTACATCAGAAAGTCCTGATTCTCCCTGAGTGACTAGGTGGGGTGTCCTGTTATCACCCTGAAGGGAAATGAGTATTTGATACTGGACAGTGTTTGTTTTATTCTTATCTAAATACAGAGGGATGATAGCTCATATATGAGATTTCAAAGGTCTTTTATTTTGAAACTCTACATCAGAATGTCCTGATTCTCCCTGAGTGACTAGGTGGGGTGTCATGCTATCACCCTGGAGTGAGATGAGTTTTTGATACTGGACAGTTATTGTTTTATTCTCATCTAAAAAATGGGATGATAGCTCATATATGAGATTTCAAAGGTCTTTTATTTTGAAACTCTACATCAGAATGTCCTGATTTTTTCTGAGTGACTAGATGGGGTGTCCTGCTATCACCATGGAGTTAGATGAGTCTTTGATACTGGACAGTGTTTGTTTTATTCCCATCTAAAAACAGGGATGATAGCTCATAAATGAGATTTCAAAGGTCTTTTATTTTGAAACTCTACATCAGAATGTCCTGATTCTCCCTGAGTGACTAGGTGGGGTGTCATGCTATCACCCTGGAGTGAGATGAGTTTTTGATACTTCACAGTTATTGTTTTATTCTCATCTAAAAAATGGGATGATAGCTCATATATGAGAATTCAAAGGTATTTTATTTTGAAACTCTACATCAGAATGTCCTGATTTTTTCTGAGTGACTAGATGGGGTGTCCTGCTATCACCCTGGAGTGAGATGAGTCTTTGATACTGGAGAGTTTTTTGTTTTATTCTCATCTAAACAGAGAGGGATGATAGCTCATATATGAGATTTCAAAGGTCTTTTAATTTGAAACTCTACATCAGAATGTCCTGATTTTTTCTGAGTGACTAGATGGGGGTGTCCTGCTATCACCATGGAGTTAGATGAGTCTTTGATACTGGACAGTGTTTGTTTTATTCCCATCTAAAAACAGGGATGATAGCTCATATATGAGACTTCAAAGGTATTTTATTTTGAAACTCTACATCAGAATGTCCTGATTCTCCCTGAGTGACTAGGTGGGGTGTCCTGCTATCACCCTGGAGTGAGATGCGTCTTTGATACTGGACAGTTTTTGTTTTATTCTCATCTAAAAACAGGGATGATAGCTCATACAATAGAGATTTCAAAGGTCTTTTATTTTGAAACTGTACATCAGAATCTCCTGATTCTCCCTGAGTGACTAGATGGGGTGTCATGCTATCACCCTGGAGTGAGACGGGTCTTTGATACTGGACAGTGTTTGTTTTATTCTCATCTAAAAACAGGGATGATAGCTCATACAATAGAGATTTCAAAGGTCTTTTATTTTGAATGTCTACATCAGAATGTCCTGATTCTCCCAGGGTGACTAGGTGGGGTGTCCTGCTACACCCTGGAGTTAGATGAGTCTTTGATACTGGACAATTTTTGTTTTATTCTCATCTAAATACAGGGATGATAGCTCATATATGAGACTTCAAAGGTCTTTTATTTTTGAAACTCTACATCAGAAAGCCTTGATTCTCCCTGAGTGACTAGGTGGGGTGTCCTGTTATCACCCTGAAGGGAATTGAGTATTTGATACTGGACAGTGTTTGTTGTATTCTTATCTAAATGCAGAGGGATGATAGCTCATATATGAGATTTCAAAGGTCTTTTATTTTGAAACTCTACATCAGAATGTCCTGATTCTCCCTGAGTGACTAGGTGGGGTGTCCTGCTATCACCCTGGAGTGAGATGAGTTTTTGATACTGGACAGTTATTGTTTTATTCTCATCTAAAAACAGGGATGATAGCTCATATATGAGAATTCAAAGGTATTTTATTTTGAAACTCTACATCAGAATGTCCTGATTTTTTCTGAGTGACTAGATGGGGTGTCCTGCTATCACCCTGGATTCAGATGAGTCTTTGATACTGGAGAGTTTTTGTTTTATTATCATCTAAACAGAGAGGGATGATAGCTCATATATGAGATTTCAAAGGTCTTTTATTTTGAATCTCTACATCAGAATGTCCTGATTTTTTCTGAGTGACTAGATGGGGTGTCCTGCTATCAACATGGAGTTAGATGAGTCTTTGATACTGGACAGTGTTTGTTTTATTCTCATCTAAAAACAGGGATGATAGCTCATATATGAGACTTCAAAGGTATTTTATTTTGAAACTCTAAATCAGAATGTCCTGATTCTCCCTGAGTGACTAGGTGGGGTGTCCTGCTATCACCCTGGAGTGAGATGCGTCTTTGATACTGGACAGTTTTTGTTTTATTCTCATCTAAAAATAGGGATGATAGCTCATGCAATAGAGATTTCAAATGTATTTTATTTTTGAAACTGTACATCAGAATGTCCTGATCTTTTATCGGTTCTCTAGGTGGGGTGTCCTGCTATCACCCTGGAGTGAGATGAGTCTTTAATACTGGAGAGTTTTTGTTTTATTCTCATCTAAACTGAGATGGATGATAGCTCATATATGAGATTTCAAAGGTCTTTTATTTTGAAACTCTACATAAGAATGTCCTGATTTTTCTTCGGAGTGACTAGATGGGGTGTCCTGCTATCACCATGGAGTGAGATAGGTCTTTGATACTGGACAGTGTTTGTTTTATTCTCATCTAAAAACAGGGATGATAGCTCATACAATAGAGATTTAAAAGGTCTTTTATTTTGAAACTCTACATCAGAATCTCCTGATTCTTCCTGAGTGACTAGGTGGGGTGGCATGCTATCACCCTGGAGTGAGATGTGTCTTTGATACTGGAGAGTCTTTGTTTTATTCTCATCTAAACAGAGAGGGATGATAGCTCATACATGAAATTTCAAAGGTCTTTTATTTTGAAACTCTACATCAGAATGTCCTGATTTTTTCTGAGTGACTAGATGGGGTGTCCTGCTGTCACCATGGAGTTAGATGAGTCTTTGATACTGGACAGTGTGTGTTTTATTCCCATCTAAAAACAGGGATGATAGCTCATATATGAGATTTCAAAGGTATTTTATTTTGAAACTCTAAATCAGAATGTCCTGATTCTCCCTGAGTGACTAGGTGGGGTGTCCTGCTATCACCCTGGATTGAGATGAGTCTTTGATACTGGACAGTTTTTGTTTTATTTTCATCTAAAAACAGGGATGATAGCTCATATATGAGACTTCAAAGGTATTTTATTTTGAAACTCTAAATCAGAATGTCCTGATTCTCCCTGAGTGACTAGGTGGGGTGTCCTGCTATCACCCTGGAGTGAGATGCGTCTTTGATACTGGACAGTTTTTGTTTTATTCTCATCTAAAAATAGGGATGATAGCTCATGCAATAGAGATTTCAAATGTATTTTATGTTGAAACTGTACATCAGAATGTCCTGATCTTTTATGGGTTCTCTAGGTGGGGTGTCCTGCTCATACAATAGAGATTACAAAGGTCTTTTATTTTGAAACTCTACATCAGAATGTTCTGATTCTCCATGAGTGACTAGGTGGGGTGTCATGCTATCATCCTGGAGTGAGAGGAGTCTTTGATACTGGACAGTTATTGTTTTATTCTCATCTAAAAACACGGATGATAGCTCATATATGAGACTTCAAAGGTATTTTATTTTGAAACTCTACATCAGAATGTCCTGATTTTTTCTGAGTGACTAGATGGGGTGTCCTGCTTTCACCATGGAGTTAGATGAGTCTTTGATACTGGACAGTGTTTGTGTTATTCCCATAGAGATTTCAAAGGTCTTTTATTTTGAAACTCTACATCAGAATGTCCTGATTCTCCCTGAGTGACTAGGTGGGATGTCCTGCTATCACCCTGGAGTGAGATGCGTCTTTGATACTGGACAGTTTTTGTTTTATTCTCATCTAAAAACAGGGATGATAGCTCATACAATAGAGATTTCAAAGGTATTTTATTTTGAAACTCTACATCAGAATGTCCTGATTTTTTCTGAGTGACTAGATGGGGGTGTCCTGCTATCACCATGGAGTGAGATGAGTCTTTGATACTGGACAGTCTTTGTTTTATTCTCATCTAAAAACAGGGATGATAGCTCATACAATAGATATTTCAAAGGTCTTTTATTTTGAAACTCTACATCAGAAAGTCCTGATTCTCCCTGAGTGACTAGGTGGGGTTTCATGCTATCACCCTGGAGTGAGATGAGTCTTTGATACTGGACAGTTTTTGTTTTATTCTCATCTAAAAACAGGGATGATAGCTAATACAATAGAGATTTCAAAAATATTTTATTTTGAAACTCTACATCAGAAGGTCCTGATTTTTTCTCAGTGACTAGATGGGGTGTCCTGCTATCACCCTGGAGTGAGATGAGTCTTTGATACTGGAGAGATTTTGTTTTATTCTCATCTAAACAGAGAGGGATGATAGCTCATATATGAGATTTCAAAGGTCTTTTATTTTGAAACTCTAGATCAGAATGTCCTGATTTTCTTCTGAGTGACTAGATGGTTATGTCCTGCTATCACCATGGCGTTAGATGAGTCTTTGATACTGGACAATTATTGTTTTATTCTCATCTAAAAACAGGGATGATAGCTCATACAATAGAGATTTCAAAGGTCTTTTATTTTGAAACTGTACATCAGAAAGTCCCGATTCTCCCTGAGTGACTAGGTGGGGTGTCCTGTTATCACCCTGAAGGGACATGAGTATTTGATACTTGACAGTGTTTGTTTTATTCTTATCTAAATACAGAGGGATGATAGCTCATATATGAGATTTCAAAGGTCTTTTATTTTGAAACTCTACATCAGAATGTCCTGATTCTCCCTGAGTGACTAGGTGGGGTGTCATGCTATCACCCTGGAGTGAGATGAGTTTTTGATACTGGACAGTTAGTGTTTTATTCTCATCTAAAAAATGGGATGATAGCTCATATATGAGATTTCAAAGGTCTTTTATTTTGAAACTCTAAATCAGAATGTCCTGATTCTCCCTGAGTGACTAGGTGGGGTGTCCTGCTATCACCCTGGAGTGAGATGCGTCTTTGATACTGGACAGTTTTTGTTTTATTCTCATCTAAAAACAGGGATGATAGCTCATGCAATAGAGATTTCAAAGGTATTTTATTTTGAAACTGTACATCAGAAAGTCCTGATTCTCCCTGAGTGACTAGGTGGGGTGTCCTGTTATCACCCTGAAGGGAAATGAGTATTTGATACTGGACAGTGTTTGTTTTATTCTTATCTTAATACAGAGGGATGATAGCTCATAAATGAGATTTCAAAGGTCTTTTATTTTGAAACTCTACATCAGAATGTCCTGATTCTCCCTGAGTGACTAGGTGGGGTGTCATGCTATCACCCTGGAGTGAGATGAGTTTTTGATACTTCACAGTTATTGTTTTATTCTCATCTAAAAAATGGGATGATAGCTCATATATGAGAATTCAAAGGTATTTTATTTTGAAACTCTACATCAGAATGTCCTGATTTTTTCTGAGTGACTAGATGGGGTGTCCTGCTATCACCCTGGAGTGAGATGAGTCTTTGATACTGGAGAGTTTTTTGTTTTATTCTCATCTAAACAGAGAGGGATGATAGCTCATATATGAGATTTCAAAGGTCTTTTATTTTGAAACTCTACATCAGAATGTCCTGATTTTTTCTGAGTGACTAGATGGGGGTGTCCTGCTATCACCATGGAGTTAGATGAGTCTTTGATACTGGACAGTGTTTGTTTTATTCCCATCTAAAAACAGGGATGATAGCTCATATATGAGACTTCAAAGGTATTTTATTTTGAAACTCTACATCAGAATGTCCTGATTCTCCCTGAGTGACTAGGTGGGGTGTCCTGCTATCACCCTGGAGTGAGATGCGTCTTTGATACTGGACAGTTTTTGTTTTATTCTCATCTAAAAACAGGGATGATAGCTCATACAATAGAGATTTCAAAGGTATTTTATTTTGAAACTCTACATCAGAATGTCCTGATTTTTTCTGAGTGACTAGATGGGGTGTCCTGCTATCACCCTGGAGTGAGATGAGTCTTTGATACGGGACAGTTTTTGTTTTATTCTCATCTAAAAACAGGGATGATAGCTCATGCAATAGAGATTTCAAAGGTCTTTTATGTTGAAACTGTACATCAGAATGTCCTGATTCTCCCTGAGTGACTAGGTGGGGAGTCCTGCAATCACCCTGGAGTGAGATGAGTCTTTGATATTGGACAATATTTGTTTTATTCTCATCTAAAAACAGGGATGATAGCTCATGCAATAGATATTTCAAAGGTCTTTTATTTTGAAACTGTACATCAGAAAGTCCTGATTCTCCCTGAGTGACTAGGTGGGGTGTCCTGTTATCACCCTGAAGGGAAATGAGTATTTGATACTGGACAGTCTTTGTTTTATTCTCATCTAAAAACAGGGATGATAGCTCATACAAGAGATATTTCAAAGGTCTTTTATTTTGAAACTGTACATCAGAAAGTCCTGATTCTCCCTGAGTGACTAGGTGGGGTTTCCTGCTATCACCCTGGAGTGAGATGAGTTTTTGATATTGGACAGTATTTGTTTTATTCTCATCTAAAAACAGGGATGATAGCTCATATATGAGACTTCAAAGGTATTTTATTTTGAAACTCTACATCAGAATGTCCTGATTTTTTCGGAGTGACTAGAAAGGGTGTCCTGCTATCACCATGGAGTGAGATGAGTCTTTGATACTGGAAAGTCTTTGTTTTATTCTCATCTAAAAACAGGGATGATAGCTCATACAATATATATTTCAAAGGTCTTTTATTTTGAAACTCTACATCAGAAAGTCCTGATTCTCCCTGAGTGACTAGGTGGGGTTTCATGCTATCACCCTGGAGTGAGATGAGTCTTTGATACTGGACAGTTTTTGTTTTATTCTCATCTAAAAACAGGGATGATAGCTAATACAATAGAGATTTCAAAAATATTTTATTTTGAAACTCTACATCAGAAGGTCCTGATTTTTTCTCAGTGACTAGATGGGGTGTCCTGCTATCACCCTGGAGTGAGATGAGTCTTTGATACTGGAGAGATTTTGTTTTATTCTCATCTAAACAGAGAGGGATGATAGCTCATATATGAGATTTCAAAGGTCTTTTATTTTGAAACTCTAAATCAGAATGTCCTGATTCTCCCTGAGTGACTAGGTGGGGTGTCCTGCTATCACCCTGGAGTGAGATGCGTCTTTGATACTGGACAGTTTTTGTTTTATTCTCATCTAAAAACAGGGATGATAGCTCATGCAATAGAGATTTCAAAGGTCTTTTATTTTGAAACTGTACATCAGAATGTCCTGATTCTCCCTGAGTGACTAGGTGGGGTTTCCTGCTATCACCCTGGAGTGAGATGAGTTTTTGATATTGGACAGTATTTGTTTTATTCTCATCTAAAAACAGGGATGATAGCTCATATATGAGACTTCAAAGGTATTTCATTTTGAAACTCTAAATCAGAATGTCCTGATTCTCCCTGAGTGACTAGGTGGGGTGTCCTGCTATCACCCTGGAGTGAGATGCGTCTTTGATACTGGACAGTTTTTGTTTTATTCTCATCTAAAAATAGGGATGATAGCTCATGCAATAGAGATTTCAAATGTATTTTATTTTGAAACTGTACATCAGAATGTCCTGATCTTTTATGGGTTCTCTAGGTGGGGTGTCCTGCTCATACAATAGAGATTACAAAGGTATTTTATTTTGAAACTCTACATCAGAATGTTCTGATTCTCCATGAGTGACTAGGTGGGGTGTCATGCTATCACCATGGAGTTAGATGAGTCTTTGATACTGGACAGTGTTTGTTTTATTCCCATCTAAAAACAGGGATGATAGCTCATATATGAGACTTCAAAGGTATTTTATTTTGAAACTTTAAATCAGAATGTCCTGAATCTCCCTGAGTGACTAGGTGGGGTGTCCTGCTATCACCCTGGAGTGAGATGCGTCTTTGATACAGGAGAGTTTTTGTTTTATTCTCATCTCAAAACAGGGATGATAGCTCATACAATAGAGATTTCAAAGGTCTTTTATTTTGAAACTGTACATCAGAATGTCCTGATTCTCCCTGAGTGACTAGGTGGGGTTTCCTGCAATCACCCTGGAGTGAGATGAGTTTTTGATATTGGACAGTATTTGTTTTATTCTCATCTAAAAACAGGGATGATAGCTCATATATGAGACTTCAAAGGTATTTTTTTTTGAAATTTTACATCAGAATGTCCTGATTTTTTCGGAGTGACTAGAAAGGGTGTCCTGCTATCACCATGGAGTGAGATGAGTCTTTGATACTGGACAGTCTTTGTTTTATTCTCATCTAAAAACAGGGATGATAGCTCATACAATAGAGATTTCAAAGGTCTTTTATTTTGAAACTCTACATCAGAAAGTCCTGATTCTCCCTGAGTGACTAGGTGGAGTGTCCTGTTATAACCCTGAAGGGAAATGAGTATTTGATACTGGACAGTTTTTGTGTTATTCTTATCTAAATACAGAGGGATGATAGCTCATATATGAGATTTCAAAGGTCTTTTATTTTGAAACTCTACATCAGAATGTCCTGATTTTTTCTGAGTGACTAGATGGGATGTCCTGCTATCACCATGGCGTTAGATGAGTCTTTGATACTGGACAGTTATTGTTTTATTCTCATCTAAAAACAGGGATGATAGCTCATACAATAGAGATTTCAAAGGTCTTTTATTTTAAAACTGTACATCAGAATGTCCTGATTCTCCCTGAGTGACTAGATGGGGTGTCCTGCTATCACCCTGTAGTGAGATGAGTCTTTGATACAGGACAGTTTTTGTTTTATTCTCATCTAAAAACAGGGATGATAGCTAATACAATAGAGATTTCAAAAATATTTTATTTTGAAACTCTACATCAGAATGTCCTGATTTTTTCTCAGTGACTAGATGGGGTGTCCTGCTATCACCCTGGAGTGAGATGAGTCTTTGATACTGGAGAGATTTTGTTTTATTCTCATCTAAACAGAGAGGGATGATAGCTCATATATGAGATTTCAAAGGTCTTTTATTTTGAAACTCTACATCAGAATGTCCTGATTTTTTCTGAGTGACTAGATGGGATGTCCTGCTATCACCATGGCGTTAGATGAGTCTTTGATACTGGACAGTTATTGTTTTATGATCATCTAAAAACAGGGATGATAGCTCATACAATAGAGACTTCAAAGGTCTTTTATTTTGAAACTGTACATCAGAAAGTCCTGATTCTCCCTGAGTGACTAGGTGGGGTGTCCTGTTATCACCCTGAAGGGAAATGAGTATTTGATACTCGACAGTGTTTGTTTTATTCTTATCTAAATACAGAGGGATGATAGCTCATATATGAGATTTGAAAGGTCTTTTATTTTGAAATTCTACATCAGAATGTCCTGATTCTCTCTGAGTGACTAGGTGGGGTGTCATGCTATCACCCTGGAGTGAGATGAGTTTTTGATACTGGACAGTTATTGTTTTATTCTCATCTAAAAAATGGGATGATAGCTCATATATGAGAATTCAAAGGTATTTTATTTTGAAACTCTACATCAGAATGTCCTGATTTTTTCTGAGTGACTAGATGGGGTGTCCTGCTATCACCCTGGAGTGAGATGAGTCTTTGATACTGGAGAGTTTTTGTTTTATTCTCATCTAAACAGAGAGGGATGATAGCTCATATATGAGATTTCAAAGGTCTTTTATTTTGAAACTCTACATCAGAATGTCCTGATTTCTTCTGAGTGACTAGATGGGGGTGTCCTGCTATCACCATGGAGTTAGATGAGTCTTTGATACTGGACAGTGTTTGTTTTATTCCCATCTAAAAACAGGGATGATAGCTCATATATGAGAATTCAAAGGTATTTTATTTTGAAAATCCAAATCAGAATGTCATGGTTCTCCCTGAGTGACTAGGTGGGGTGTCCTGTTATCACCCTGGAGTTTGATGAGTCTTTGATATTGGACAGTTATTGTTTTATTCTCATCTAAAAACAGGGATGATAGCTCATATATGAGACTTCAAAGGTATTTTATTTTGAAACTCTACATCAGAATGTCCTGATTTTTTCGGAGTGAATAGAAAGGGTGTCCTGCTATCACCCTGGAGTGAGATGAGTCTTTGATACTGGAGAGATTTTGTTTTATTCTCATCTAAACAGAGAGGGATGATAGCACATATATGAGATTTCAAATGTCTTTTATTTTGAAACTCTAGATCAGAATGTCCTGATTTTTTCTGAGTGACTAGATGGTTATGTCCTGCTATCACCATGGCGTTAGATGAGTCTTTGATACTGGACAATTATTGTTTTATTCTCATCTAAAAACAGGGATGATAGCTCATACAATAGAGAATTCAAAGGTCTTTTATTTTGAAACTGTACATCAGAAAGTCCCGATTCTCCCTGAGTGACTAGGTGGGGTGTCCTGTTATCACCCTGAAGGGAAATGAGTATTTGATACTTGACAGTGTTTGTTTTATTATTATCTAAATACAGAGGGATGATAGCTCATATATGAGATTTCAAAGGTCTTTTATTTTGAAACTCTACATCAGAATGTCCTGATTCTCCCTGAGTGACTAGGTGGGGTGTCATGCTATCACCCTGGAGTGAGATGAGTTTTTGATACTGGACAGTTATTGTTTTATTCTCATCAAAAAAATGGGATGATAGCTCATATATGAGATTTCAAAGGTCTTTTATTTTGAAACTCTAAATCAGAATGTCCTGATTCTCCCTGAGTGACTAGGTGGGGTGTCCTGCTATCACCCTGGAGTGAGATGCGTCTTTGATACTGGACAGTTTTTGTTTTATTCTCATCTAAAAACAGGGATGATAGCTCATGCAATAGAGATTTCAAAGGTATTTTATTTTGAAACTGTACATCAGAAAGTCCTGATTCTCCCTGAGTGACTAGGTGGGGTGTCCTGTTATCACCCTGAAGGGAAATGAGTATTTGATACTGGACAGTGTTTGTTTTATTCTTATCTAAATACAGAGGGATGATAGCTCATATATGAGATTTCAAAGGTCTTTTATTTTGAAACTCTACATCAGAATGTCCTGATTCTCCCTGAGTGACTAGGTGGGGTGTCATGCTATCACCCTGGAGTGAGATGAGTTTTTGATACTGGACAGTTATTGTTTTATTCTCATCTAAAAAATGGGATGATAGCTCATATATGAGATTTCAAAGGTCTTTTATTTTGAAACTCTACATCAGAATGTCCTGATTTTTTCTGAGTGACTAGATGGGGTGTCCTGCTATCACCATGGAGTTAGATGAGTCTTTGATACTGGACAGTGTTTGTTTTATTCCCATCTAAAAACAGGGATGATAGCTCATAAATGAGATTTCAAAGGTATTTTATTTTGAAACTCTACATCAGAATGTCCTGATTCTCCCTGAGTGACTAGGTGGGGTGTCATGCTATCACCCTGGAGTGAGATGAGTTTTTGATACTGGACAGTTATTGTTTTATTCTCATCTAAAAAATGGGATGATAGCTCATATATGAGATTTCAAAGGTCTTTTATTTTGAAACTCTACATCAGAATGTCCTGATTTTTTCTGAGTGACTAGATGGGGTGTCCTGCTATCACCATGGAGTTAGATGAGTCTTTGATACTGGACAGTGTTTGTTTTATTCCCATCTAAAAACAGGGATGATAGCTCATATATGAGACTTCAAAGGTATTTTATTTTGAAACTCTAAATCAGAATGTCCTGATTCTCCCTGAGTGACTAGGTGGGGTGTCCTGCTATCACCCTGGAGTGAGATGCGTCTTTGATACTGGCCAGTTTTTGTTTTATTCTTATCTAAATACAGAGGGATGATAGCTCATAAATGAGATTTCAAAGGTCTTTTATTTTGAAACTCTACATCAGAATGTCCTGATTCTCCCTGAGTGACTAGGTGGGGTGTCATGCTATCACCCTGGAGTGAGATGAGTTTTTGATACTTCACAGTTATTGTTTTATTCTCATCTAAAAAATGGGATGATAGCTCATATATGAGAATTCAAAGGTATTTTATTTTGAAACTCTACATCAGAATGTCCTGATTCTCCCTGAGTGACTAGGTGGGGTGTCCTGCTATCACCCTGGAGTGAGATGCGTCTTTGATACTGGACAGTTTTTGTTTTATTCTCATCTAAAAACAGGGATGATAGCTCATACAATAGAGATTTCAAAGGTCTTTTATTTTGAAATTCTAAATCAGAATGTCCTGATTCTCCCTGAGTGACTAGGTGGGGTGTCCTGCTATCACCCTGGAGTGAGATGAGTCTTTGATACTGGACAATTTTTGTTTTATTCTCATCTAAATACAGGGATGATAGCTCATACAATAGTGATTACAAAGGTCTTTTATTTTGAAACTCTACATCAGAATGTCCGGATTCTCCCTGAGTGACTAGGTGGGGTGTCCTGTTATCCCCCTGAAGGAAAATGAGTATTTGATACTGGACAGTTTTTATTTTATTCTTATCTAAATACAGAGGGATGATAGCTCATATATTAGATTTCAAAGGTCTTTTATTTTGAAACTCTACATCAGAATATCCTGATTTTTTCTGAGTGACTAGATGGGGTGTCCTGCTATCACCATGGAGTTAGATGAGTCTTTGATACTGGACAGTGTTTGTTTTATTCCAATGTAAAAACAGGGATGATAGCTCATATATGAGACTTCAAAGGTATTTTATTTTGAAACTCTACATCAGAATGTTCTGATTCTCCCTGAGTGACTAGGTGGGGTGTCCTGCTATCACCCTGGATTGAGATATGTCTTTGATACTGGACAGTTTTTGTTTTATTCTCATCTAAAAACAGGGATGATAGCTCATACAATAGAGATTTCAAAGGTATTTTATTTTGAAACTCTAAATCAGAATGTCCTGATTTTTCTGAGTGACTAGGTGGGGTTTCCTGCTATCACCGTGGAGTGAGATGAGTCTTTGATACTGGAGAGTCTTTGTTTTATTCTCATCTAAACAGAGAGGGATGATAGCTCATATATGAGATTTCAAAGGTCTTTTATTTTGAAACTCTACATCAGAATGTCCTGATTTTTTTTCGGAGTGACTAGATGGGGTGTCCTGCTATCACCCTGGAGTGAGATGGGTCTTTGATACTGGACAGTTATTGTTTTATTCTCATCTAAAAACACGGATGATAGCTCATATATGAGACTTCAAAGGTATTTTATTTTGAAACTATACATCAGAATGTCCTGATTTTTTCTGAGTGACTAGATGGGGTGTCCTGCTATCACCATGGAGTTAGATGAGTCTTTGATACTGGACAGTGTTTGTGTTATTCCCATAGAGATTTCAAAGGTCTTTTATTTTGAAACTCTACATCAGAATGTCCTGATTCTCCCTGAGTGACTAGGTGGGATGTCCTGCTATCACCCTGGAGTGAGATGCGTCTTTGATACTGGACAGTTTTTGTTTTATTCTCATCTAAAAACAGGGATGATAGCTCATACAATAGAGATTTCAAAGGTATTTTATTTTGAAACTCTACATCAGAATGTCCTGATTTTTTCTGAGTGACTAGATGGGGGTGTCCTGCTATCACCATGGAGTTAGATGAGTCTTTGATACTGGACAGTGTTTGTTTTATTCCCATCTAAAAACAGGGATGATAGCTCATATATGAGACTTCAAAGGTATTTTATTTTGAAACTTTAAATCAGAATGTCCTGATTCTCCCTGAGTGAATAGGTGGGGTGTCCTGCTATCACCCTGGAGTGAGATGCGTCTTTGATACTGGACAGTTTTTGTTTTATTCTCATCTCAAAACAGGGATGATAGCTCATACAATAGAGATTTCAAAGGTCTTTTATTTTGAAACTGTACATCAGAATGTCCTGATTCTCCCTGAGTGACTAGGTGGGGTTTCCTGCTATCACCCTGGAGTGAGATGAGTTTTTGATATTGGACAGTATTTGTTTTATTCTCATCTAAAAACAGGGATGATAGCTCATATATGAGACTTCAAAGGTATTTTATTTTGAAATTCTACATAAGAATGTCATGATTTTTTCGGAGTGACTAGAAAGGGTGTCCTGCTATCACCATGGAGTGAGATGAGTCTTTGATACTGGACAGTCTTTGTTTTATTCTCATCTAAAAACAGGGATGATAGCTCATACAATAGAGATTTCAAAGGTCTTTTATTTTGAAACTCTACATCAGAATGTCCTGATTTTTTCTGAGTGACTAGATGGGATGTCCTGCTATCACCATGGTGTTAGATGAGTCTTTGATACTGGACAGTTATTGTTTTATTCTCATCTAAAAACAGGGATGATAGCTCATACAATAGAGATTTCAAAGGTCTTTTATTTTGAAACTGTACATCAGAAAGTCCTGATTCTCCCTGAGTGACTAGATGGGGTGTCCTGCTATCACCCTGGAGTGAGATGAGTCTTTGATACAGGACAGTTTTTGTTTTATTCTCATCTAAAAACAGGGATGATAGCTAATACAATAGAGATTTCAAAAATATTTTATTTTGAAACTCTACATCAGAATGTCCTGATTTTTTCTCAGTGACTAGATGGGGTGTCCTGCTATCACCCTGGAGTGAGATGAGTTTTTGATATTGGACAGTATTTGTTTTATTCTCATCTAAAAACAGGGATGATAGCTCATATATGAGATTTCAAAGGTATTTTATTTTGAAACTCTACATCAGAATGTCCTGATTTTTTCTGAGTGACTAGATGGGGTGTCCTGCTATCACCCTGGAGTGAGATGCGTCTTTGATACTGGACAGTTTTTGTTTTATTCTCATCTAAAAACAGGGATGATAGCTCATACAATAGAGATTTCAAAGGTCTTTTATTTTGAAATTCTAAATCAGAATGTCCTGATTCTCCCTGAGTGACTAGGTGGGGTGTCCTGCTATCACCCTGGAGTGAGATGAGTCTTTGATACTGGACAGTTTTTGTTTTATTCTCATCTAAATACAGGGATGATAGCTCATACAATAGTGATTACAAAGGTCTTTTATTTTGAAACTCTACATCAGAATGTCCGGATTCTCCCTGAGTGACTAGGTGGGGTGTCCTGTTATCCCCCTGAAGGAAAATGAGTATTTGATACTGGACAGTTTTTATTTTATTCTTATCTAAATACAGAGGGATGATAGCTCATATATTAGATTTCAAAGGTCTTTTATTTTGAAACTCTACATCAGAATATCCTGATTTTTTCTGAGTGACTAGATGGGGTGTCCTGCTATCACCATGGAGTTAGATGAGTCTTTGATACTGGACAGTGTTTGTTTTATTCCAATGTAAAAACAGGGATGATAGCTCATATATGAGACTTCAAAGGTATTTTATTTTGAAACTCTACATCAGAATGTTCTGATTCTCCCTGAGTGACTAGGTGGGGTGTCCTGCTATCACCCTGGATTGAGATCTGTCTTTGATACTGGACAGTTTTTGTTTTATTCTCATCTAAAAACAGGGATGATAGCTCATACAATAGAGATTTCAAAGGTATTTTATTTTGAAACTCTAAATCAGAATGTCCTGATTTTTCTGAGTGACTAGGTGGGGTTTCCTGCTATCACCGTGGAGTGAGATGAGTCTTTGATACTGGAGAGTCTTTGTTTTATTCTCATCTAAACAGAGAGGGATGATAGCTCATATATGAGATTTCAAAGGTCTTTTATTTTGAAACTCTACATCAGAATGTCCTGATTTTTTTTCGGAGTGACTAGATGGGGTGTCCTGCTATCACCCTGGAGTGAGATGGGTCTTTGATACTGGACAGTTATTGTTTTATTCTCATCTAAAAACACGGATGATAGCTCATATATGAGACTTCAAAGGTATTTTATTTTGAAACTATACATCAGAATGTCCTGATTTTTTCTGAGTGACTAGATGGGGTGTCCTGCTATCACCATGGAGTTAGATGAGTCTTTGATACTGGACAGTGTTTGTGTTATTCCCATAGAGATTTCAAAGGTCTTTTATTTTGAAACTCTACATCAGAATGTCCTGATTCTCCCTGAGTGACTAGGTGGGATGTCCTGCTATCACCCTGGAGTGAGATGCGTCTTTGATACTGGACAGTTTTTGTTTTATTCTCATCTAAAAACAGGGATGATAGCTCATACAATAGAGATTTCAAAGGTATTTTATTTTGAAACTCTACATCAGAATGTCCTGATTTTTTCTGAGTGACTAGATGGGGGTGTCCTTCTATCACCATGGAGTTAGATGAGTCTTTGATACTGGACAGTGTTTGTTTTATTCCCATCTAAAAACAGGGATGATAGCTCATATATGAGACTTCAAAGGTATTTTATTTTGAAACTCTAAATCAGAATGTCCTGATTCTCCCTGAGTGACTAGGTGGGGTGTCCTGCTATCACCCTGGAGTGAGATGCGTCTTTGATACTGGACAGTTTTTGTTTTATTCTCATCTCAAAACAGGGATGATAGCTCATACAATAGAGATTTCAAAGGTCTTTTATTTTGAAACTGTACATCAGAATGTCCTGATTCTCCCTGAGTGACTAGGTGGGTTTTCCTGCTATCACCCTGGAGTGAGATGAGTTTTTGATATTGGACAGTATTTGTTTTATTCTCATCTAAAAACAGGGATGATAGCTCATATATGAGACTTCAAAGGTATTTTATTTTGAAATTCTACATAAGAATGTCATGATTTTTTCGGAGTGACTAGAAAGGGTGTCCTGCTATCACCATGGAGTGAGATGAGTCTTTGATACTGGACAGTCTTTGTTTTATTCTCATCTAAAAACAGGGATGATAGCTCATACAATAGAGATTTCAAAGGTCTTTTATTTTGAAACTCTACATCAGAATGTCCTGATTTTTTCTGAGTGACTAGATGGGATGTCCTGCTATCACCATGGTGTTAGATGAGTCTTTGATACTGGACAGTTATTGTTTTATTCTCATCTAAAAACAGGGATGATAGCTCATACAATAGAGATTTCAAAGGTCTTTTATTTTGAAACTGTACATCAGAAAGTCCTGATTCTCCCTGAGTGACTAGGTGGGGTTTCATGCTATCACCCTGGAGTGAGATGAGTCTTTGATACTGGACAGTTTTTGTTTTATTCTCATCTAAAAACAGGGATGATAGCTAATACAATAGAGATTTCAAAAATATTTTATTTTGAAACTCTACATCAGAAGGTCCTGTTTTTTTCTCAGTGACTAGATGGGGTGTCCTGCTATCACCCTGGAGTGAGATGAGTCTTTGATACTGGAGAGATTTTGTTTTATTCTCATCTAAACAGAGAGGGATGATAGCTCATATATGAGATTTCAAAGGTCTTTTATTTTGAAACTCTAGATCAGAATGTCCTGATTTTTTCTGAGTGACTAGATGGTTATGTCCTGCTATCACCATGGCGTTAGATGAGTCTTTGATACTGGACAATTATTGTTTTATTCTCATCTAAAAACAGGGATGATAGCTCATACAATAGAGATTTCAAAGGTCTTTTATTTTTAAACTGTACATCAGAAAGTCCCGATTCTCCCTGAGTGACTAGGTGGGGTGTCCTGTTATCACCCTGAAGGGAAATGAGTATTTGATACTTGACAGTGTTTGTTTTATTCTTATCTAAATACAGAGGGATGATAGCTCATATATGAGATTTCAAAGGTCTTTTATTTTGAAACTCTACATCAGAATGTCCTGATTCTCCCTGAGTGACTAGGTGGGGTGTCATGCTATCACCCTGGAGTGAGATGAGTTTTTGATACTGGACAGTTATTGTTTTATTCTCATCTAAAAAATGGGATGATAGCTCATATATGAGATTTCAAAGGTCTTTTATTTTGAAACTCTAAATCAGAATGTCCTGATTCTCCCTGAGTGACTAGGTGGGGTGTCCTGCTATCACCCTGGAGTGAGATGCGTCTTTGATACTGGACAGTTTTTGTTTTATTCTCATCTAAAAACATGGATGATAGCTCATGCAATAGAGATTTCAAAGGTATTTTATTTTGAAACTGTACATCAGAAAGTCCTGATTCTCCCTGAGTGACTAGGTGGGGTGTCCTGTTATCACCCTGAAGGGAAATGAGTATTTGATACTGGACAGTGTTTGTTTTATTCTTATCTAAATACAGAGGGGATGATAGCTCATATATGAGATTTCAAAGGTCTTTTATTTTGAAACTCTACATCAGAATGTCCTGATTCTCCCTGAGTGACTAGGTGGGGTGTCATGCTATCACCCTGGAGTGAGATGAGTTTTTGATACTGGACAGTTATTGTTTTATTCTCATCTAAAAAATGGGATGATAGCTCATATATGAGATTTCAAAGGTCTTTTATTTTGAAACTCTACATCAGAATGTCCTGATTTTTTCTGAGTGACTAGATGGGGTGTCCTGCTATCACCATGGAGTTAGATGAGTCTTTGATACTGGACAGTGTTTGTTTTATTCCCATCTAAAAACAGGGATGATAGCTCATATATGAGACTTCAAAGGTATTTTATTTTGAAACTCTAAATCAGAATGTCCTGATTCTCCCTGAGTGACTAGGTGGGGTGTCCTGCTATCACCCTGGAGTGAGATGCGTCTTTGATACTGGACAGTTTTTGTTTTATTCTTATCTAAATACAGAGGGATGATAGCTCATAAATGAGATTTCAAAGGTCTTTTATTTTGAAACTCTACATCAGAATGTCCTGATTCTCCCTGAGTGACTAGGTGGGGTGTCCTGCTATCACCCTGGAGTGAGATGAGTTTTTGATGCTTCACAGTTATTGTTTTATTCTCATCTAAAAAATGGGATGATAGCTCATATATGAGAATTCAAAGGTATTTTATTTTGAAACTCTACATCAGAATGTCCTGATTTTTTCTGAGTGACTAGATGGGGTGTCCTGCTATCACCCTGGAGTGAGATGAGTCTTTGATACTGGAGAGTTTTTTGTTTTATTCTCATCTAAACAGAGAGGGATGATAGCTCATATATGAGATTTCAAAGGTCTTTTATTTTGAAACTCTAAATCAGAATTTCCTGATTTTTTCTGAGTGACTAGATGGGGGTGTCCTGCTATCACCATGGAGTTAGATGAGTCTTTGATACTGGACAGTGTTTGTTTTATTCCCATCTAAAAACAGGGATGATAGCTCATATATGAGACTTCAAAGGTATTTTATTTTGAAACTCTACATCAGAATGTCCTGATTCTCCCTGAGTGACTAGGTGGGGTGTCCTGCTATCACCCTGGAGTGAGATGAGTCTTTGATACTGGACAGTTTTTGTTTTATTCTCATCTAAATACAGGGATGATAGCTCATACAATAGTGATTACAAAGGTCTTTTATTTTGAAACTCTACATCAGAATGTCCGGATTCTCCCTGAGTGACTAGGTGGGGTGTCCTGTTATCCCCCTGAAGGAAAATGAGTATTTGATACTGGACAGTTTTTATTTGATTCTTATCTAAATACAGAGGGATGATAGCTCATATATTAGATTTCAAAGGTCTTTTATTTTGAAACTCTACATCAGAATATCCTGATTTTTTCTGAGTGACTAGATGGGGTGTCCTGCTATCACCATGGAGTTAGATGAGTCTTTGATACTGGACAGTGTTTGTTTTATTCCAATCTAAAAACAGGGATGATAGCTCATATATGAGACTTCAAAGGTATTTTATTTTGAAACTCTACATCAGAATGTTCTGATTCTCCCTGAGTGACTAGGTGGGGTGTCCTGCTATCACCCTGGATTGAGATCTGTCTTTGATACTGGACAGTTTTTGTTTTATTATCATCTAAAAAGAGGGATGATAGCTCATACAATAGAGATTTCAAAGGTATTTTATTTTGAAACTCTAAATCAGAATGTCCTGATTTTTCTGAGTGACTAGGTGGGGTTTCCTGCTATCACCCTGGAGTGAGATGAGTCTTTGATACTGGAGAGTCTTTGTTTTATTCTCATCTAAACAGAGAGGGATGATAGCTCATATATGAGATTTCAAAGGTCTTTTATTTTGAAACTCTACATCAGAATGTCCTGATTTTTTCTGAGTGACTAGATGGGGGTGTCCTGCTATCACCATGGAGTTAGATGAGTCTTTGATACTGGACAGTGTTTGTTTTATTCCCATCTAAAAACAGGGATGATAGCTCATATATGAGACTTCAAAGGTATTTTATTTTGAAACTCTACATCAGAATGTCCTGATTCTCCCTGAGTGACTAGGTGGGGTGTCCTGCTATCACCCTGGAGTAAGATGCGTCTTTGATACTGGACAGTCTTTGTTTTATTCTCATCTAAAAACAGGGATGATAGCTCATACAATAGATATTTCAAAGGTCTTTTATTTTGAAACTCTACATCAGAAAGTCCTGATTCTCCCTGAGTGACTAGGTGGGGTTTCATGCTATCAACCTGGAGTGAGATGAGTCTTTGATACTGGAGAGTTTTTGTTTTATTCTCATCTAAAAACAGGGATGATAGCTAATACAATAGAGATTTCAAAAATATTTTATTTTGAAACTCTACATCAGAAGGTCCTGATTTTTTCTCAGTGACTAGATGGGGTGTCCTGCTATCACCCTGGAGTGAGATGAGTCTTTGATACTGGAGAGATTTTGTTTTATTCTCATCTAAACAGAGAGGGATGATAGCTCATATATGAGATTTCAAAGGTCTTTTATTTTGAAACTGTACATCAGAAAGTCCCGATTCTCCCTGAGTGACTAGGTGGGGTGTCCTGTTATCACCCTGAAGGGAAATGAGTATTTGATACTTGACAGTGTTTGTTTTATTCGTATCTAAATACAGAGGGATGATAGCTCATATATGAGATTTCAAAGGTCTTTTATTTTGAAACTCTACATCAGAATGTCCTGATTCTCCCTGAGTGACTAGGTGGGGTGTCCTGCTATCACCCTGGAGTGAGATGCGTCTTTGATACTGGACAGTTTTTGTTTTATTCTCATCTAAAAAATGGGATGATAGCTCATATATGAGATTTCAAAGGTCTTTTATTTTGAAACTCTACATCAGAATGTCCTGATTTTTTCTGAGTGACTAGGTGGGGTGTCATGCTATCACCCTGGAGTGAGATGAGTTTTTGATACTGGACAGTTATTGTTTTATTCTCATCTAAAAAATGGGATGATAGCTCATATATGAGATTTCAAAGGTCTTTTATTTTGAAACTCTAAATCAGAATGTCCTGATTCTCCCTGAGTGACTAGGTGGGGTGTCCTGCTATCACCCTGGAGTGAGATGCGTCTTTGATACTGGACAGTTTTTGTTTTATTCTCATCTAAAAACAGGGATGATAGCTCATGCAATAGAGATTTCAAAGGTATTTTATTTTGAAACTGTACATCAGAAAGTCCTGATTCTCCCTGAGTGACTAGGTGGGGTGTCCTGTTATCACCCTGAAGGGAAATGAGTATTTGATACTGGACAGTGTTTGTTTTATTCTTATCTAAATACAGAGGGATGATAGCTCATATATGAGATTTCAAAGGTCTTTTATTTTGAAACTCTACATCAGAATGTCCTGATTCTCCCTGAGTGACTAGGTGGGGTGTCATGCTATCACCCTGGAGTGAGATGAGTTTTTGATACTGGACAGTTATTGTTTTATTCTCATCTAAAAAATGGGATGATAGCTCATATATGAGATTTCAAAGGTCTTTTATTTTGAAACTCTACATCAGAATGTCCTGATTTTTTCTGAGTGACTAGATGGGGTGTCCTGCTATCACCATGGAGTTAGATGAGTCGTTGATACTGGACAGTGTTTGTTTTATTCCCATCTAAAAACAGGGATGATAGCTCATATATGAGACTTCAAAGGTATTTTATTTTGAAACTCTAAATCAGAATGTCCTGATTCTCCCTGAGTGACTAGGTGGGGTGTCCTGCTATCACCCTGGAGTGAGATGTGTCTTTGATACTGGACAGTTGTTGTTTTATTCTTATCTAAATACAGATCGATGATAGCTCATAAATGAGATTTCAAAGGTCTTTTATTTTGAAACTCTACATCAGAATGTCCTGATTCTCCCTGAGTGACTAGGTGGGGTGTCATGCTATCACCCTGGAGTGAGATTAGTTTTTGATACTTCACAGTTATTGTTTTATTCTCATCTAAAAAATGGGATGATAGCTCATATATGAGAATTCAAAGGTATTTTATTTTGAAACTCTACATCAGAATGTCCTGATTTTTTCTGAGTGACTAGATGGGGTGTCCTGCTATCACCCTGGAGTGAGATGAGTCTTTGATACTGGAGAGTTTTTTGTTTTATTCTCATCTAAACAGAGAGGGATGATAGCTCATATATGAGATTTCAAAGGTATTTTAATTTGAAACTCTACATCAGAATGTCCTGATTTTTTCTGAGTGACTATATGGGGGTGTCCTGCTATCACCATGGAGTTAGATGAGTCTTTGATACTGGACAGTGTTTGTTTTATTCCCATCTAAAAACAGGGATGATAGCTCATATATGAGACTTCAAAGGTATTTTATTTTGAAACTCTACATCAGAATGTCCTGATTCTCCCTGAGTGACTAGGTGGGGTGTCCTGCTATCACCCTGGAGTGAGATGCGTCTTTGATACTGGACAGTTTTTGTTTTATTCTCATCTAAAAACAGGGATGATAGCTCATACAATAGAGATTTCAAAGGTCTTTTATTTTGAAACTGTACATCAGAATCTCCTGATTCTCCCTGAGTGACTAGATGGGGTGTCATGCTATCACCCTGGAGTGAGACGGGTCTTTGATACTGGACAGTGTTTGTTTTATTCTCATCTAAAAACAGGGATGATAGCTCATACAATAGAGATTTCAAAGGTCTTTTATTTTGAATGTCTACATCAGAATGTCCTGATTCTCCCAGGGTGACTAGGTGGGGTGTCCTGCTATCACCCTGAAGGGAATTGAGTATTTGATACTGGACAGTGTTTGTTTTATTCTTATCTAAATGCAGAGGGATGATAGCTCATATATGAGATTTCAAAGGTCTTTTATTTTGAAACTCTACATCAGAATGTCCTGATTCTCCCTGAGTGACTAGGTGGGGTGTCCTGCTATCACCCTGGAGTGAGATGAGTTTTTGATACTGGACAGTTATTGTTTTATTCTCATCTAAAAACAGGGATGATAGCTCATATATGAGAATTCAAAGGTATTTTATTTTGAAACTCTACATCAGAATGTCCTGATTTTTTCTGAGTGACTAGATGGGGTGTCCTGCTATCACCCTGGATTCAGATGAGTCTTTGATACTGGAGAGTTTTTGTTTTATTATCATCTAAACAGAGAGGGATGATAGCTCATATATGAGATTTCAAAGGTCTTTTATTTTGAATCTCTACATCAGAATGTCCTGATTTTTTCTGAGTGACTAGATGGGGTGTCCTGCTATCAACATGGAGTTAGATGAGTCTTTGATACTGGACAGTGTTTGTTTTATTCCAATCTAAAAACAGGGATGATAGCTCATATATGAGACTTCAAAGGTATTTTATTTTGAAACTCTAAATCAGAATGTCCTGATTCTCCCTGAGTGACTAGGTGGGGTGTCCTGCTATCACCCTGGAGTGAGATGCGTCTTTGATACTGGACAGTTTTTGTTTTATTCTCATCTAAAAATAGGGATGATAGCTCATGCAATAGAGATTTCAAATGTATTTTATTTTTGAAACTATACATCAGAATGTCCTGATCTTTTATCGGTTCTCTAGGTGGGGTGTCCTGCTATCACCCTGGATTGAGATGAGTCTTTGATACTGGACAGTTTTTGTTTTATTTTCATCTAAAAACAGGGATGATAGCTCATATATGAGACTTCAAAGGTATTTTATTTTGAAACTCTAAATCAGAATGTCCTGATTCTCCCTGAGTGACTAGGTGGGGTGTCCTGCTATCACCCTGGAGTGAGATGCGTCTTTGATACTGGACAGTTTTTGTTTTATTCTCATCTAAAAATAGGGATGATAGCTCATGCAATAGAGATTTCAAATGTATTTTATGTTGAAACTGTACATCAGAATGTCCTGATCTTTTATGGGTTCTCTAGGTGGGGTGTCCTGCTCATACAATAGAGATTACAAAGGTCTTTTATTTTGAAACTCTACATCAGAATGTTCTGATTCTCCATGAGTGACTAGGTGGGGTGTCATGCTATCATCCTGGAGTGAGAGGAGTCTTTGATACTGGACAGTTATTGTTTTATTCTCATCTATAAACACGGATGATAGCTCATATATGAGACTTCAAAGGTATTTTATTTTGAAACTCTACATCAGAATGTCCTGATTTTTTCTGAGTGACTAGATGGGGTGTCCTGCTTTCACCATGGAGTTAGATGAGTCTTTGATACTGGACAGTGTTTGTGTTATTCCCATAGAGATTTCAAAGGTCTTTTATTTTGAAACTCTACATCAGAATGTCCTGATTCTCCCTGAGTGACTAGGTGGGATGTCCTGCTATCACCCTGGAGTGAGATGCGTCTTTGATACTGGACAGTTTTTGTTTTATTCTCATCTAAAAACAGGGATGATAGCTCATACAATAGAGATTTCAAAGGTATTTTATTTTGAAACTCTACATCAGAATGTCCTGATTTTTTCTGAGTGACTAGATGGGGGTGTCCTGCTATCACCATGGAGTGAGATGAGTCTTTGATACTGGACAGTCTTTGTTTTATTCTCATCTAAAAACAGGGATGATAGCTCATACAATAGATATTTCAAAGGTCTTTTATTTTGAAACTCTACATCAGAAAGTCCTGATTCTCCCTGAGTGACTAGGTGGGGTTTCATGCTATCACCCTGGAGTGAGATGAGTCTTTGATACTGGACAGTTTTTGTTTTATTCTCATCTAAAAACAGGGATGATAGCTAATACAATAGAGATTTCAAAAATATTTTATTTTGAAACTCTACATCAGAAGGTCCTGATTTTTTCTCAGTGACTAGATGGGGTGTCCTGCTATCACCCTGGAGTGAGATGAGTCTTTGATACTGGAGAGATTTTGTTTTATTCTCATCTAAACAGAGAGGGATGATAGCTCATATATGAGATTTCAAAGGTCTTTTATTTTGAAACTCTAGATCAGAATGTCCTGATTGTTTCTGAGTGACTAGATGGTTATGTCCTGCTATCACCATGGCGTTAGATGAGTCTTTGATACTGGACAATTATTGTTTTATTCTCATCTAAAAACAGGGATGATAGCTCATATATGAGATTTCAAAGGTCTTTTATTTTGAAACTCTAAATCAGAATGTCCTGATTCTCCCTGAGTGACTAGGTGGGGTGTCCTGCTATCACCCTGGAGTGAGATGCGTCTTTGATACTGGACAGTTTTTGTTTTATTCTCATCTAAAAACAGGGATGATAGCTCATGCAATAGAGATTTCAAAGGTCTTTTATTTTGAAACTGTACATCAGAATGTCCTGATTCTCCCTGAGTGACTAGGTGGGGTTTCCTGCTATCACCCTGGAGTGAGATGAGTTTTTGATATTGGTCAGTATTTGTTTTATTCTCATCTAAAAACAGGGATGATAGCTCTGATATGAGACTTCAAAGGTATTTTATTTTGAAACTCTACATCAGAATGTCCAGATTTTTTCGGAGTGACTAGAAAGGGTGTCCTGCTATCACCATGGAGTGAGATGAGTCTTTGATACTGGACAGTCTTTGTTTTATTCTCATCTAAAAACAGGGATGATCGCTCATACAATAGATATTTCAAAGGTCTTTTATTTTGAAACTCTACATCAGAAAGTCCTGATTCTCCCTGAGTGACTAGGTGGGGTTTCATGCTATCACCCTGGAGTGAGATGAGTCTTTGATACTGGACAGTTTTTGTTTTATTCTCATCTAAAAACAGGGATGATAGCTAATACAATAGAGATTTCAAAAATATTTTATTTTGAAACTCTACATCAGAAGGTCCTGATTTTTTCTCAGTGACTAGATGGGGTGTCCTGCTATCACCCTGGAGTGAGATGAGTCTTTGATACTGGAGAGATTTTGTTTTATTCTCATCTAAACAGAGAGGGATGATAGCTCATATATGAGATTTCAAAGGTCTTTTATTTTGAAACTCTACATCAGAATGTCCTGATTCTCCCTGAGTGACTAGGTGGGGTGTCATGCTATCACCCTGGAGTGAGATGAGTTTTTGATACTGGACAGTTATTGTTTTATTCTCATCTAAAAAATGGGATGATAGCTCATATATGAGATTTCAAATGTCTTTTATTTTGAAACTCTACATCAGAATGTCCTGATTCTCCCTGAGTGACTAGGTGGGGTGTCATGCTATCACCCTGGAGTGAGATGAGTTTTTGATACTGGACAGTTATTGTTGTATTCTCATCTAAAAAATGGGATGATAGCTCATATATGAGATTTCAAAGGTCTTTTATTTTGAAACTCTACATCAGAATGTCCTGATTTTTTCTGAGTGACTAGATGGGGTGTCCTGCTATCACCATGGAGTTAGATGAGTCTTTGATACTGGACAGTGTTTGTTTTATTCCCATCTAAAAACAGGGATGATAGCTCATATATGAGACTTCAAAGGTATTTTATTTTGAAACTCTAAATCAGAATGTCCTGATTCTCCCTGAGTGACTAGGTGGGGTGTCCTGCTATCACCCTGGAGTGAGATGCGTCTTTGATACTGGACAGTTTTTGTTTTATTCTTATCTAAATACAGAGGGATGATAGCTCATAAATGAGATTTCAAAGGTCTTTTATTTTGAAACTCTACATCAGAATGTCCTGATTCTCCCTGAGTGACTAGGTGGGGTGTCATGCTATGACCCTGGAGTGAGATGAGTTTTTGATACTTCACAGTTATTGTTTTATTCTCATCTAAAAAATGGGATGATAGCTCATATATGAGAATTCAAAGGTATTTTATTTTGAAACTCTACATCAGAATGTCCTGATTTTTTCTGAGTGACTAGATGGGGTGTCCTGCTATCACCCTGGAGTGAGATGAGTCTTTGATACTGGAGAGTTTTTTGTTTTATTCTCATCTAAACAGAGAGGGATGATAGCTCATATATGAGATTTCAAAGGTCTTTTATTTTGAAACTCTACATCAGAATGTCCTGATTTTTTCTGAGTGACTAGATGGGGGTGTCTTGCTATCACCATGGAGTTAGATGAGTCTTTGATACTGGACAGTGTTTGTTTTATTCCCATCTAAAAACAGGGATGATAGCTCATATATGAGACTTCAAAGGTATTTTATTTTGAAACTCTACATCAGAATGTCCTGATTCTCCCTGAGTGACTAGGTGGGGTGTCCTGCTATCACCCTGGAGTGAGATGCGTCTTTGATACTGGACAGTTTTTGTTTTATTCTCATCTAAAAACAGGGATGATAGCTCATACAATAGAGATTTCAAAGGTCTTTTATTTTGAAACTGTACATCAGAATGTCCTGATTCTCCCTGAGTGACTAGGTGGGGATTCCTGCAATCACCCTGGAGTGAGATGAGTCTTTGATATTGGACAATATTTGTTTTATTCTCATCTAAAAACAGGGATGATAGCTCATGCAATAGAAATTTCAAAGGTCTTTTATTTTGAAACTCTACATCAGAAAGTCCTGATTCTCCCTGAGTGACTAGGTGGGGTGTCCTGTTATCACCCTGAAGGGAAATGAGTATTTGATACTGGACATTGTTTGTTTTATTCTTATCTAAATACAGAGGGATGATAGCTCATATATGAGATTTCAAAGGTCTTTTATTTTGAAACTATACATCAGAATGTCCTGATTCTCCCTGAGTGACTAGGTGGGGTGTCATGCTATCACCCTGGAGTGAGATGAGTTTTTGATACTGGACAGTTATTGTTTTATTCTCATCTAAAAAATGGGATGATAGCTCATATATGAGAATTCAAAGGTATTTTATTTTGAAACTCTACATTAGAATGTCCTGATTTTTTCTGAGTGACTAGATGGGGTGTCCTGCTATCACCCTGGAGTGAGATGAGTCTTTGATACGGGACAGTGTTTGTTTTATTCTTATCTAAATACAGAGGGATGATAGCTCATATATGAGATTTCAAAGGTCTTTTATTTTGAAACTCTAGATCAGAATGTCCTGTTTTTTTCTGAGGGACTAGATGGGGTGTACTGCTATCACCATGGAGTTAGATGAGTCTTTGATACTGGACAGTATTTGTTTTATTCCCATCTAAAAACAGGGATTATAGCGCATATATATGAGACTTCAAAGGTATTTTATTTTGAAACTCTAAAGCAGAATGTCCTGATTGTCCCTGAGTGACTAGGTGGGGTTTCCTGCTATCACCCTGGAGTGAGATGAGTCTTTGATACTGGAGAGTTTTTGTTTTATTCTCATCGAAACAGAGAAAAAATCATTTTTTCCATTTTCAACCTTCTTCTATGGATCTCCAAAAAGTGAACTTTTACATTTTCTGAGTCTGGAGGAATTCAAGGGGAGTTTTCAGGGGAGTGCGTTCTCTCTGCCATCTCCTCCCTGTGAGTGCGTTGCTGCATGCAGCAGCTGTGTGTGTGTGTAAACTGCCCCTCCCCCTCGCAATCAGGCGGGGGGGAGAGAGATGTTTCGTCTCGATTTACACATGCTATGACTCCGGGGGTACCTACATTCGCTTCGTCTTGATCTGTTGATGTTATTTCATGTCTCGTTTGTCCATTGTGACGGTGGGAAAGCCAGGGAAATGTCCCGGAGATATACTGAGAAATCTTTGTAACAGCATTTTCCTGCGATCACAGCTGTTCGCAGCTACGAGGCTGGGACCGCTTCCATTCGCTTCGTCTTGATCTGTAGATGTTATTTAATGTCTCAGTTGTTCATTTTGATGGAGAAAAAGTTGTACATTTAGTGAATTCAGAGTTTCTAAGATGCAAAAGTAGGCATGTTTGAGTACTCAGGTCCAGTGGCTCACTGCGTTAATGCTCGCCCCTGGATGCGGTTGGTCGCGTGTTCGAATCCATGCTGTGGCATTCTTTTTTTCATTTTCACCCTTTTTCTATGGATCTCCAAAAAGTGATCTTTTACATTTTCTGAGTCTGGAGGAATTCAAGGGGAGTTTTCAGGGGAGTGCGTTCTCTCTGCCATCTCCTCCCTGTGTGTGTGTTGCTGCATGCAGCAGCTGCGTGTGTGTGTGTAAACTGCCCCTCCACTTCGCAAGCAGGCGGGGGAGAGAGAGATGTTTTGTCTCGATTTACACATGCTATGACTCCGGGGGTACTTCCATTCACTTCGTCTTGATCTGTTGATGTTATTTCATGTCTCGTTTGTCCATTGTGACGGTGGGAAAGCCAGGGAAATGTCCCGGAGATATACTGAGAAATCTTTGTAACAGCATTTTCCTGCGATCACAGCTGTTCAAAGCTACGAGGCTGGGACCGCTTCCATTCGCTTCGTCTTGATCTTTAGATGTTATTTCATGTCTCATTTGTTCATTTTGATGGAGAACAAGTTGTACATTTAGTGAATTCAGAGTGTCTAAGATGCAAAAGTAGGCATGTTTGAGTACTCAGGTCCAGTGGCTCACTGCGTTAATGCTCGCCCCTGGATGCGGTTGGTCACATGTTCGAATCCATGCTGTGGCATACTTTTTTTCATTTTCACCCTTTTTCTATGGATCTCCAAAAAGTCAACTTTGAATTTTTCTGAGTTTGGAGGAATTCAAGGGGAGTTTTCAAGGGACTCTACCCGCCTTATGAGGCACTATTTTCGAATACTTTTTTCCATTTTCACCCTTTTTCTATGGATCTCCAAAAAGTGAACTTTTACATTTTCTGAGTCTGGAAGAATTCAAGGGGAGTTTTCAGGGGAGTGCATTCTCTCTGCCATCTCCTCCCTGTGTGTGCGTTGCTGCATGCAGCAGCTGCGTGTGTGTGTGTAAACTGCCCCTCCCCTTCGCAAGCGCGCGGGGGAGAGAGAGATGTTTCGTCTCGATTTACACATGCTATGACTCCGGGGGTACTTCCATTCGCTTCGTCTTGATCTGTTGATGTTATTTCATGTCTCGTTTGTCCATTGTGACGGTGGGAAAGCCAGGGAAATGACCCGGAGATATACTGAGAAATCTTTGTAACAGCATTTTCCTGCGATCACAGCTGTTCACAGCTACGAGGCTGGGACCGCTTCCATTCGCTTCGTCTTGATCTGTAGATGTTATTTCATGTCTCATTTGTTCATTTTGATGGAGAAAAAGTTGTACATTTAGTGAATTCAGAGTGTCCAACATGCACAAGTAGGCATATTTGAGTACTCAGGTCCAGTGGCTCACTGCGTTAACACTCGCCCCTGGATGCAGTTGGTCGCGTGTTCGAATCCATGCTGTGGCATTCTTTTTTTCATGTTCACCCTTTTTCTATGGATCTCCAAAAAGTGATCTTTTACATTTTCTGAGTCTGGAGGAATTCAAGGGGAGTTTTCAGGGGAGTGCGTTCTCTCTGCCATCTCCTCCCTGTGTGTGTGTTGCTGCATGTAGCAGCTGCGTGTGTGTGTAAACTGCCCCTCCCTCTCGCAAGCAGGCGGGGGAGAGAGAGATGTTTCGTCTCGATTTACACATGCTATGACTCCGGGGGTACCTCCATTCGCTTCGTCTTGATCTGTTGATGTTATTTCATGTCTCGTTTGTCCATTGTGACGGTGGGAAAGCCAGGGAAATGTCCCCGGAGATATACTGAGAAATCTTTGTAACAGCATTTTCCTGCGATCACAGCTGTTCACAGCTACGAGGCTGGGACCGCTTCCATTCGCTTCGTCTTGATCTGTAGATGTTATTTAATGTCTCATTTGTTCATTTTGATGGAGAAAAAGTTGTACATTTAGTGAATTCAGAGTTTCTAAGATGCACAAGTAGGTATGTTTGAGTACTCAGGCCCAGTGGCTCACTCCGTTAATGCTCGCCCCTGGATGCGGTTGGTCGCGTGTTCGAATCCATGCTGTGGCATACTTTTTTTCATTTTCACCCTTTTTCTATGGATCTCCAAAAAGTCAACTTTGACTTTTTCTGAGTCTGGAGGAATTCAAGGGGAGTTTTCAAGGGACTCTACCCGACTTATGAGGCACTATTTTCGAATATTTTTTTTCATTTTCACCCTTTTTCTATGGATCTCCAAAAAGTGAACTTTTACATTTTCTGAGTCTGGAGGAATTCAAGGGGAGTTTTCAGGGGAGTGCGTTATCTCTGCCATCTCCTCCCTGTGTGTGTGTTGCTGCATGCAGCAGCTGTGTGTGTGTGTAAACTGCCCCTCCCCCTCGCAAGCAGGCTGGGGAGAGAGAGATGTTTCGTCTCGATTTACACATGCTATGACTCCGGGGGTACCTACATTCGCTTCGTCTTGATCTGTTGATGTTATTTCATGTCTCGTTTGTCCATTGTGACGGTGGGAAAGCCAGGGAAATGTCCCGGAGATATACTGAGAAATCTTTGTAACAGCATTTTCCTGCGATCACAGCTGTTCACAGCTACGAGGCTGGGACCGCTTCCATTCGCTTCGTCTTGATCTGTAGATGTTATTTAACGTCTCATTTGTTCATTTTGATGGAGAAAAAGTTGTACATTTAGTGAATTCAGAGTTTCTAAGATGCACAAGTAGGTATGTTTGAGTACTCAGGCCCAGTGGCTCACTCCATTAATGCTCGCCCCTGGATGCGGTTGGTCGCGTGTTCGAATCCATGCTGTGGCATACTTTTTTTCATTTTCACCCTTTTTCTATGGATCTCCAAAAAGTCAACTTTGACTTTTTCTGAGTCTGGAGAAATTCAAGGGGAGTTTTCAAGGGACTCTACCCGACTTATGAGGCACTATTTTCGAATATTTTTTTTCATTTTCACCCTTTTTCTATGGATCTCCAAAAAGTGAACTTTTACATTTTCTGAGTCTGGAGGAATTCAAGGGGAGTTTTCAGGGGAGTGCGTTATCTCTGCCATCTCCTCCCTGTGTGTGTGTTGCTGCATGTAGCAGCTGCGTGTGTGTGTAAACTGCCCCTCCCTCTCGCAAGCAGGCGGGGGAGAGAGAGATGTTTCGTCTCGATTTACACATGCTATGACTCCGGGGGTACCTCCATTCGCTTCGTCTTGATCTGTTGATGTTATTTCATGTCTCGTTTGTCCATTGTGACGGTGGGAAAGCCAGGGAAATGTCCCGGAGATATACTGAGAAATCTTTGTAACAGCATTTTCCTGCGATCACAGCTGTTCACAGCTACGAGGCTGGGACCGCTTCCATTCGCTTCGTCTTGATCTGTAGATGTTATTTAATGTCTCATTTGTTCATTTTGATGGAGAAAAAGTTGTACATTTAGTGAATTCAGAGTTTCTAAGATGCAAAAGTAGGTATGTTTGAGTACTCAGGCCCAGTGGCTCACTCCGTTAATGCTCGCCCCTGGATGCGGTTGGTCGCGTGTTCGAATCCATGCTGTGGCATACTTTTTTTCATTTTCACCCTTTTTCTATGGATCTCCAAAAAGTCAACTTTGACTTTTTCTGAGTCTGGAGGAATTCAAGGGGAGTTTTCAAGGGACTCTACCCGACTTATGAGGCACTATTTTCGAATATTTTTTTTCATTTTCACCCTTTTTCTATGGATCTCCAAAAAGTGAACTTTTACATTTTCTGAGTCTGGAGGAATTCAAGGGGAGTTTTCAGGGGAGTGCGTTCTCTCTGCCATCTCCTCCCTGTGTGTGTGTTGCTGCATGCAGCAGCTGTGTGTGTGTGTAAACTGCCCCTCCCCCTCGCAAGCAGGCGGGGGAGAGAGAGATGTTTCGTCTCGATTTACACATGCTATGACTCCGGGGGTACCTACATTCGCTTCGTCTTGATCTGTTGATGTTATTTCATGTCTCGTTTGTCCATTGTGACGGTGGGAAAGCCAGGGAAATGTCCCGGAGATATACTGAGAAATCTTTGTAACAGCATTTTCCTGCGATCACAGCTGTTCACAGCTACGAGGCTGGGACCGCTTCCATTCGCTTCGTCTTGATCTGTAGATGTTATTTAACGTCTCATTTGTTCATTTTGATGGAGAAAAAGTTGTACATTTAGTGAATTCAGAGTTTCTAAGATGCACAAGTAGGTATGTTTGAGTACTCAGGCCCAGTGGCTCACTCCATTAATGCTCGCCCCTGGATGCGGTTGGTCGCGTGTTCGAATCCATGCTGTGGCATACTTTTTTTCATTTTCACCCTTTTTCTATGGATCTCCAAAAAGTCAACTTTGACTTTTTCTGAGTCTGGAGGAATTCAAGGGGAGTTTTCAAGGGACTCTACCCGACTTATGAGGCACTATTTTCGAATATTTTTTTTCATTTTCACCCTTTTTCTATGGATCTCCAAAAAGTGAACTTTTACATTTTCTGAGTCTGGAGGAATTCAAGGGGAGTTTTCAGGGGAGTGCGTTATCTCTGCCATCTCCTCCCTGTGTGTGCGTTGCTGAATGCAGCAGCTGCGTGTGTGTGTGTAAACTGCCCCTCCCCTTCGCAAGCAGGCGGGGGAGAGAGAGTTGTTTCGTCTCGATTTACACATGCTATGACTCCGGGGTTACTTCCATTCGCTTCGTCTTGATCTGCTGATGTTATTTCATGTCTCGTTTGTCCATTGTGACGGTGGGAAAGCATGGGAAATGTCCCGGAGATATACTGAGAAATCTTTGTAACAGCATTTTCCTGCGATCACAGCTGTTCACAGCTACGAGGCTGGGAACGCTTCCATTCGCTTTGTCTTGATCTGGAGATGTTATTTCATGTCTCATTTGTTCATTTTGATGGAGAAAAGGTTGTACATTTAGTGAATTCAGAGTGTATAAGATGCACAAGTAGGCATGTTTGAGTACTCAGGTCCAGTGGCTCACTGCGTTAACGCTCTGATCACGCCCGCTAGGAGCGCATTGAGAGTGAGCAGTGTATGTGTGGACGCAAAAGGTTGGGACGAATTTGGACAAAGTGGAGCAAATAAGACGGTTTTTGCACTTTATTTTTGGACAAACAGCCCCCCAAACAGCTCTGCTGTCGGGGGGGATACTTTCAAACCGTGTTTTGTGAACATCAGAGGAGAAAAAACGAGGAGCAACAGCGCGAACGCAGCGAGAGTGCTGGAGGAAGCAGGTCAATTGTTTGCTGAGGAAACGGGACAAAGTGATTAACACAAGCGTTTTAATCGCGATCTTTTCCGGCAAAACCCCCCCCAAACAGCTCAGCTGTCTTGGGGGACAAACATTGAAGGTGCGTTGTGGAGAAAATGGAGAAAAGAACGGAGAATAAGGACGTGAATCCTGGAATGTCTGGAATGTCTGGAATGCGGGGGGCGGCGAAGAAAGCGGAAGAAGCCGAGCTGAATGCAGCGGAACATGCTGGAGAAACGGGAGGAAAACCGACAATGCAGACGGATACTGAGGGCTCTACACAAGGAAAGGATGTAAGAGAGGCGGCCTGCATGATGGGAAATATAAGGAATGAAGAGGAGAAAGCGAAGCTGCTGCTGGAGAGGAAGCTGGATGAGAGGAGCCGGGAGGAAAGAGAGGCGGAAAAAGCCGGACTAATGAAAGGAAAGGCTGGAAAGAAGGGAATTATGGAGAGAGAAGAGGAGATGGGTGCATCTCAATCCGGAACAAGCACAACAACGGCTTCAAAGAGACTGGGAGGAGGACATTGCGGAGCGGAACAGAACCCGGAAGAGGGCGCGAGGAATAGCAGCGGAGGTATTAAGGAACGCGCAGGGAAGAGCGGCGAGGCTCTAAAGACAAGCGGAGGGTCAGAAAATGCACAGGAGAGTGCGCAGAGAAGAACAGAAGAGGAGGAACGCCGGGAGAACACGGGAGAAGGACAAAAGTTCGTGAATGGAGACGACGGAAGGAAAGAGGAGGGTCCTGGACAAAGAAAGAAAACGGACGGAGAAAAAGAGAGAAACAGTTTGAAACAGGGCAGTAGCCAAGTAAAAGAGAGGGGGGGAAGGGTGGGAGAAGGGAATGAGGACATTAGTTACCGGGCGGATCTGACACTGGCGGTGACGGTGGAGGGGGGCTTGGGAAAGATTACAATGTTGGACATGCTGTGTGAAATACAGGATGAGTGTGGGGAGGTGCTGGGATGCAGGCTGAAGGGGGAAAGGTATGAGGTGACAATGAGATATGTGGAGGGAAAGAAGAGATTGCTGGAGGGGCTGAGGGTGAAGGGGGTGGTTATAAAGGCAGAGGAGTTAACTGCGATGGAGGTGATGGTGTCCTTTATGTACATGCCGATATATATCGAGGATGACCAGATCCTGAGGAGGCTGTTTGAGTGGGGGGTTAAGGCGGTTTCGCCCATCAAAAGACGTTATGTAAAGAACACCAGGGAGGGGATGAGGATAGCGGACGGGACACGCTTCCTCAAAGTTTCTCTTAATGAGAAGGTAACATCACTGCCGTACTCGACACAATTTAGAGTGGAGGGGGGGGCAGAATACGTAAGGGTCATACATGACAGACAGGTGGCGGTGTGCAGAAACTGTCTAAGGGCGGGGCACATTTTTAGGGAGTGTCCGGAGATAAAATGTTACAGGTGTGGGGGTGTTGGGCATTTTGCGAGGGATTGTGCTGGGGAAGAGAGGGTGAGAAGGAGAGAACAGGCCAGGCCTGAAAAGGAGGGGGAGAGGGAGAGGTACAATGTGGAGGAGGAAGCGGAGCAGGAGGTGGAAGAGGTGGATAAAGAAGAGGGGGGGGGGGAGGATGAGGAGGCTGAGGAAGTGATAGAGGGAGAGAAGGTAGTGGTGGTGGCGGTGGGGCAGAAAGAAATAGGGGGGGAACAGAAGGAAGGAGGGAAGAAAAGACAACATGAGGGGGTAGCGGAGGAGGGAAATGAGGGGACACAGACAGTGGGGAAAGGGAAGGGGAAAAAGAAGAAAACAAAGACGGAGAGAAAGAAAAGTCCGAACGGCGAAGGTGTGGAGAAGGAGGAGGTGACGGCGGTGGAGGAGAGAGGAGAATCGGTGATGGTGGTGGAGGAGAGAGAAGAAGCGGAGAAGGTGGGGGAGCAGAGAGTGGAAGATGAGATTACGTTGCTCTTGAAGGACGATGACGAAATCATAGAGGTGACGGTGGGAGAGCAGGAGATCGAGGAGCGGGTCGAGGTTCCGAGGACCAGGGGACGGAGTAGGAGTCCGATGACGCCTGGGAGAGAGGGATCGAGGGTCGGAGGAGGTGACTCAAAACCATCAGGAATAACCGTGAGAGGGAAAGTGAAAACACGTTCACAAGTGGAGAAGAATGTGAAAGGAGTCGGTGGAGATGAACTGGACAGCGAAAGGTGAGCTGAAGGAGAACTTTTGGAATACTCCAACGCTAATCCCCTTTAAATAACAATGGTGAAGATTGTTTCTTTCAACGGCTGTGGCCTGGAAAAGAAGGACAAGTGGGAACAGAATTTTTTTTTCAAACTTTACATGCAATGGTGACGATATGTACATTTAATGGCCGGGGGCTAAAAACAAAGGACAGAAGGGACAGGGCTTTACTGCTATGTACAGCTGATGTCATATGCCTACAGGAGACACACTGGGACAATGAAAGTGTGGGTGATGTGATAATGGGATGGATGGGGAGGGTATTTTTCAATAATGGTGGTTTGAATGCAAGAGGGGTGGCAATATTGTTTAGAATGGGAAAAGTGGAAAGTGTGAAAAAGGTGGAGGATGATGGAAAAGGAAGGATGATTATTGCAGAGTTTGGTTATATGGGGGAAATGTATAGACTGATGAATATTCATGCGCCTAATGTGGAGAAAGAAAGAAAGAGTTTTTTTGAGGGTCTGGATGGGAAGTGTGGGGGAAATTGTGTGGTGGTGGGTGATTTCAATGTGAGGTGTGGAAGGATTGATGTGGCGGGTGGGATGAGTTATAGAAATGACTCCTCACGAGGTGCATTGGAGAAACTGATGAGGGAGAATGGCTTAAGAGATGTGTGGAGAGAAAGGAATTTGGATGAGAGGGTATATACTAGAAAACAGGTGGTGGGGGGTGTGTTGAAGCAGAGTAGGATAGACTTGGTGCTGTGCAAGGGAAGGATAGGTGGGAAGGTGGGGACTTTTAAACATACAACGACTAGCTTGAGTGATCATGTTATCCTTGGCTTTAAGCTGGATGATGGATGTAAGGGAAGAGGGGGAGGGGTGTGGTGCCTAAACGCTGCTCTGCTTAAGGATGAGAAATACAAAAAGATGATGAATGAATGGTTAAGGAAGCAAGAGAAAATGGATGGTGAGGATGAAGGAGAATGGTGGGAGGGCCTAAAAAGAGAAATAAAAAAAATGAGCATAAAGTTCAGTTGTGGAAGAAATAAAAGAGGGAGAGAGAGGGAGGAGAGGTTAAAAGAGGAACTAAATAAAGAAGCAGAGAAGATAGAGGGAGAGGTAGGGAGAGATTTAGGGGTCTACAATAGTCTTAGGGATGAGTTAGGGATAGTGGAAAGAGAGAGGTGTATGGGGGCAATCGTCAGGAGTAGGGCAAGATATTTAGTTGAAGGGGAAAAATGTACAGGTTTTTTCTTAGGGATGGAGAATAGGAAGCAGGGGAACAATCAGATTAGGCAGATAGAGGGTAAGGGGGGTGAGATTATTAAAGACTTAGTAGGGATAGTTAAGAGGGTGGAAGAGTTTTATAGAGAGCTCTTCCAGGAGGAAGTTAATGAAAAAGAGAGCCTGGAAAAGACTCTGGGGAGCATGAGGGCGGTGTTGACAGAAGAAGGAAGAGAGTTGTGCGAAGGGGAGATGGGAAAAGAGGAAATGGAGGCAGCAATAGATGGCATGGGCAAAAATAAAAGCCCGGGACTAGATGGCCTAACTGCAGAGTTCTACATGGAATTTAAGGCTGTGCTAGTCCCAATGTTGAAGGAGTTGTTTAAGAGCTTCGAAGAGAAGGATGAACTGCCGGACGGATTATCAACAGGGGTGATTAGCATATTGTACAAAAAGGGTAGTAGGGATAAATTAGGGAACTATAGGCCGTTAAGTATGTTGAATGGGGATTATAAGATTATGGCACGGGTGTTATCCAATAGAATGAAGAGGGTTATTGGTGCGGTGGTGGGGAGCACCCAGGCATATAGTATTCCTGGAAGGGATATATGTGACACAGTTTGTAGTATTAGGGACACGGTAAATCATATGAAGGGTGGAGAAGGAGGGGTGTTGGTAAGCTTAGATCTGAACAAGGCGTTCGATAGGGTTAATCACGTTTATTTATTCAGGGTTTTGGTAAAAGCAGGGTTTGGGAGGGGGTTTGTTGGGTGGATAAGGAGAATATATAGGAAAGCCATGAGTTGCGTTAAGGTTAATGGGATCATCACAAATGTATTTAAGTTAGGGAGATCCGTCCGGCAGGGATGCCCTCTATCGGCGATGCTCTATGCATTATCAGCGGAGCCCCTTGCGGCTTTGCTACAACAGAATGAGAGGGTAAAGGGGGTGATGGTGCCGGGGGGAGGGATAAGTGTAGTATTCCAATATGCGGATGATACTACAATCACCGTAAGAGACATGGAAAGTGTAAGAGGGGTCTTAGAGAGTGTGGAGATATATGGAAGAGCTTCAGGGGCTAAAATTAATATGGAAAAGTCAGAGTACATGGTGCTGGGAAATGGTGATGTAGGGAGAGAGGAGTTAGGTTTAAAAGAGAATAAGGAATATATTAGGGTACTGGGTATTAATGTGGGTTTGAAGGACAGAGAGGGGAGGGATGTGCAATATGAGGGAGTGGTGGGTAGTTTAAAAAAGACCCTAAGCTTCTGGAAACTGAGGAGATTAAAACTGAGGGGGAAAGTTATAGTAGTAAATGGTCTCATCATGAGCAAGCTAGTTTATGTAATGAGTGTAATGGAGGTGCCAGACAGAGTAATAAAAGAGGTAAATAAAATAGTGAGTGAGTTCATGTGGGAGGGGAAGGGAGTGAGGATAGCTAGGGAGGTTCTAGAGAATGACTATAAAGATGGGGGGCTAAAACTAATAAATGTGGAAAGGAAGATGAAAGCAATGAGGGTTAAAACGATGATAAAATATCTAAATAAGGGAAATAAGCATGTGTGGAAAGAATTTTTGAGAGACAGTATAAATAAAGGAGGGGGGTGTGGGGACAGTGGGATATTTATGCGCTTTAAGAAAGGGTGGATGAATGGAATGAATGATTTTCAAAGGGAGGTGATGAATGCGTGGGGAGAGTTCTTGGGGAATGTGAAGTATGAATGTGAGAATGCGCAGCAGGTATGGAAACAACCCATATTCCAAAACTATAGGATAATGAAAGAGGGCGAAGTATTATTTAATTTACCAATGTGGAGGGCTGGATTTAGGGTAATAAGAGACCTAGTCTATGAGTATGTTCCGGGGTTCATGAGGGCTCAAGTTATTGTTGATGGGACAAGGGAAAATAATCTGTTAATGGGGGGAAGGACAGCGGAAGGCATGATGGAGAGCATCAAAGAGGGGATGCCGGTGGAATGGAGGAGGATGGTGGAGAGCAAGAAGGTGGGAGGGGGCGAAAGTGAGGTAGCGCTATATGTGGGTGAAGGGGTGAAGCTGGGAGACCTTAGCATGAAAAGGATATACAAAACCCTTGGGAAGGGGGATGCAAGGAGACCAGCATCAGAAAAGGTATGGGAAAAGGTGATGGGGGGAATGGATGTGAAAAAGATGTGGGTGAATCTGAGAGTGAAAGGGAATAGTGTGAAGGGTGAGCACTTTGATTTCTGTTTAAGGCACAACAGGGTGTTCAACAATTTAATAATAAGTATGTTTGACAAAGAGGTTAAGAGAGAATGTGATGTGTGTAAGTTGGGAGTGGAGAATTGTATGCATGAGTTTTTTGAGTGTGGGGAATTAAGGGGGTTCTTTGGGAAAATAAAAGAATTGATATGCAGGTGCTGGGATGAAGGGGTGTTAAAATGTCTAGAGTGGAAAGAATTGTGGTTGTTTGGGTTGAGTGGGAGAAGGGATGGGTGCAATGTTGATATGTTAAATCTATGTTTAAGCCAGGCAAGATATGCGGTGAAAATAAGAAGGAATGTAGCACACTATGAGGGGAGAGTTGATGGAGTGTGGGGAATTATGAAGAGGAATATAATGAGGGTTGTTGGAATGTTATATGTGTACAAAGATAATGAGATGTTCATGAAAGAACATGTTGATGGTTGTACACTGATAGAAGTGAATGATGGACAGCTTAAGTATAATTTTGAAAAATAAGGAATGATGACCTGTGAAAGGGGAATAAATGTAAAAGAATGGTGGATTAGGGATGTCGGGGAAGTGTAAGACAAGATAGGACTGTGATGTATACTTTGTATTAAATGCATTGGGGTCCTCTTCTTTTTGGGGGATTTGTTATGCAATGTGAGTGTTTGTTTAATCTGTGTGAAAACATTTTGATAATAAATAATAAAAAAAAAAAAAAAAAAAAAAAAAAAAAAAAACGCTCGCCCCTGGATGCGGTTGGTCGCGTGTTCGAATCCATGCTGTGGCATACTTTTTTTCATTTTCACCCTTTTTCTATGGATCTCCAAAAAGTCAACTTTGACTTTTTCTGAGTCTGGAGGAATTCAAGGGGAGTTTTCAAGGGACTCTACCCGCCTTATGAGGCACTATTTTCGAATACTTTTTTCCATTTTCACCCTTTTTCTATGGATCTCCAAAAAGTGAACTTTTACATTTTCTGAGTCTGGAAGAATTCAAGGGGAGTTTTCAGGGGAGTGCATTCTCTCTGCCATCTCCTCCCTGTGTGTGCGTTGCTGCATGCAGCAGCTGCGTGTGTGTGTGTAAACTGCCCCTCCCCTTCGCAAGCGCGCGGGGGAGAGAGAGATGTTTCGTCTCGATTTACACATGCTATGACTCCGGGGGTACTTCCATTCGCTTCGTCTTGATCTGTTGATGTTATTTCATGTCTCGTTTGTCCATTGTGACGGTGGGAAAGCCAGGGAAATGACCCGGAGATATACTGAGAAATCTTTGTAACAGCATTTTCCTGCGATCACAGCTGTTCACAGCTACGAGGCTGGGACCGCTTCCATTCGCTTCGTCTTGATCTGTAGATGTTATTTCATGTCTCAGTTGTTCATTTTGATGGAGAAAAAGTTGTACATTTAGTGAATTCAGAGTGTCCAACATGCACAAGTAGGCATATTTGAGTACTCAGGTCCAGTGGCTCACTGCGTTAACACTCGCCCCTGGATGCGGTTGGTCGCGTGTTCGAATCCATGCTGTGGCATTCTTTTTTTCATGTTCACCCTTTTTCTATGGATCTCCAAAAAGTGATCTTTTACATTTTCTGAGTCTGGAGGAATTCAAGGGGAGTTTTCAGGGGAGTGCGTTCTCTCTGCCATCTCCTCCCTGTGTGTGTGTTGCTGCATGTAGCAGCTGCGTGTGTGTGTAAACTGCCCCTCCCTCTCGCAAGCAGGCGGGGGAGAGAGAGATGTTTCGTCTCGATTTACACATGCTATGACTCCGGGGGTACCTCCATTCGCTTCGTCTTGATCTGTTGATGTTATTTCATGTCTCGTTTGTCCATTGTGACGGTGGGAAAGCCAGGGAAATGTCCCGGAGATATACTGAGAAATCTTTGTAACAGCATTTTCCTGCGATCACAGCTGTTCACAGCTACGAGGCTGGGACCGCTTCCATTCGCTTCGTCTTGATCTGTAGATGTTATTTAATGTCTCATTTGTTCATTTTGATGGAGAAAAAGTTGTACATTTAGTGAATTCAGAGTTTCTAAGATGCACAAGTAGGTATGTTTGAGTACTCAGGCCCAGTGGCTCACTCCGTTAATGCTCGCCCCTGGATGCGGTTGGTCGCGTGTTCGAATCCATGCTGTTGCATACTTTTTTTCATTTTCACCCTTTTTCTATGGATCTCCAAAAAGTCAACTTTGACTTTTTCTGAGTCTGGAGGAATTCAAGGGGAGTTTTCAAGGGACTCTACCCGACTTATGAGGCACTATTTTCGAATATTTTTTTTCATTTTCACCCTTTTTCTATGGATCTCCAAAAAGTCAACTTTGACTTTTTCTGAGTCTGGAGGAATTCAAGGGGAGTTTTCAAGGGACTCTACCCGACTTATGAGGCACTATTTTCGAATATTTTTTTTCATTTTCACCCTTTTTCTATGGATCTCCAAAAAGTGAACTTTTACATTTTCTGAGTCTGGAGGAATTCAAGGGGAGTTTTCAGGGGAGTGCGTTCTCTCTGCCATCTCCTCCCTGTGTGTGTGTTGCTGCATGCAGCAGCTGTGTGTGTGTGTGTAAACTGCACCTCCCCCTCGCAAGCAGGCGGGGGAGAGAGAGATGTTTCGTCTCGATGTACACATGCTATGACTCCGGGGGTACCTACATTCGCTTCGTCTTGATCTGTTGATGTTATTTCATGTCTCGTTTGTCCATTGTGACGGTGGGAAAGCCAGGGAAATGTCCCGGAGATATACTGAGAAATCTTTGTAACAGCATTTTCCTGCGATCACAGCTGTTCACAGCTACGAGGCTGGGACCGCTTCCATTCGCTTCGTCTTGATCTGTAGATGTTATTTCATGTCTCATTTGTTCATTTTGATGGAGAAAAAGTTGTACATTTAGTGAATTCAGAGTGTCTGAGATGCAAAAGTAGGCATGTTTGAGTACTCAGGTCCAGTGGCTCACTGCGTTAACGTGCAGTGTATGTGTGGACGCAAAAGTTTGGGATGAATTTGGACAAAGTGGAGCAAATAAGACGGCTTTTGCACTTTATTTTTGGACAAACAGCCCCCCAAACAGCTCTGCTGTCGGGGGGGATACTTTCAAACCGTGTTTTGTGAACGTCAGAGGAGAAAATACGAGGAGCAACAGCGCGAACGCAGCGAGAGTGCTGGAGGAAGCAGGTCAATTGTTTGCTGAGGAAACGGGACAAAGTGATTAAAACAAGCGTTTTAATCGCGATCTTTTCCGGCAAAACCCCCCCCCAAACAGCTCAGCTGTCTGGGGGGACAAACATTGAAGGTGCGTTGTGGAGAAAATGGAGAAAAGAACGGAGAATAAGGACGTGAATCCTGGAATGTCTGGAATGTCTGGAATGCGGGGGGCGGCGAAGAAAGCGGAAGAAGCCGAGCTGAATGCAGCGGAACATGCTGGAGAAACGGGAGGAAAACCGACAATGCAGACGGATACTGAGGGCTCTACACAAGGAAAGGATGTAAGAGAGGCGGCCTGCATGATGGGAAATATGAGGAATGAAGAGGAGAAAGCGAAGCTGCTGCTGGAGAGGAAGCTGGATGAGAGGAGCCGGGAGGAAAGAGAGGCGGAAAAAGCCGGACTAATGAAAGGAAAGGCTGGAAAGAAGGGAATTATGGAGAGAGAAGAGGAGATGGGTGCGTATCAATCCGGAACAAGCACAACAACGGCTTCAAAGAGACTGGGAGGAGGACATTGCGGAGCGGAACAGAACCCGGAAGAGGGCGCGAGGAATAGCAGCGGAGGTATTAAGGAACGCGCAGGGAAGAGCGGCGAGGCTCTAAAGACAAGCGGAGGGTCAGAAAATTCACAGGAGAGTGCGCAGAGAAGAACAGAAGAGGAGGAAAGCCGGGAGAACACGGGAGAAGGACAAAAGTTTGTGAATGGAGACGACGGAAGGAAAGAGGAGGGGCCTGGACAAAGAAAGAAAACGGACGGAGAAAAAGAGAGAAACAGTTTGAAACAGGGCAGTAGCCAAGTAAAAGAGAGGGGGGGAAGGGTGGGGGAAGGGAATGAGGACATTAGTTACCGGGCGGATCTGACACTGGCGGTGGCGGTGGAGGGGGGCTTGGGAAAGATTACAATGTTGGACATGCTGTGTGAAATACAGGATGACTGTGGGGAAGTGCTGGGTTGCAGGCTGAAGGGGGAGAGGTATGAGGTGACAATGAGATATGTGGAGGGAAAGAAGAGATTGCTGGAGGGGCTAAGGGTGAAGGGGGTGGTCATAAAGGCAGAGGAGTTAACAGCGATGGAGGTGATGGTGTCCTTTATGTACATGCCGATATATATCGAGGATGACCAGATCCTGAGGAGGCTGTTTGAGTGGGGGGTTAAGGCGGTTTCGCCCATCAAAAGAAGATATGTAAAGAACACTAGGGAGGGGATGAGGATAGCGGACGGGACACGCTTCCTCAAAGTTTCTCTTAATGAGAAGGTAACATCGCTGCCGTACTCGACACAATTTAGAGTGGAGGGGGGGGCAGAATACGTAAGGGTCATACATGACAGACAGGTGGCGGTGTGCAGAAACTGTCTAAGGGCGGGGCACATTTTTAGGGAGTGTCCGGAGATAAAATGTTACAGGTGTGGGGGTGTTGGGCATTTTGCGAGGGATTGTGCTGGGGAAGAGAGGGTGGGAAGGAGAGAACAGGCCAGGCCTGAAAAGGAGGGGGAGGGAGAGAGGCACGATGTGGAGGAGGAAGAAGCGGAGCAGGAGGTGGAAGAGGTGGATAAAGAAGAGGGGGGGGGGAGGATGAGGGGGCTGAGGAGGTGATAGAGGGAGAGAAGGTATTGGTGGTGGCGGTGGGGCAGAAAGAAATAGGGGGGGAACAGAAGGAAGGAGGGAAGAAAAGACAACATGAGGGGGTAGCGGAGGAGGGAAATGAGGGGACACAGACAGTGGGGAAAGGGAAGGGGAAAAAGAAGAAAACAAAGACGGAGAGAAAGAAAAGTCTGAACGGCGAAGGTGTGGATAAGGAGGGGGTGACGGCGGTGGAGGAGAGAGGAGAAGCGGTGATGGTGGTGGAGGAGAGAGAAGAAGCGGAGAAGGTGGGGGAGCAGAGAGTGGAAGATGAGATTACGTTGCTCCTGAAGGATGATGACGAAATCATAGAGGTGACGGTGGGAGAGCAGGAGATCGAGGAGCGGGTCGAGGTTCCGAGGACCAGGGGACGGAGTAGGAGTCCGATGACGCCTGGGAGAGAGGGATCGAGGGTCGGAGGAGGTGACTCAAAACCATCAGGAATACCCGTGAGAGGGAAAGTGAAAACACGTTCACAAGTGGAGCAGAATGTGAAAGGAGTCGGTGGAGATGAACTGGACAGCGAAAGGTGAGCTGAAGGAGAACTTTTGGAATACTCCAACGCTAATCCCCTTTAAATAACAATGGTGAAGATTGTTTCTTTCAACGGCTGTGGCCTGGAAAAGAAGGACAAGTGGGAACAGACATTTTTTTTCAAACTTTACATGCAATGGTGACGATATGTACATTTAATGGCCGGGGGCTAAAAACAAAGGACAGAAGGGACAGGGCTTTACTGCTATGTACAGCTGATGTCATATGCCTACAGGAGACACACTGGGACAATGAAAGTGTGGGTAATGTGATAATGGGATGGATGGGGAGGGTATTTTTCAATAATGGTGGTTTGAATGCAAGAGGGGTGGCAATATTGTTTAGAATGGGAAAAGTGGAAAGTGTGAAAAAGGTGGAGGATGATGGAAAAGGAAGGATGATTATTGCAGAGTTTGGTTATATGGGGGAAATGTATAGACTGATGAATATGCATGCGCCTAATGAGGAGAAAGAAAGAAAGAGTTTTTTTGAGGGTCTGGATGGGAAGTGTGGGGGAAATTGTGTGGTGGTGGGTGATTTCAATGTGAGGTGTGGAAGGATTGATGTGGCGGGTGGGATGAGTTATAGAAATGACTCCTCACGAGGTGCATTGGAGAAACTGATGAGGGAGAATGGCTTAAGAGATGTGTGGAGAGAAAGGAATTTGGATGAGAGGGTATATACTAGAAAACAGGTGGTGGGGGGTGTGTTGAAGCAGAGTAGGATAGACTTGGTGCTGTGCAAGGGAAGGATAGGTGGGAAGGTGGGGACTTTTAAACATACAACGACTAGCTTGAGTGATCATGTTATCCTTGGCTTTAAGCTGGATGATGGATGTCAGGGAAGAGGGGGAGGGGTGTGGTGCCTAAACGCTGCTCTGCTTAAGGATGAGAAATACAAAAAAATGATGAATGAATGGTTAAGGAAGCAAGAGAAAATGGATGGTGAGGATGAAGGAGAATGGTGGGAGGGCCTAAAAAGAGAAATAAAAAAAATGAGCATAAAGTTCAGTTGTGGAAGAAATAAAAGAGGGAGAGAGAGGGAGGAGAGGTTAAAAGAGGAACTAAATAAAGAAGCAGAGAAGATAGAGGGAGAGGTAGGGAGAGATTTAGGGGTCTACAATAGTCTTAGGGATGAGTTAGGGATAGTGGAAAGAGAGAGGTGTATGGGGGCAATAGTCAGGAGTAGGGCAAGATATTTAGTTGAAGGGGAAAAATGTACAGGTTTTTTCTTAGGGATGGAGAATAGGAAGCAGGGGAACAATCAGATTAGGCAGATAGAGGGTAAGGGGGGTGAGATTATTAAAGACTTAGTAGGGATAGTTAAGAGGGTGGAAGAGTTTTATAGAGAGCTCTTCCAGGAGGAAGTTAATGAAAAAGAGAGCCTGGAAAAGACTCTGGGGAGCATGAGGGCGGTGTTGACAGAAGAAGGAAGAGAGTTGTGCGAAGGGGAGATGGGAAAAGAGGAAATAGAGGCAGCAATAGATGGCATGGGCAAAAATAGAAGCCCGGGACTAGATGGCCTAACTGCAGAGTTCTACATGGAATTTAAGGCTGTGCTAGTCCCAATGTTGAAGGAGTTGTTTAAGAGCTTCGAAGAGAAGGATGAACTGCCGGACGGATTATCAACAGGGGTGATTAGCATATTGTACAAAAAGGGTAGTAGGGATAAATTAGGGAACTATAGGCCGTTAAGTATGTTGAATGGGGATTATAAGATTATAGCACGGGTGTTATCCAATAGAATGAAGAGGGTTATTGGTGCGGTGGTGGGGAGCACCCAGACATATAGTATTCCTGGAAGGGATATATGTGACACAGTTTGTAGTATTAGGGACACGGTAAATCATATGAAGGGTGGAGAAGGAGGGGTGTTGGTAAGCTTAGATCTGAACAAGGCGTTCGATAGGGTTAATCACGTTTATTTATTCAGGGTTTTGGTAAAAGCAGGGTTTGGGAGGGGGTTTGTTGGGTGGATAAGGAGAATATATAGGAAAGCCATGAGTTGCGTTAAGGTTAATGGGATCATCACAAATGTATTTAAGTTAGGGAGATCCGTCCGGCAGGGATGCCCTCTATCGGCGATGCTCTATGCATTATCAGCGGAGCCCCTTGCGGCTTTGCTACAACAGAATGAGAGGGTAAAGGGGGTGATGGTGCCGGGGGGAGGGATAAGTGTAGTATTCCAATATGCGGATGATACTACAATCACCGTAAGAGACATGGAAAGTGTAAGAGGGGTCTTAGAGAGTGTGGAGATATATGGAAGAGCTTGAGGGGCTAAAATTAATATGGAAAAGTCAGAGTACATGGTGCTGGGAAAGGGTGATGTAGGGAGAGAGGAGTTAGGTTTAAAAGAGAATAAGGAATATATTAGGGTACTGGGTATTAATGTGGGTTTGAAGGACAGAGAGGGGAGGGATGTGCAATATGAGGGAGTGGTGGGTAGTTTAAAAAAGACCCTAAGCTTCTGGAAACTGAGGAGATTAAAACTGAGGGGGAAAGTTATAGTAGTAAATGGTCTCATCATGAGCAAGCTAGTTTATGTAATGAGTGTAATGGAGGTGCCAGACAGAGTAATAAAAGAGGTAAATAAAATAGTGAGTGAGTTCATGTGGGAGGGGAAGGGAGTGAGGATAGCTAGGGAGGTTCTAGAGAATGACTATAAAGATGGGGGGCTAAAACTAATAAATGTGGAAAGGAAGATGAAAGCAATGAGGGTTAAAACGATGATAAAATATCTAAATAAGGGAAATAAGCATGTGTGGAAAGAATTTTTGAGAGACAGTATAAATAAAGGAGGGGGGTGTGGGGACAGTGGGATATTTATGCGCTTTAAGAAAGGGTGGATGAATGGAATGAATGATTTTCAAAGGGAGGTGATGAATGCGTCGGGAGAGTTCTTGGGGAATGTGAAGTATGAATGTGAGAATGCGCAGCAGGTATGGAAACAACCCATATTCCAAAACTATAGGATAATGAAAGAGGGGGAAGTATTATTTAATTTACCAATGTGGAGGGCTGGATTTAGGGTAATAAGAGACTTAGTCTATGAGTATGTTCCGGGGTTCATGAGGGCTCAAGTTATTGTTGATGGGACAAGGGAAAAGGATCTGTTAATGGGGGGAAGGACAGCGGAAGGCATGATGGAGAGCATCAAAGAGGGGATGTCGGTGGAATGGAGGAGGATGGTGGAGAGCAAGAAGGTGGGAGGGGGCGAAAGTGAGGTAGCGCTATATGTGGGTGAAGGGGTGAAGCTGGGAGACCTTAGCACGAAAAGGATATACAAAACCCTTGGGAAGGGGGATGCAAGGAGACCAGCATCAGAAAAGGTATGGGAAAAGGTGATGGGGGGAATGGATGTGAAAAAGATGTGGGTGAATCTGAGAGTGAAAGGGAATAGTGTGAAGGGTGAGCACTTTGATTTCTGTTTAAGGCACGACAGGGTGTTCAACAATTTAATAATAAGTATGTTTGACAAAGAGGTTAAGAGAGAATGTGATGTGTGTAAGGTGGGAGTGGAGAATTGTATGCATGAGTTTTTTGAGTGTGGGGAATTAAGGGGGTTCTTTGGGAAAATAAAAGAATTGATATGCAGGTGCTGGGATGAAGGGGTGTTAAAATGTCTAGAGTGGAAAGAATTGTGGTTGTTTGGGTTGAGTGGGAGAAGGGATGGGTGCAATGTTGATATGTTAAATCTGTGTTTAAGCCAGGCAAGATATGCGGTGAAAATAAGAAGGAATGTAGCACACTATGAGGGGAGAGTTGATGGAGTGTGGGGAATTATGAAGAGGAATATAATGAGGGTTGTTGGAATGTTATATGTGTACAAAGATAATGAGATGTTCATGAAAGAACATGTTGATGGTTGTACACTGATAGAAGTGAATGATGGAAAGCTTAAGTATAATTTTGAAAAATAAGGAATGATGACCTGTGAAAGGGGAATAAATGTAAAAGAATGGTGGATTAGGGATGTCGGGGAAGTGAAAGACAAGATAGGACTGTGATGTATACTTTGTATTAAATGCATTGGGGTCCTCTTCTTTTTGGGGGATTTGTTATGCAATGTGAGTGTTTGTTTAATCTGTGTGAAAACATTTTGATAATAAATAATAAAAAGAAAAAAAAAACGCTCGCCCCTGGATGCGGTTGGTCGCGTGATCAAATCCATGCTGTGGCATACTTTTTTTCATTTTCACCCTTTTTCTATGGATCTCCAAAAAGTCAACTTTGACTTCTTCTGAGTCTGGAGGAATTCAAGGGGAGTTTTCAGGGGAGTGCGTTGTCTCTGCCATCTCCTCCCTGTGTGTGTGTTGCTGCATGCAGCAGCTGCGTGTGTGTGTAAACTGCCCCTCCCTCTCGCAAGCAGGCGGGGGAGAGAGAGATGTTTCGTCTCGATTTACACATGCTATGACTCCGGGGGTACCTCCATTCGCTTCGTCTTGATCTGTTGATGTTATTTCATGTCTCGTTTGTCCATTGTGACGGTGGGAAAGCCAGGGAAATGTCCCGGAGATATACTGAGAAATCTTTGTAACAGCATTTTCCTGCGATCACAGCTGTTCACAGCTACGAGGCTGGGACCGCTTCCATTCGCTTCGTCTTGATCTGTAGATGTTATTTAATGTCTCATTTGTTCATTTTGATGGAGAAAAAGTTGTACATTTTGTGAATTCAGAGTTTCTAAGATGCAAAAGTAGGCATGTTTGAGTACTCAGGTCCAGTGGCTCACTGCGTTAATGCTCGCCCCTGGATGCGGTTGGTCGCGTGTTCGAATCCATGCTGTGGCATACTTTTTTTCATTTTCACCCTTTTTCTATGGATCTCCAAAAAGTTAACTTTGACTTTTTCTGAGTCTGGAGGAATTCAAGGGGAGTTTTCAAGGGACTCTAGCCGCCTTATGAGGCACTATTTTCGAATACTTTTTTCCATTTTCGCCCTTTTTCTATGGATCTCCAAAAAGTGAACTTTTACATTTTCTGAGTTTGGAGGAATTCAAGGGGAGTTTTCAGGGGAGTGCGTTCTCTCTGCCATCTCCTCCCTGTGTGTGTGTTGCTGCATGCAGCAGCTGCGTGTGTGTGTAAACTGCCCCTCCCCCTCGCAAGCAGGCGAGGGAGAGAGAGATGTTTCGTCTCGAATTACACATGCTATGACTCCGGGGGTACCTCCATTCGCTTCGTCTGATCTGTTGATGTTATTTCATGTCTCGTTTGTCCATTGTGACGGTGGGAAAGCCAGGGAAATGTCACGGAGATATACTGAGAAATCTTTGTAACAGCATTTTCCTGCGACCACAGCTGTTCACAGCTACGAGGCTGGGACTGCTTCCATTCACTTCGTTTTGATCTGTAGATGTTATTTAATGTCTCATTTGTTCATTTTGATGGAGAAAAAGTTGTACATTTAGTGAATTCAGAGTTTCTAAGATGTAAAAGTAGGCATGTTTGAGTACTCAGGTCCAGTGGCTCACTGCGTTAATGCTCGCCCCTGGATGCGGTTGGTCGCGTGTTCGAATCCATGCTGTGGCATACTTTTTTTCATTTTCACCCTTTTTCTATGGATCTCCAAAAAGTTAACTTTGACTTTTTCTGAGTCTGGAGGAATTCAAGGGGAGTTTTCAAGGGACTCTAGCCGCCTTATGAGGCACTATTTTCGAATACTTTTTTCCATTTTCACCCTTTTTCTATGGATCTCCAAAAAGTGAACTTTTACATTTTCTGAGTCTGGAGGAATTCAAGGGGAGTTTTCAGTGGAGTGCGTTCTCTCTGCCATCTCCTCCCTGTGTGTGCGTTGCTGCATGCAGCAGCTGCGTGTGTGTGTAAACTGCCCCTCCCCTTCGCAAGCAGGCGGGGGAGAGAGAGATGTTTCGTCTCGATTTACACATGCTATGACTCCGGGGGTACCTCCATTCGCTTCGTCTTGATCTGTTGATGTTATTTAATGTCTCGTTTGTCCATTGTGACGGTGGGAAAGCCAGGGAAATGTCCCGGAGATATACTGAGAAATCTTTGTAACAGTATTTTCCTGCGATCACAGCTGTTCACAGCTACGAGGCTGGGACTTCTTCCATTCGCTTCGTCTTGATCTGTAGATGTTATTTAATGTCTCAGTTGTTCATTTTGATGGAGAAAAAGTTGTACATTTAGTGAATTCAGAGTTTCTAAGATGCAAAAGTAGGCATGTTTGAGTACTCAGGTCCAGTGGCTCACTGCGTTAATGCTCGCCCCTGGATGTGGTTGGTCGCGTGTTCGAATCCATGCTGTGGCATTCTTTTTTTCATTTTCACCATTTTTCTATGGATCTCCAAAAAGTTATATTTTACATTTTCTGAGTCTGGAGGAATTCAAGGGGAGTTTTCAGGGGAGTGCGTTCTCTCTGCCATCTCCTCCCTGTGTGTGTGTTGCTGCATGCAGCAGCTGCGTGTGTGTGTAAACTGCCCCTCCCCCTCGCAAGCAGGCGGGGGAGAGAGAGATGTTTCGTCTCGATTTACACATGCTATGACTCCGGGGGTACCTCCATTCGCTTCGTCTTGATCTGTTGATGTTATTTCATGTCTCGTTTGTCCATTGTGACGGTGGGAAAGCCAGGGAAATGTCCCGGAGATATACTGAGAAATCTTTGTAACAGCATTTTCCTGCGATCACAGCTGTTCACAGCTACGAGGCTGGGACCGCTTCCATTTGCTTCGTCTTGATCTGTAGATGTTATTTAATGTCTCATTTGTTCATTTTGATGGAGAAAAAGTTGTACCTTTAGTGAATTCAGAGTTTCTAAGATGCAAAAGTAGGCATGTTTGAGTACTCCGGTCCAGTGGCTCACTGCGTTAACGTGCAGTGTATGTGTGGACGCAAAAGTTTGGGACGAATTTGGACAAAGTGGAGCAAATAAGACGGTTTTTGCACTTTATTTTTGGACAAACAGCCCCCCAAACAGCTCTGCTGTCGGGGGGGATACTTTCAAACCGTGTTTTGTGAACATCAGAGGAGAAAATACGAGGAGCAACAGCGCGAACGCAGCGAGAGTGCTGGAGGAAGCAGGTCAATTGTTTGCTGAGGAAACGGGACAAAGTGATTAAAACAAGCGTTTTAATCGCGATCTTTTCCGGCAAAACCCCCCCCAAACAGCTCAGCTGTCTGGGGGGACAAACATTGAAGGTGCGTTGTGGAGAAAATGGAGAAAAGAACGGAGAATAAGGACGTGAATCCTGGAATGTCTGGAATGTCTGGAATGCGGGGGGCGGCGAAGAAAGCGGAAGAAGCCGAGCTGAATGCAGCGGAACATGCTGGAGAAACGGGAGGAAAACCGACAATGCAGACGGATACTGAGGGATTATATATGAGACTTCAAAGGTATTTTATTTTGAAACTCTAAAGCAGAATGTCCTGATTGTCCCTGAGTGACTAGGTGCGGTGTCCTGCTATCACCCTGGACTGAGATGTGTCTTTGATACTGGACAGTTTTTGTTTTATTCTCATCTAAATACAGAGGGATGATAGCTCATATATGAGATTTCAAAGGTCTTTTATTTTGAAACTCTACATCAGAATGTCCTGTTTTTTTCTGAGGGACTAGATGGGGTGTCCTGCTATCACCATGGAGTGAGATGAGTCTTTGATACTGGACAGTGTTTGTTTTATTCCCATCTAAAAACAGGGATTATAGCTCATATATGAGACTTCAAAGGTATTTTATTTTGAAATTCTACATCAGAATCTCCTGATTCTCCCTGAGTGATTAAGTGGGGTGTCATGCTATCACCCTGGAGTGAGATGTGTCTTTGATACTGGAGAATCTTTGTTTTATTCTCATCTAAACAGACAGGGATGATAGCTCATATATGAGACTTCAAAGGTATTTTATTTTGAAACTCTAAATCAGAATGTCCTGATTCTCCCTGAGTGACTAGGTGGGGTGTCCTGCTATCACCCTGGATTGAGATGAGTATTTGATACTGGACAGTGTGTGTTTTATTCTCATCTAAAAACAGGGATGATAGCTCATACAATAGAGATTTAAAATTTCTTTTATTTTGAAACTCTACATCAGAATCTCCTGATTCTCCCTGAGTGACTAGGTGGGGTGTCATTCAATCACCCTGGAGTGAGATGTGTCTTTGATACTGGAGAGTCTTTGTTTTATTCTCATCTAAACAGAGAGGGATGATAGCTCATACATGAGATTTCAAAGGTCTTTTATTTTGAAACTATCGATCAGAATGTTCTGATTCTCCCTGAGTGACTAGGTGGGGTGTCCTGCTATCACCATGGAGTTAGATGATTCTTTGATACTGGACAGTGTGTGTTTTATTGCCATCTAAAAACAGGGATGATAGCTCATATATGAGACTTCAAAGGTATTTTATTTTAAAACTCTAAATCAGAATGTCCTGATTCTCCCTGAGTGACTAGGTGGGGTGTCCTGCTATCACCCTGGATTGAGATGAGTCTTTGATACTGGACAGTTTTTGTTTTATTTTCATCTAAATACAGGGATGATAGCTCATACAATAGAGATTACAAAGGTCTTTTATTTTGAAACTCTACATCAGAATGTTCTGATTCTCCCTGAGTGACTAGGTGGGGTGTCATGCTATCACCCTGGATTGAGATCTGTCTTTGATACTGGACATTGTTTGTTTTATTCCCATCTAAAAACAGGGATGATAGCTCATATATGAGACTTCAAAGGTATTTTATTTTGAAACTCTACATCAGAAAGTCCTGATTCTCCCTGAGTGACTAGGTGGGGTGTCCTGTTATCACCCTGAAGGGAAATGAGTATTTGATACTGGACAGTGTTTGTTTTATTCTTATCTAAATACAGAGGGATGATAGCTCATATATGAGATTTCAAAGATCTTTTATTTTGAAACTCTACATCAGAATGTCCTGATTTTTTCTGAGGGACTAGATGGGGTGTCCTGCTATCACCATGGAGTTAGATGAGTCTTTGATACTGGACAGTGTTTGTTTTATTCCCATCTAAAAACAGGGATGATAGCTCATATATGAGACTTCAAAGGTATTTTATTTTGAAACTCTAAAGCAGAATGTCCTGATTGTCCCTGAGTGACTAGGTGCGGTGTCCTGCTATCACCCTGGACTGAGATGCGTCTTTGATACTGGACAGTTTTTGTTTTATTCTCATCTAAAAAAAGGGATGATAGCTCATACAATAGAGATTTCAAAGGTCTTTTATTTTGAAACTCTACATCAGAATGTCCTGATTTTTCTTCGGAGTGACTAGATGGGGTATCCTGCTATCACCCTGGAGTGAGATAGGTCTTTGATACTGGACAGTGTTTGTTTTATTCTCATCTAAAAACAGGGATGATAGCTCATACAATAGAGATTTAAAAGGTCTTTTATTTTGAAACTGTACATCAGAATGTCCTGATCTTTTCTGGGTTCTCTAGGTGGGGTGTCCTGCTATCACCCTGGAGTAAGATAGGTCTTTGATACTGGACAGTGTGTGTTTTATTCCCATCTAAAAACAGGGATGATAGCTCATATATGAGACTTCAAAGGTATTTTATTTTGAAACTCTAAATCAGAATGTCCTGATTGTCCCTGAGTGACTAGGTGGGGTTTCCTGCTATCACCCTGGAGTGAGATGAGTCTTTGATACTGGAGAGTTTTTGTTTTATTCTCATCTAAACAGAGAGGGATGATAGCTCATATATGAGATTTCAAAGGTCTTTTATTTTGAAACTCTACATCAGAATGTCCTGATTTTTCTTCGGAGTGACTAGATGGGGTGTCCTGCTATCACCCTGGAGTAAGATAGGTCTTTGATACTGGACAGTGTTTGTTTTATTCTCATCTAAAAACAGGGATGATAGCTCATACAATAGAGATTTAAAAGGTCTTTTATTTTGAAACTATACATCATAATCTCCTGATTCTCCCTAAGTGACTAGGTGGGGTGTCATTCTCTCACCCTGGAGTGAGATGTGTCTTTGATACTGGAGAGTCTTTGTTTTATTCTCATCTAAACAGAGAGGGATGATAGCTCATACATGAGATTTCAAAGGTCTTTTATTTTGAAACTATCGATCAGAATGTTCTGATTCTCCCTGAGTGACTAGGTGGGGTGTCCTGCTATCACCCTGGATTGAGATCTGTCTTTGATACTGGACAGTGTTTGTGTTATTCCCATCTAAAAACAGGGATGATAGCTCCTATATGAGACTTCATAGGTATTTTATTTTGAAACTCTAAAGCAGAATGTCCTGATTGTCCCTGAGTGACTAGGTGGGGTTTCCTGCTATCACCCTGGAGTGAGATGAGTCTTTGATACTGGAGAGTTTTTGTTTTATTCTCATCTAAACAGAGAGGGATGATAGCTCATATATGAGATTTCAAAGGTCTTTTATTTTGAAACTCTACATCAGAATCTCCTGATTCTCCCTGAGTGACTAGGTGGGGTGTCATGCTATCACCCTGGAGTGAGATGTGTCTTTGATACTGGAGAGTCTTTGTTTTATTCTCATCTAAACAGAGAGGGATGATAGCTCATACATGAGATTTCAAAGGTCTTTTATTTTGAAACTCTAGATCAGAATGTCCTGATTTTTTCTGAGTGACTAGATGGAGTGTCCTGCTGTCACCATGGAGTTAGATGATTCTTTGATACTGGACAGTGTGTGTTTTATTGCCATCTAAAAACAGGGATGATAGCTCATATATGAGACTTCAAAGGTATTTTATTTTAAAACTCTAAATCAGAATGTCCTGATTCTCCCTGAGTGACTAGGTGGGGTGTCCTGCTATCACCCTGGATTGAGATGAGTCTTTGATACTGGACAGTTTTTGTTTTATTTTCATCTAAATACAGGGATGATAGCTCATACAATACAGATTACAAAGGTCTTTTATTTTGAAACTCTAGATCAGAATGTTCTGATTCTCCCTGAGTGACTAGGTGGGGTGTCCTGCTATCACCCTGGATTGAGATCTGTCTTTGATACTGGACAGTGTTTGTGTTATTCCCATCTAAAAACAGGGATGATAGCTCATATATGAGACTTCATAGGTATTTTATTTTGAAACTCTAAAGCAGAATGTCCTGATTGTCCCTGAGTGACTAGGTGGGGTTTCCTGCTATCACCCTGGAGTGAGATGAGTCTTTGATACTGGAGAGTTTTTGTTTTATTCTCATCTAAACAGAGAGGGATGATAGCTCATATATGAGATTTCAAAGGTCTTTTATTTTGAAACTCTACATCAGAATGTCCTGATTTTTCTTTGGAGTGACTAGATGGGGTGTCCTGCTATCACCCTGGAGTAAGATAGGTCTTTGATACTGGACAGTGTTTGTTTTATTCTCATCTAAAAACAGGGATGATAGCTCATAAAATAGAGATTTAAAAGCTCTTTTATTTTGAAACTTTACATCAGAATCTCCTGATTCTCCCTGAGTGACTAGGTGGGTTGTCATGCTATCACCCTGGAGTGAGATGTGTCTTTGATACTGGAGAGTCTTTGTTTTATTCTCATCTAAACAGAGAGGGATGATAGCTCATACATGAGATTTCAAAGGTCTTTTATTTTGAAACTCTAGATCAGAATGTCCTGATTTTTTCTGAGTGACTAGATGGGGTGTCATGCTATCACCCTGGAGTGAGATGTGTCTTTGATACTGGAGAGTCTTTGTTTTATTATCATCTAAACAGAGAGGGATGATAGCTCATACATGAGATTTCAAAGGTCTTTTATTTTGAAACTCTACATCAGAATGTCCTGATTTTTTCGGAGTGACTAGAAGGGGTGTCCTGCTATCACCCTGGAGTGAGATGAGTCTTTGATACTGGACAGTCTTTGTTTTATTCTCATCTAGAAACAGGGATGATAGCTCATACAATAGAGATTTCAAAGGTCTTTTATTTTGAAACTCTACATCAGAAAGTCCTGATTCTCCCTGAGTGACTAGGTGGGGTGTTCTGTTATCACCCTGAAGGGAAATGAGTATTTGATACTGGACAGTGTTTGTTTTATTCTTATCTAAATGCAGAGGGATGATAGCTCATATATGAGATTTCAAAGGTCTTTTATTTTGAAACTCTACATCAGAATGTCCTGATTCTCCCTGAGTGACTAGATGGGGTGTCCTGCTATCACCCTGGATTGAGATGAGTCTTTGATACTGGAGAGTTTTTGTTTTATTCTCATCTAAACAGAGAGGGAGGATAGCTCATATATGAGATTTCAATGGTCTTTTCTTTTGAAACTCTACATCAGAATGTCCTGATTTTTTCTGAGTGACTAGATGGGGTGTCCTGCTATCACCATGGAGTTAGATGAGTCTTTGATACTGGACAGTTTTTGTTTTATTTTCATCTAAATACAGGGATGATAGCTCATACAATACAGATTACAAAGGTCTTTTATTTTGAAACTCTAGATCAGAATGTTCTGATTCTCCCTGAGTGACAAGGTGGGGTGTCCTGCTATCACCCTGGATTGAGATCTGTCTTTGATACTGGACAGTGTTTGTGTTATTCCCATCTAAAAACAGGGATGATAGCTCATATATGAGACTTCATAGGTATTTTATTTTGAAACTCTAAAGCAGAATGTCCTGATTGTCCCTGAGTGACTAGGTGGGGTTTCCTGCTATCACCCTGGAGTGAGATGAGTCTTTGATACTGGAGAGTTTTTGTTTTATTCTCATCTAAACAGAGAGGGATGATAGCTCATATATGAGATTTCAAAGGTCTTTTATTTTGAAACTCTACATCAGAATGTCCTGATTTTTCTTTGGAGTGACTAGATGGGGTGTCCTGCTATCACCCTGGAGTAAGATAGGTCTTTGATACTGGACAGTGTTTGTTTTATTCTCATCTAAAAACAGGGATGATAGCTCATAAAATAGAGATTTAAAAGCTCTTTTATTTTGAAACTTTACATCAGAATCTCCTGATTCTCCCTGAGTGACTAGGTGGGTTGTCATGCTATCACCCTGGAGTGAGATGTGTCTTTGATACTGGAGAGTCTTTGTTTTATTCTCATCTAAACAGAGAGGGATGATTGCTCATACATGAGATTTCAAAGGTCTTTTATTTTGAAACTCTAGATCAGAATGTCCTGATTTTTTCTGAGTGACTAGATGGGGTGTCATGCTATCACCCTGGAGTGAGATGTGTCTTTGATACTGGAGAGTCTTTGTTTTATTATCATCTAAACAGAGAGGGATGATAGCTCATACATGAGATTTCAAAGGTCTTTTATTTTGAAACTCTACATCAGAATGTCCTGATTTTTTCGGAGTGACTAGAAGGGGTGTCCTGCTATCACCCTGGAGTGAGATGAGTCTTTGATACTGGACAGTCTTTGTTTTATTCTCATCTAGAAACTGGGATGATAGCTCATACAATAGAGATTTCAAAGGTCTTTTATTTTGAAACTCTACATCAGAAAGTCCTGATTCTCCCTGAGTGACTAGGTGGGGTGTCCTGTTATCACCCTGAAGGGAAATGAGTATTTGATACTGGACAGTGTTTGTTTTATTCTTATCTAAATGCAGAGGGATGATAGCTCATATATGAGATTTCAAAGGTCTTTTATTTTGAAACTCTACATCAGAATGTCCTGATTCTCCCTGAGTGACTAGATGGGGTGTCCTGCTATCACCCTGGATTGAGATGAGTCTTTGATACTGGAGAGTTTTTGTTTTATTCTCATCTAAACAGAGAGGGAGGATAGCTCATATATGAGATTTCAATGGTCTTTTATTTTGAAACTCTACATCAGAATGTCCTGATTTTTTCTGAGTGACTAGATGGGGTGTCCTGCTATCACCATGGAGTTAGATGAGTCTTTGATACTGGACAGTGTTTGTTTTATTCCAATCTAAAAACAGGGATGATAGCTCATATATGAGACTTCAAAGGTATTTTATTTTTAAACTCTAAATCAGAATGTCCTGATTCTCCCTGAGTGACTAGGTGGGGTGTCCTGCTATCACCCTGGAGTGAGATGCGTCTTTGATACTGGACAGTTTTTGTTTTATTTTCATCTAAAAACAGGGATGATAGCTCATACAATAGAGATGTCAAAGGTCTTTTATTTTGAAACACTACATCAGAATGTCCTGATGTTTTCTCAGTTCACTAGGTGGGGTGTCCTGCTATCACCCTGGAGTGAGATGCGTCTTTGATACTGGAGAGTTTTTGTTTTATTCTCATCTAAACAGAGAGGGATGATAGCTCATATATGATATTTCAAAGGTATTTTATTTTGAAACTCTACATCAGAATGTCCTGATTTGTTTTCGGAGTGACTAGAAGGGGTGTCCTGCTATAAACCTATAGTGAGATGAGTCTTTGATACTGGACAGTTTTTGTTTTATTCTCATCTAAAAACAGGGATGATAGCTCATGCAATAGAGATTTCAAATGTCTTTTATTTTGAAACTGTACATCAGAATGTCCTGATCTTTTCTAGGTTCTCTAGGTGGGGTGTCCTGCTATCACCCTGGAGTGAGATGAGTCTTTAATACTGGAGTGTTTTGGTTTTATTCTCATCTAAACAGAGAGGGATGATAGCTCATACAATAGAGATTTCAAAGGTCTTTTATTTTGAAACTCTACATCAGAAAGTCCTGATTCTCCCTGAGTGACTAGGTGGGGTGTCCTGTTATCACCCTGAAGGGAAATGAGTATTTGATTCTTGACAGTGTTTGTTTTATTCTTATCTAAATACAGAGGGATGATAGCTCATATATGAGATTTCAAAGGTCTTTTATTTTGAAACTGTACATCAGAATCTCCTGATTCTCCCTGAGTGACTAGGTGGGGTGTCATGCTATCACCCTGGAGTGAGATGGGTCTTTGATACTGGACAGTGTTTGTTTTATTCTCATCTAAAAACAGGGATGATAGCTCATATATGAGATTTCAAAGGTCTTTTATTTTGAAACTCTACATCAGAATGTCCTGTTTTTTCTGAGGGACTAGATGGGGTGTCCTGCTATCACCATGGAGTTAGATGAGTCTTTGATACTGGACAGTGTTTGTTTTATTCCCATCTAAAAACAGGGATGATAGCTCATGCAATAGAGATTTCAAAGGTCTTTTATTTTGAAACTCTACATCAGAAAGTCCTGATTCTCCCTGAGTGACTAGGTGGGGTGTCCTGTTATCACCCTGTAGGGAAATGAGTATTTGATACTTGACAGTGTTTGTTTTATTCGTATCTAAATACAGAGGGATGATAGCTCATATATAAGATTTCAAAGGTCTTTTATTTTGAAACTGTACATCAGAATCTCCTGATTCTCCCTGAGTGACTAGGTGGGGTGTCCTGTTATCACCCTGAAGGGAAATTAGTATTTGATACTGGACAGTGTTTGTTTTATTCTTATCTAAATACAGAGGGATGATAGCTCATATATGAGATTTCAAAGGTCTTTTATTTTGAAACTCTACATCAGAATGTCCTGTTTTTTTCTGAGGGACTAGATGGGGTGTCCTGCTATCACCATGGAGTTAGATGAGTCTTTGATACTGGACAGTGTTTGTTTTATTCCCATCTAAAAACAGGGATGATAGCTCATACAATAGAGATTTCAAAGGTCTTTTATTTTGAAACTCTACATCAGAAGGTCCTGATTCTCCCTGAGTGACTAGGTGGGGTGTCCTTTTATCACCCTGAAGGGAAATGAGTATTTGATACTGGACAGTGTTTGTTTTATTCTTATCTAAATACAGAGGGATGATAGCTCATATATGAGATTTCAAAGGTCTTTTATTTTGAAACTCTACATCAGAATGTCCTGTTTTTTTCTGAGGGACTAGATGGGGTGTCCTGCTATCACCATGGAGTTAGATGAGTCTTTGATACTGGACAGTGTTTGTTTTATTCCCATCTAAAAACAGGGATTATAGCTCATATATGAGACTTCAAAGGTATTTTATTTTGAAACTCTAAAGCAGAATGTCCTGATTGTCCCTGAGTGACTAGGTGGGGTTTCCTGCTATCACCCTGGAGTGAGATAGGTCTTTGATACTGGACAGTGTTTGTTTTATTCTCATCTAAAAACAGGGATGATAGCTCATACAATAGAGATTTAAAAGGTCTTTTATTTTGAAATTCTACATCAGAATCTCCTGATTCTCCCTGAGTGACTAAGTGGGGTGTCATGCAATCACCCTGGAGTGAGCTGTGTCTTTGATACTGGAGAATCTTTGTTTTATTCTCATCTAAACAGAGAGGGATGATAGCTCATATATGAGATTTCAAAGGTCTTTTATTTTGAAACTCTAGATCAGAATGTCCTGATTTTTTCTGAGTGACTAGATGGGGTGTCCTGCTGTCACCATGGAGTTAGATGAGTCTTTGATACTGTACAGTGTGTGTTTTATTCCCATCTAAAAACAGGGATGATAGCTCATATATGAGACTTCAAAGGTATTTTATTTTGAAACTATCAGAATGTCCTGATTCTCCCTGAGTGACTAGGTGGGGTGTCCTGCTATCACCCTGGATTGAGATGAGTATTTGATACTGGACAGTTTTTGTTTTATTTTCATCTAAATACAGGGATGATAGCTCATACAATAGAGATTACAAAGGTCTTTTATTTTGAAACTCTACATCAGACTGTTCTTATTCTCCCTGAGTGACTAGGTGGGGTGTCCTGCTATCACCCTGGAGTGAGATGCGTCTTTGATACTGGACAATTTTTGTTTTATTCTCATCTAAAAACAGGTATTATAGCTCATGCAATAGAGATTTCAAAGGTCTTTTATTTTGAAACTCTATATCAGAAAGTCCTGATTCTCCCTGAGTGACTAGGTGGGGTGTCCTGTTATCACCCTGGAGGGAAATGAGTATTTGATACTGGACAGTGTGTGTTTTATTCCCATCTAAAAACAGGGATGATAGCTCATATATGAGACTTCAAAGGTATTTTATTTTGAAACTCTAGATCAGAATGTTCTGATTCTCCCTGAGTGACTAGGTGGGGTGTCCTGCTATCACCCTGGATTGAGATCTGTCTTTGATACTGGACAGTGTTTGTGTTATTCCCATCTAAAAACAGGGATGATAGCTCATATATGAGACTTCATAGGTATTTTATTTTGAAACTCTAAAGCAGAATGTCCTGATTGTCCCTGAGTGACTAGGTGGGGTTTCCTGCTATCACCCTGGCGTGAGATGAGTCTTTGATACTGGAGAGTTTTTGTTTTATTCTCATCTAAACGGAGAGGGATGATAGCTCATATATGAGATTTCAAAGGTCTTTTATTTTGAAACTCTACATCAAAATGTCCTGATTTTTCTTTGGAGTGACTAGATGGGGTGTCCTGCTATCACCCTGGAGTAAGATAGGTCTTTGATACTGGACAGTGTTTGTTTTATTCTCATCTAAAAACAGGGATGATAGCTCATAAAATAGAGATTTCAAAGGTCTTTTATTTTGAAACTCTACATCAGAAAGTCCTGATTCTCCCTGAGTGACTAGGTGGGGTGTCCTGTTATCACCCTGAAGGGAAATGAGTATTTGATACTGGACAGTGTTTGTTTTATTCTTATCTAAATGCAGAGGGATGATAGCTCATATATGAGATTTCAAAGGTCTTTTATTTTGAAACTCTACATCAGAATGTCCTGATTCTCCCTGAGTGACTAGGTGGGGTGTCCTGCTATCACCCTGGAGTGAGATGAGTTTTTGATACTGGACAGTTATTGTTTTATTCTCATCTAAAAACAGGGATGATAGCTCATATATGAGAATTCAAAGGTATTTTATTTTGAAACTGTACATCAGAATGTCCTGATTTTTTCTGAGTGACTAGATGGGGTGTCCAGCTATCACCCTGGATTGAGATGAGTCTTTGATATTGGAGAGTTTTTGTTTTATTCTCATCTAAACAGAGAGGGAGGATAGCTCATATATGAGATTTCAATGGTCTTTTATTTTGAAACTCTACATCAGAATGTCCTGATTTTTTCTGAGTGATTAGATGGGGTGTCCTGCTATCACCATGGAGTTAGATGAGTCTTTGATACTGGACAGTTTTTGTTTTATTTTCATCTAAAAACAGGGATGATAGCTCATACAATAGAGATGTCAAAGGTCTTTTATTTTGAAACACTACATCAGAATGTCCTGATGTTTTCTCAGTTCTCTAGGTGGGGTGTCCTGCTATCACCCTGGAGTGAGATGCGTCTTTGATACTGGAGAGTTTTTGTTTTATTCTCATCTAAACAGAGAGGGATGATAGCTCATATATGAGATTTCAAAGGTCTTTTATTTTGAAACTCTACATCAGAAAGTCCTGATTCTCCCTGAGTGACTAGGTGGGGTGTCCTGTTATCACCCTGAAGGGAAATGAGTATTTGATACTGGACAGTATTTGTTTTATTCTTATCTAAATACAGAGGGATGATAGCTCATATATGAGATTTCAAAGGTCTTTTATTTTGAAACTCTACATCAGAATGTCCAGTTTTTTTCTGAGGGACTAGATGGGGTGTCCTGCTATCACCATGGAATTAGATGAGTCTTTGATACTGGACAGTGTTTGTTTTATTCCCATCTAAAAACAGGGATTATAGCTCATATATGAGACTTCAAAGGTATTTTATTTTGAAACTCTAAAGCAGAATGTCCTGATTGTTCCTGAGTGACTAGGTGGGATTTCCTGCTATCACCCTGGAGTGAGATGAGTCTTTGATACTGGAGAGTTTTTGTTTTATTCTCATCTAAACAGAGAGGGATGATAGCTCATATATGAGATTTCAAAGGTCTTTTATTTTGAAACTCTACATCAGAATGTCCTGATTTTTCTTCGGAGTGACTAGATGGGGTATCCTGCTATCACCCTGGAGTGAGATAGGTCTTTGATACTGTACAGTGTTTGTTTTATTCTCATCTAAAAACAGGGATGATAGCTCATACAATAGAGATTTAAAAGGTCTTTTGTTTAGAAATTCTACATCAGAATCTCCTGATTCTCCCTGAGTGACTAAGTGGGGTGTCATGCTATCACCCTGGAGTGAGATATGTCTTTGATACTGGAGAATCTTAGTTTTATTCTCATCTAAACAGAGAGGGATGATAGCTCATATATGAGATTTCAAAGGTCTTTTATTTTGAAACTGTACATCAGAATGTCCTGATTTTTTCTGAGTGACTAGATGGGGTGTCCTGCTGTCACCATGGAGTTAGATGAGTCTTTGATACTGGACAGTGTGTGTTTTATTCCCATCTAAAAACACGGATGATAGCTCATATATGAGACTTCAAAGGTATTTTATTTTGAAACTCTACATCAGAATGTCCTGATTCTCCCTGAGTGACTAGGTGGGGTGTCCTGCTATCACCCTGGATTGAGATGAGTCTTTGATACTGGACAGTTTTTATTTTATTTTCATCTAAATACAGGGATGATAGCTCATACAATAGAGATTTAAAAAGTCTTTTATTTTGAAACTCTACATCAGAATCTCCTGATTCTCCCTGAGTGACTAAGTGGGGTGTCATGCTATCACCCTGGAGTTAGATGAGTCTTTGATACTGGACAGTGTGTGTTTTATTCCCATCTAAAAACACGGATGATAGCTCATATATGAGACTTCAAAGGTATTTTATTTTGAAACTCTACATCAGAATGTCCTGATTCTCCCTGAGTGACTAGGTGGGGTGTCCTGCTATCACCCTGGATTGAGATGAGTCTTTGATACTGGACAGTTTTTATTTTATTTTCATCTAAATACAGGGATGATAGCTCATACAATAGAGATTTAAAAAGTCTTTTATTTTGAAACTCTACATCAGAATCTCCTGATTCTCCCTGAGTGACTAAGTGGGGTGTCATGCTATCACCCTGGAGTTAGATGAGTCTTTGATACTGGACAGTGTGTGTTTTATTCCCATCTAAAAACAGGGATGATAGCTCATATATGAGACTTCAAAGGTATTTTATTTTGAAACTCTAAATCAGAATGTCCTGATTCTCCCTGAGAGACTAGGTGGGGTATCATGCTATCACCCTGGAGTGAGATGGCTCTTTGATACTGGACAGTGTTTGTTTTATTCTCATCTAAAAACAGGGATGATAGCTCATACAATAGAGATTTCAAATGTATTTTATTTTGAATGTCTTCATCAAAATGTCCTGATTCTCCCTGAGTGACTAGGTGGGGTGTCCTGCTACACCCTGGAGTTAGATGAGTCTTTGATACTGGACAGTTTTTGTTTTATTCTCATCTAAAAACAGGGATGATAGCTCATATATGAGACTTCAAAGGTCTTTTATTTTGAAACTCTACATCAGAAAGTCCTGATTCTCCCTGAGTGACTAGGTGGGGTGTCCTGTTATCACCCTGGTGGGAAATGAGTATTTGATACTTGACAGTGTTTGTTTTATTCATATCTAAATACAGAGGGATGATAGCTCATATATGAGATTTCAAAGGTCTTTTATTTTGAAACTGTACATCAGAATCTCCTGATTCTCCCTGAGTGACTAGGTGGGGTGTCCTGCTATCACCATGGAGTTAGATGAGTCTTTGATACTGGACAGTGTTTGTTTTATTCCCATCTAAAAACAGGGATGATAGCTCATATATAAGATTTCAAAGGTCTTTTATTTTGAAACTCTACATCAGAATGTCCTGATTTTTCTTCGGAGTGACTAGATGGGGTGTCCTGCTATCACCCTGGAGTAAGATAGGTCTTTGATACTGGACAGTGTTTGTTTTATTCTCATCTAAAAACAGGGATGATAGCTCATACAATAGAGATTTCAAAGGTCTTTTATTTTGAAACTCTAGATCAGAATGTCCTGATTTTTTCTGAGTGACTAGATGGGGTGTCCTGCTGTCACCATGGAGTTAAATGAGTCTTTGATACTGGACAGTGTGTGTTTTATTCCCATCTAAAAACAGGGATGATAGCTCATATATGAGACTTCAAAGGTATTTTATTTTGAAACTCTAAATCAGAATGTCCTGATTCTCCCTGAGTGACTAGGTGGGGTGTCCTGCTATCACCCTGGATTGAGATGAGTCTTTGATACTGGACAGTTTTTGTTTTATTTTCATCTAAATACAGGGATGATAGCTCATATATGAGACTTCAAAGGTATTTTATTTTGAAACTCTAAATCAGAATGTCCTGATTCTCCCTGCGTGACTAGGTGGGGTGTCCTGCTATCACCCTGGATTGAGATGAGTCTTTGATACTGGACAGTTTTTGTTTTATTTTCATCTAAATACAGGGATGATAGCTCATATATGAGATTTCAAAGGTATTTTATTTTGAAACTCTAGATCAGAATGTCCTGATTGTCCCTGAGTGACTAGGTGGGGTGTCCTGCTATCACCATGGCGTTAGATGAGTCTTTGATACTGGACAGTGTTTGTTTTATTCCAATCTAAAAACAGGGATGATAGCTCATATATGAGACTTCAGGTATTTTATTTTGAAACTCTACATCAGAATGTCCTGATTCTCCCTGAGTGACTAGGTGGGGTGTCCTGCTATCACCCTGGAGTGAGATGCGTCTTTGATACTGGACAGTTTTTGTTTTATTCTCATCTAAAAACAGGGATGATAGCTCATACAATAGAGATGTCAAAGGTCTTTTATTTTTAAAACACTCCATCAGAATGTCCTGATGTTTTCTCAGTTCTCTAGGTGGGGTGTCCTGCTATCACCCTGGAGGGAGATGCGTCTTTGATACTGGAGAGTTTTTGTTTTATTCTCATCTAAAAAGAGAGGGATGATAGCTCATATATGAGATTTCAAAGGTATTTTATTTTGAAACTCTACATCAGAATGTCCTGATTTGTTTTCGGAGTGACTAGAAGGGGTGTCCTGCTATAAACCTATAGTGAGATGAGTCTTTGATACTGGACAGTTTTTGTTTTATTCTCATCTAAAAACAGGGATGATAGCTCATGCAATAGAGATTTCAAATGTCTTTTATTTTGAAACTGTACATCAGAATGTCCTGATCTTTTCTGGGTTCTCTAGGTGGGGTGTCCTGCTATCACCCTGGAGTGAGATGAGTCTTTAATACTGGAGAGTTTTGGTTTTATTCTCATCTAAACAGAGAGGGATGATAGCTCATACAATAGAGATTTCAAAGGTCTTTTATTTTGAAACTCTACATCAGAATGTCCTGTTTTTTTCTGAGGGACTAGATGGGGTGTCCTGCTATCACCATGGAGTTAGATGAGCCTTTGATACTGGACAGTGTTTGTTTTATTCCCATCTAAAAACAGGGATGATAGCTCATATATGAGACTTCAAAGGTATTTTATTTTGAAACTCTAAAGCAGAATGTCCTGATTGTCCCTGAGTGACTAGGTGCGGTGTCCTGCTATCACCCTGGACTGAGATGTGTCTTTGATACTGGACAGTTTTTGTTTTATTCTCATCTAAAAAAAGGGATGATAGCTCATACAATAGAGATGTCAAAGGTCTTTTATTTTGAAACTCTACATCAGAATGTCCTGATTTTTCTTCGGAGTGACTAGATGGGGTATCCTGCTATCACCCTGGAGTGAGATAGGTCTTTGATACTGTACAGTGTTTGTTTTATTCTCATCTAAAAACAGGGATGATAGCTCATACAATAGAGATTTAAAAGGTCTTTTGTTTTGAAATTCTACATCAGAATCTCCTGAGTGACTAAGTGGGGTGTCATGCTATCACCCTGGAGTGAGATATGTCTTTGATACTGGAGAATCTTAGTTTTATTCTCATCTAAACAGAGAGGGATGATAGCTCATATATGAGATTTCAAAGGTCTTTTATTTTGAAACTCTACATCAGAATGTCCTGATTCTCCCTGAGTGACTAGGTGGGGTGTCCTGTTATCACCCTGAAGGGAAATGAGTATTTGATACTGGACAGTGTTTGTTTTATTCTTATCTAAATGCAGAGCGATGATAGCTCATATATAAGATTTCAAAGGTCTTTTATTTTGAAATTCTACATCAGAATGTCCTGATTTTTTCTGAGTGACTAGATGGGGTGTCCTGCTATCACCATGGAGTTAGATGAGTCTTTGATACTGGACAGTGTTTGTTTTATTCCAATCTAAAAACATGGATGATAGCTCATATATGAGACTTCAAAGGTATTTTATTTTGAAACTCTAAATCAGAATGTCCTGATTCTCCCTGAGTGACTAGGTGGGGTGTCCTGCTATCACTCTGGAGTGAGATGCATCTTTGATACAGGACAGTTTTTGTTTTATTCTCATCTAAAAACAGGGATGATAGCTCATGCAATAGAGATTTCAAAGGTATTTTATTTTGAAACTGTACATCAGAATGTCCTGATCTTTTCTGGGTTCTCTAGGTGGGGTGTCCTGCTATCACCCTGGAGTGAGATGAGTCTTTAATACTGGAGAGTTTTGGTTGTATTCTCATCTAAACAGAGAGGGATGATAGCTCATACAATAGAGATTTCAAAGGTCTTTTATTTTGAAACTCTACATCAGAAAGTCCTGATTCTCCCTGAGTGACTAGGTGGGGTGTCCTGTTATCACCCTGAAGGGAAATGAGTATTTGATACTTGACAGTGTTTGTTTTATTCTTATCTAAATACAGAGGGATGATAGCTCATATATGAGATTTCAAAGGTCTTTTATTTTGAAACTGTACATCAGAATCTCCTGATTCTCCCTGAGTGACTAGGTGGGGTGTCATGCTATCACCCTGGAGTGAGATGGGTCTTTGATACTGGACAGTGTTTGTTTTATTCTCATCTAAAAACAGGGATGATAGCTCATACAATAGAGATTTCAAAGGTCTTTTATTTTGAATGTCTTCATCAGAATGTCCTGATTCTCCCTGAGTGACTAGGTGGGGTGTCCTGCTACACCCTGGAGTTAGATGAGTCTTTGATACTGGAAAGTTTTTGTTTTATTATCATCTAAAAACAGGGATGATAGCTCATATATGAGACTTCAAAGGTCTTTTATTTTGAAACTCTACATCAGAAAGTCCTGATTCTCCCTGAGTGACTAGGTGGGGTGTCCTGTTATCACCCTGAAGGGAAATGAGTATTTGATACTGGACAGTGTTTGTTTTATTCTTATCTAAATGCAGAGGGATGATAGCTCATATATGAGATTTCAAAGGTCTTTTATTTTGAAATTCTACATCAGAATGTCCTGATTTTTTCTGAGTGACTAGATGGGGTGTCCTGCTATCACCATGGAGTTAGATGAGTCTTTGATACTGGACAGTGTTTGTTTTATTCCAATCTAAAAACAGGGATGATAGCTCATATATGAGATTTCAAAGGTATTTTATTTTGAAACTCTAAATCACAATGTCCTGATTCTCCCTGAGTGACTAGGTGGGGTGTCCTGCTATCACCCTGGAGTGAGATGCGTCTTTGATACTGGACAGTTTTTGTTTTATTCTCATCTAAAAACAGGGATGATAGCTCATGCAATAGAGATTTCAAATGTCTTTTATTTTGAAACTGTACATCAGAATGTCCTGATCTTTTCTGGGTTCTCTAGGTGGGGTGTCCTGCTATCACCCTGGAGTGAGATGAGTCTTTAATACTGGAGAGTTTTGGTTTTATTCTCATCTAAACAGAGAGGGATGATAGCTCATACAATAGAGATTTCAAAGGTCTTTTATTTTGAAACTCTACATCAGAAAGTCCTGATTCTCCCTGAGTGACTAGGTGGGGTGTCCTGTTATCACCCTGGTGGGAAATGAGTATTTGATACTTGACAGTGTTTGTTTTATTCATATCTAAATACAGAGGGATGATAGCTCATATATGAGATTTCAAAGGTCTTTTATTTTGAAACTGTACATCAGAATCTCCTGATTCTCCCTGAGTGACTAGGTGGGGTGTCATGCTATCACCCTGGATTGAGATGGGTCTTTGATACTGGACAGTGTTTGTTTTATTATCATCTAAAAACAGGGATGATAGCTCATACAATAGAGATTTCAAAGGTCTTTTAATTTGAAACTCTACATCAGAAAGTCCTGATTCTCCCTGAGTGACTAGGTGGGGTGTCCTGTTATCACCCTGAAGGGAAATAAGTATTTGATACTGGACAGTGTTTGTTTTATTCTTATCTAAATACAGAGGGATGATAGCTCATATATGAGACTTCAAAGGTCTTTTATTTTGAAACTGTACATCAGAATCTCCTGATTGTCCCTGAGTGACTAGGTGGGGTGTCATGCTATCACCCTGGAGTGAGATGAGTCTTTGATACTGTAGAGTTTTTGTTTTATTCTCATCTAAACAGAGAGGGATGATAGCTCATATATGAGATTTCAAAGGTCTTTTATTTTGAAACTCTACATCAGAATGTCCTGATTTTTCTTCGGAGTGACTAGATGGGGTGTCCTGCTATCACCCTGGAGTAAGATAGGTCTTTGATACTGGACAGTGTTTGTTTTATTCTCATCTAAAAACAGGGATGATAGCTCATACAATATCGATTTCAAAGGTCTTTTATTTTGAAACAATACATCAGAAAGTCCTGATTCTCCCTGAGTGACTAGGTGGGGTGTCCTGTTATCACCCTGAAGGGAAATGAGTATTTGATACTGGACAGTGTTTGTTTTATTCTTATCTAAATGCAGAGGGATGATAGCTCATATATGAGATTTCAAAGGTCTTTTATTTTGAATCTCTACATCAGAATGTCCTGATTTTTTCTGAGTGACTAGATGGGATGTCCTGCTATCACCATGGAGTTAGATGAGTCTTTGATACTGGACAGTGTTTGTTTTATTCCAATCTAAAAACAGGGATGATAGCTCATATATGAGACTTCAAAGGTATTTTATTTTGAAACTCTAAATCAGAATGTCCTGATTCTCCCTGAGTGACTAGGTGGGGTGTCCTGCTATCACCCTGGAGTGAGATGCGTCTTTGATACTGGACAGTTTTTGTTTTATTCTCATCTAAAAACAGGGATGATAGCTCATACAATAGAGATGTCAAAGGTCTTTTTATTTTAAAACATTACATCAGAATGTCCTGATGTTTTCTCAGTTCTCTAGGTGGGGTGTCCTGCTATCACCCTGGAGTGAGATGCGTCTTTGATACTGGAGAGTTTTTGTTTTATTCTCATCTAAACAGAGAGGGATGATAGCTCATATATGAGATTTCAAAGGTATTTTATTTTGAAACTCTACATCAGAATGTCCTGATTTGTTTTCGGAGTGACTAGAAGGGGTGTCCTGCTATAAACCTATAGTGAGATGAGTCTTTGATACTGGACAGTTTTTGTTTTATTCTCATCTAAAAACAGGGATGATAGCTCATGCAATAGAGAGTTCTAATGTCTTTTATTTTGAAACTGTACATCAGAATGTCCTGATCTTTTCTGGGTTCTCTAGGTGGGGTGTCCTGCTATCACCCTGGAGTGAGATGAGTCTTTAATACTGGAGAGTTTTGGTTGTATTCTCATCTAAACAGAGAGGGATGATAGCTCATACAATAGAGATTTCAAAGGTCTTTTATTTTGAAACTCTACATCAGAAAGTCCTGATTCTCCCTGAGTGACTAGGTGGGGTGTCCTGTTATCACCCTGAAGGGAAATGAGTATTTGATACTTGACAGTGTTTGTTTTATTCTTATCTAAATACAGAGGGATGATAGCTCATATATGAGATTTCAAAGGTCTTTTATTTTGAAACTCTACATCAGAATCTCCTGATTCTCCCTGAGTGACTAGGTGGGGTTTCCTGCTATCACCCTGGAGTGAGATGAGTCTTTGATACTGGAGAGTTTTTGTTTTATTCTCATCTAAACAGAGAGGGATGATAGCTCATATATGAGATTTCAATGGTCTTTTATTTTGAAACTCTACATCAGAATGTCCTGATTTTTTCTGAGTGACTAGATGGGGTGTCCTGCTATCACCATGGAGTTAGATGAGTCTTTGATACTGGACAGTGTTTGTTTTATTCCAATCTAAAAACAGGGATGATAGCTCATATATGAGACTTCAAAGGTATTTTATTTTGAAACTCTAAATCAGAATGTCCTGATTCTCCCTGAGTGACTAGGTGGGGTGTCCTGCTATCACCCTGGAGTGAGATGCGTCTTTGATACTGGACAGTTTTTGTTTTATTTTCATCTAAAAACAGGGATGATAGCTCATACAATAGAGATGTCAAAGGTCTTTTATTTTGAAACACTACATCAGAATGTCCTGATGTTTTCTCAGTTCTCTAGGTGGGGTGTCCTGCTATCACCCTGGAGTGAGATGCGTCTTTGATACTGGAGAGTTTTTGTTTTATTCTCATCTAAACAGAGAGGGATGATAGCTCATATATGAGATTTCAAAGGTATTTTATTTTGAAACTCTACATCAGAATGTCCTGATTTGTTTTCGGAGTGACTAGAAGGGGTGTCCTGCTATAAACCTATAGTGAGATGAGTCTTTGATACTGGACAGTGTTTGTTTTATTCTCATCTAAAAACAGGGATGATAGCTCATACAATAGAGATTTAAAAGGTATTTTATTTTGAAACTCTACATCATAATCTCCTGATTCTCACTGAGTGACTAGGTGGGGTGTCATTCTATCACCCTGGAGTCAGATGAGTCTTTGATACTGGACAGTGTTTGTTTTATTCTCATCTAAAAACAGGGATGATAGCTCATACAATAGAGATTTAAAAGGTATTTTATTTTGAAACTCTACATCAGAATCTCCTGATTCTCCCTGAGTGACTAGGTGGGGTGTCCTGCTATCACCCTGGATTGAGATGAGTCTTTGATACTGGACAGTTTTTGTTTTATTTTCATCTAAATACAGGGATGATAGCTCATACAATAGAGATTACAAAGGTCTTTTATTTTGAAACTCTAACTCAGAATGTTCTGATTCTCCCTGAGTGACTAGGTGGGGTGTCCTGCTATCACCCTGGATTGAGATCTGTCTTTGATACTGGACAGTGTTTGTTTTATTCCCATCTAAAAACAGGGATGATAGCTCATATATGAGACTTCAAAGGTATTTTATTTTGAAACTCTAAAGCAGAATGTCCTGATTGTCCCTGAGTGACTAGGTATGGTTTCCTGCTATCACCCTGGAGTGAGATGAGTCTTTGATACTGCAGAGTTTTTGTTTTATTCTCATCTAAACAGAGATGGATCATAGCTCATATATGAGATTTCAAAGGTCTTTTATTTTGAAACTCTACATCAGAATGTCCTGATTTTTCTTCGGAGTGACTAGATGGGGTGTCCTGCTATCACCCTGGAGTAAGATAGGTCTTTGATACTGGACAGTGTTTGTTTTATTCTCATCTAAAAACAGGGATGATAGCTCATACAATAGAGATTTAAAAGGTCTTTTATTTTGAAACTCTACATCAGAATCTCCTGAATCTCCCTGAGTGACTAGGTGGGGTTTCCTGCTATCACCCTGGAGTGAGATGAGTCTTTGATACTGCAGAGTTTTTGTTTTATTCTCATCTAAACAGAGAGGGATGATAGCTCATATATGAGATTTCAAAGGTCTTTTATTTTGAAACTCTAAATCAGAATGTCCTGATTTTTTCTGAGTGACTAGATTGGGTGTCCTGCTGTCACCATGGAGTTAGATGAGTCTTTGATACTGGACAGTGTGTTTTTTATTCCCATCTAAAAACAGGGATGATAGCTCATATATGAGACTTCAAAGGTATTTTATTTTGAAACTCTAAATCAGAATGTCCTGATTCTCCCTGAATGACTAGGTGGGGTGTCCTGCTATCACCCTGGATTGATATCTGTCTTTGATACTGGACAGTGTTTGTTTTATTCCCATCTAAAAACAGGGATGATAGCTCATATATGAGACTTCAAAGGTCTTTTATTTTGAAACTCTACATCAGAATGTCCTGATTTTTCTTCGGAGTGACTAGATGGGGTGTCCTGCTATCACCCTGGAGTAAGATAGGTCTTTGATACTGGACAGTGTTTGTTTTATTCTCATCTAAAAACAGGGATGATAGCTCATACAATAGAGATTTAAAAGGTATTTTATTTTGAAACTCTACATCAGAATCTCCTGATTCTCCCTGAGTGACTAGGTGGGGTGTCCTGCTATCACCCTGGATTGAGATGAGTCTTTGATACTGGACAGTTTTTGTTTTATTTTCATCTAAATACAGGGATGATAGCTCATACAATAGAGATTACAAAGGTCTTTTATTTTGAAACTCTAGATCAGAATGTTCTGATTCTCCCTGAGTGACTAGGTGGGGTGTCCTGCTATCACCCTGGATTGAGATCTGTCTTTGATACTGGACAGTGTTTGTTTTATTCCCATCTAAAAACAGGGATGATAGCTCATATATGAGACTTCAAAGGTATTTTATTTTGAAACTCTAAAGCAGAATGTCCTGATTGTCCCTGAGTGACTAGGTGGGGTTTCCTGCTATCACCCTGGAGTGAGATGTGTCTTTGATACTGGAGAATCTTTGTTTTATTCTCATCTAAACAGAGAGGGATGATAGCTCATACATGAGATTTCAAAGGTCTTTTATTTTGAAACTCTAGATCAGAATGTTCTGATTCTCCCTGAGTGACTAGATGGGGTGTCCTGCTATCACCCTGGAGTAAGATAGGTCTTTGATACTGGACAGTGTTTGTTTTATTCCCATCTAAAAACAGGGATGATAGCTCATACAATAGAGATTTAAAAGGTCTTTTATTTTGAAACTCTACATCAGAATCTCCTGATTCTCCCTGAGTGACTAGGTGGGGTTTCATGCTATCACCCTGGAGTGAGATGTGTCTTTGATACTGGAGAATATTTGTTTTATTCTCATCTAAACAGAGAGTGGTGATAGCTCATACATGAGATTTCAAAGGTCTTTTATTTTGAAACTCTAGATCAGAATGTCCTGATTTTTTTCTGAGTGAATAGATGGGGTGTCCTGCTGTCACCATGGAGTTAGATGAGTCTTTGATACTGGACAGTGTGTGTTTTATTCCCATCTAAAAACAGGGATGATAGCTCATATATGAGACTTCAAAGGTATTTTATTTTGAAACTCTAAATCAGAATGTCCTGATTCTCCCTGAGTGACTAGGTGGGGTGTCCTGCTATCACCCTGGATTGAGATGAGTCTTTGATACTGGACAGTTTTTGTTTTATTTTCATCTAAATACAGGGATGATAGCTCATACAATAGAGATTACAAAGGTCTTTTATTTTGAAACTCTACATCAGAATGTCCTGATTTTTCTTCGGAGTGACTAGATGGGGTGTCCTGCTATCACCCTGGAGTAAGATAGGTCTTTGATACTGGACAGTCTTTGTTTTATTCTCATCTAAAAACAGGGATGATAGCTCATACAATAGAGATTTAAAAGGTCTTTTATTTTGAAACTCTACATCAGAATCTCCTGATTCTCCGTGAGTGACTAGGTGGGGTGTCATGCTATCACCCTGGAGTGAGATGAGTCTTTGATACTGGAGAGTTTTTGTTTTATTCTCATCTAAACAGAGAGGGATGATAGCTCATATATGAGATTTCAAAGGTCTTTTATTTTGAAACTGTACATCAGAATGTCCTGATTTTTTCTGAGTGACTAGATGGGGTGTCCTGCTATCACCCTGGAGTTAGATAGGTCTTTGATACTGGACAGTGTTTGTTTTATTCTCATCTAAAAACAGGGATGATAGCTCATACAATAGAGATTTAAAAGGTCTTTTATTTTGAAACTCTACATCAGAATCTCCTGATTCTCCCTGAGTGACTAAATGGGGTGTCATGCTATCACCCTGGAGTGAGATCTGTCTTTGATACTGGACAGTGTTTGTTTTATTCCCATCTAAAAACAGGGATGATAGCTCATATATGAGACTTCAAAGGTATTTTATTTTGAAACTCTAAATCAGAATGTCCTGATTCTCCCTGAGTGACTAGGTGGGGTGTCCTGCTATCACCCTGGATTGAGATGAGTCTTTGATACTGGACAGTTTTTGTTTTATTTTCATCTAAATACAGGGATGATAGCTCATATATGAGACTTCAAAGGTATTTTATTTTGAAACTCTAAATCAGAATGTCCTGATTCTCCCTGCGTGACTAGGTGGGGTGTCCTGCTATCACCCTGGAGTAAGATAGGTCTTTAATACTGGAGAGTTTTGGTTTTATTCTCATCTAAGCAGAGAGGGATGATAGCTCATACAATATAGATTTCAAAGGTCTTTTATTTTGAAACTCTACATCAGAATCTCCTGATTCTCCCTGAGTGACTAGGTGGGGTGTCATGCTATCACCCTGGAGTGAGATGTGTCTTTGATACTGGAGAGTCTTTGTTTTATTCTCATCTAAACAGAGAGGGATGATAGCTCATACATGAGATTTCAAAGGTCTTTTATTTTGAAACTCTAGATCAGAATGTCCTGATTTTTTCTGAGTGACTAGATGGGGTGTCCTGCTGTCACCATGGAGTTAGATGAGTCTTTGATACAGGACAGTGTGTGTTTTATTCCCATCTAAAAACAGGGATGATAGCTCATATATGAGACTTCAAAGGTATTTTATTTTGAAACTCTAAATCAGAATGTCCTGATTCTCCCTGAGTGACTAGGTGGGGTGTCATGCTATCACCCTGGAGTGAGATGGGTCTTTGATACTGGACAGTGTTTGTTTTATTCTCATCTAAAAACAGGGATGATAGCTCATACAATAGAGATTTCAAAGGTCTTTTATTTTGAATGTCTTCATCAGAATGTCCTGATTCTCCCTGAGTGACTAGGTGGGGTGTCCTGCTACACCCTGGAGTTAGATGAGTCTTTGATACTGGACAGTTTTTGTTTTATTCTCATCTAAAAACAGGGATGATAGCTCATGCAATAGAGATTTCAAATGTCTTTTATTTTGAAACTGTACATCAGAATGTCCTTATCTTTTCTGGGTTCTCTAGGTGTGGTGTCCTGCTATCACCCTGGAGTGAGATGAGTCTTTAATACTGGAGAGTTTTGGTTTTATTCTCATCTAAGCAGAGAGGGATGATAGCTCATACAATATAGATTTCAAAGGTCTTTTATTTTGAAACTCTACATCAGAAAGTCCTGATTCTCCCTGAGTGACTAGGTGGGGTGTCCTGTTATCACCCTGGAGGGAAATGAGTATTTGATACTTGACAGTGTTTGTTTTATTCTCATCTAAACAGAGAGGGATGATAGCTCATATATGAGATTTCAATGGTCTTTTATTTTGAAACTCTACATCAGAATGTCCTGATTTTTTCTGAGTGACTAGATGGGGTGTCCTGCTATCACCATGGAGTTAGATGAGTCTTTGATACTGGACAGTGTTTGTTTTATTCCAATCTAAAAACAGGGATGATAGCTCATATATGAGACTTCAAAGGTATTTTATTTTGAAACTCTAAATCAGAATGTCCTGATTCTCCCTGAGTGACTAGGTGGGGTGTCCTGCTATCACCCTGGAGTGAGATGCGTCTTTGATACTGGACAGTTTTTGTTTTATTTTCATCTAAAAACAGGGATGATAGCTCATACAATAGAGATGTCAAAGGTCTTTTATTTTGAAACACTACATCAGAATGTCCTGATGTTTTCTCAGTTCTCTAGGGGGGGTGTCCTGCTATCACCCTGGAGTGAGATGCGTCTTTGATACTGGAGAGTTTTTGTTTTATTCTCATCTAAACAGAAAGGGATGATAGCTCATATATGAGATTTCAAAGGTATTTTATTTTGAAACTCTACATCAGAATGTCCTGATTTGTTTTTGGAGTGACTAGAAGGGGTGTCCTGCTATAAACCTATAGTGAGATGAGTCTTTGATACTGGACAGTGTTTGTTTTATTCTCATCTAAAAACAGGGATGATAGCTCATACAATAGAGATTTAAAAGGTATTTTATTTTGAAACTCTACATCATAATCTCCTGATTCTCACTGAGTGACTAGGTGGGGTGTCATTCTATCACCCTGGAGTGAGATGAGTCTTTGATACTGGACAGTGTTTGTTTTATTCTCATCTAAAAACAGGGATGATAGCTCATAAAATAGAGATTTAAAAGGTATTTTATTTTGAAACTCTACATCAGAATCTCCTGATTCTCCCTGAGTGACTAGGTGGGTTGTCCTGCTATCACCCTGGATTGAGATGAGTCTTTGATACTGGACAGTTTTTGTTTTATTTTCATCTAAATACAGGGATGATAGCTCATACAATAGAGATTACAAAGGTCTTTTATTTTGAAACTCTAACTCAGAATGTTCTGATTCTCCCTGAGTGACTAGGTGGGGTGTCCTGCTATCACCCTGGATTGAGATCTGTCTTTGATACTGGACAGTATTTGTTTTATTCCCATCTAAAAACAGGGATGATAGCTCATATATGAGACTTCAAAGGTATTTTATTTTGAAACTCTAAAGCAGAATGTCCTGATTGTCCCTGAGTGACTAGGTGGGGTTTCCTGCTATCACCCTGGAGTGAGATGAGTCTTTGATACTGCAGAGTTTTTGTTTTATTCTCATCTAAACAGAGAGGGATGATAGCTCATATATGAGATTTCAAAGGCCTTTTATTTTGAAACTCTACATCAGAATGTCCTGATTTTTCTTCGGAGTGACTAGATGGGGTGTCGTGCTATCACCCTGGAGTAAGATAGGTCTTTGATACTGGACAGTGTTTGTTTTATTCTCATCTAAAAACAGGGATGATAGCTCATACAATATAGATTTAAAAGGTCTTTTATTTTGAAACTCTACATCAGAATCTCCTGAATCTCCCTGAGTGACTAGGTGGGGTTTTCTGCTATCACCCTGGAGTGAGATGAGTCTTTGATACTGCAGAGTTTTTGTTTTATTCTCATCTAAACAGAGAGGGATGATAGCTCATATATGAGATTTCAAAGGTCTTTTATTTTGAAACTCTAAATCAGAATGTCCTGATTTTTTCTGAGTGACTAGATGGGGTGTCCTGCTGTCACCATGGAGTTGGATGAGTCTTTGATACTGGACAGTGTGTGTTTTATTCCTATCTAAAAACAGGGATGATAGCTCATATATGAGACTTCAAAGGTATTTTATTTTGAAACTCTAAATCAGAATGTCCTGATTCTCCCTGAGTGACTAGGTGGGGTGTCCTGCTATCACCCTGGATTGAGATCTGTCTTTGATACTGGACAGTGTTTGTTTTATTCCCATCTAAAAACAGGGATGATAGCTCATATATGAGACTTCAAAGGTATTTTATTTTGAAACTCTAAAGCAGAATGTCCTGATTGTCCCTGAGTGACTAGGTGGGGTTTCCTGCTATCATCCTGGAGTGAGATGAGTCTTTGATACTGGAGAGTTTTTGTTTTATTCTCATCTAAACAGAGAGGGATGATAGCTCATATATGAGATTTCAAAGGTCTTTTATTTTGAAACTCTACATCAGAATGTCCTGATTTTTCTTCGGAGTGACTAGATGGGGTGTCCTGCTATCATCCTGGAGTGAGATGAGTCTTTGATACTGGACAGTTTTTGTTTTATTTTCATCTAAATACAGGGATGATAGCTCATACAATAGAGATTACAAAGGTCTTTTATTTTGAAACTCTACATCAGAATGTCCTGATTTTTTTTCGGAGTGACTAGATGGGGTGTCCTGCTATCACCCTGGAGTGAGATGGGTCTTTGATACTGGACAGTGTTTGTTTTATTATCATCTAAAAACAGGGATGATATCTCATACAATAGAGATTTAAAAGGTCTTTTATTTTGAAACTCTACATCAGAATCTCCTGATTCTCCCTGAGTGACTAGGTGGGGTATCCTGCTATCACCCTGGAGTGAGATAGGTCTTTGATACTGTACAGTGTTTGTTTTATTCTCATCTAAAAACAGGGATGATAGCTCATACAATAGAGATTTAAAAGGTCTTTTGTTTTGAAATTCTACATCAGAATCTCCTGATTCTCCCTGAGTGACTAAGTGGGGTGTCATGCTATCACCCTGGAGTGAGATATGTCTTTGATACTGGAGAATCTTAGTTTTATTCTCATCTAAACAGAGAGGGATGATAGCTCATATATGAGATTTCAAAGGTCTTTTATTTTGAAACTCTACATCAGAATGTCCTGATTCTCCCTGAGTGACTAGGTGGGGTGTCCTGTTATCACCCTGAAGGGAAATGAGTATTTGATACTGGACAGTGTTTGTTTTATTCTTATCTAAATGCAGAGCGATGATAGCTCATATATGAGATTTCAAAGGTCTTTTATTTTGAAACTCTACATCAGAATGTCCTGATTTTTTCTGAGTGACTAGATGGGGTGTCCTGCTATCACCATGGAGTTAGATGAGTCTTTGATACTGGACAGTGTTTGTTTTATTCCAATCTAAAAACATGGATGATAGCTCATATATGAGACTTCAAAGGTATTTTATTTTGAAACTCTAAATCAGAATGTCCTGATTCTCCCTGAGTGACTAGGTGGGGTGTCCTGCTATCACTCTGGAGTGAGATGAGTCTTTGATACTGGACAGTTTTTGTTTTATTCTCATCTAAAAACAGGGATGATAGCTCATGCAATAGATATTTCAAATGTCTTTTATTTTGAAACTGTACATCAGAATGTCCTGATCTTTTCTGGGTTCTCTAGGTGGGGTGTCCTGCTATCACCCTGGAGTGAGATGAGTCTTTAATACTGGAGAGTGTTGGTTTTATTCTCATCTAAACAGAGAGGGATGATAGCTCATACAATAGAGATTTCAAAGGTCTTTTATTTTGAAACTCTACATCAGAAAGTCCTGATTCTCCCTTAGTGACTAGGTGGGGTGTCCTGCTATCACCCTGGAGTGAGATGAGTTTTTGATACTGGACAGTTATTGTTTTATTCTCATCTAAAAACAGGGATGATAGCTCATATATGAGAATTCAAAGGTATTTTATTTTGAAACTCTACATCAGAATGTCCTGATTTTTTCTGAGTGACTAGATGGGGTGTCCTGCTATCACCCTGGATTGAGATGAGTCTTTGATACTGGAGAGTTTTTGTTTTATTCTCATCTAAACAGAGAGGGAGGATAGCTCATATATGAGATTTCAATGGTCTTTTATTTTGAAACTCTACATCAGAATGTCCTGATTTTTTCTGAGTGACTAGATGGGGTGTCCTGCTATCACCATGGCGTTAGATGAGTCTTTGATACTGGACAGTGTTTGTTTTATTCCAATCTAAAAACAGGGATGATAGCTCATATATGAGACTTCAAAGGTATTTTATTTTGAAACTCTACATCAGAATGTCCTGATTCTCCCTGAGTGACTAGGTGGGGTGTCCTGCTATCACCCTGGAGTGAGATGCGTATTTGATACTGGACAGTTTTTGTTTTATTCTCATCTAAAAACAGGGATGATAGCTCATACAATAGAGATGTCAAAGGTCTTTTATTTTTAAAACACTACATCAGAATGTCTTGATGTTTTCTCAGTTCTCTAGGTGGGGTGTCCTGCTATCACCCTGGAGTGAGATGCGTCTTTGATACTGGAGAGTTTTGTTTTATTCTCATCTAAACAGAGAGGGATGATAGCTCATATATGAGATTTCAAAGGTATTTTATTTTGAAACGCTACATCAGAATGTCCTGATTTGTTTTGGGAGTGACTAGAAGGGGTGTCCTGCTATAAACCTATATTGAGATGAGTCTTTGATACTGGACAGTTTTTGTTTTATTCTCATCTAAAAACAGGGATGATAGCTCATGCAATAGAGATTTCAAATGTCTTTTATTTTGAAACTGTACATCAGAATGTCCTGATCTTTTCTGGGTTCTCTAGGTGGGGTGTCCTGCTATCACCCTGGAGTGAGATGAGTCTTTAATACAGGAGAGTTTTGGTATTATTCTCATCTAAACAGAGAGGGATGATAGCTCATACAATAGAGATTTCAAAGGTCTTTTATTTTGAAACTCTACATCAGAAAGTCCTGATTCTCCCTGAGTGACTAGGTGGGGTGTCCTGTTATCACCCTGAAGGGAAATGAGTATTTGATACTTGACAGTGTTTGTTTTATTCTCATCTAAACACAGAGGGATGATAGCTCATATATGAGACTTCAAAGGTATTTTATTTTGAAAATGTACATCAAAATCTCATGATTCTCCCTGAGTGACTAGGTGGGGTGTCCTGTTATCACCCTGAAGGGAAATGAGTATTTGATACTGGACAGTGTTTGTTTTATTCCTATCTAAATACAGAGGGATGGTAGCTCATATATGAGATTTCAAAGGTCTTTTATTTTGAATGTCTTCATCAAAATGTCCTGATTCTCCCTGAGTGACTAGGTGGGGTGTCCTGCTACACCCTGGAGTTAGATGAGTCTTTGATACTGGACAGTTTTTGTTTTATTCTCATCTAAAAACAGGGATGATAGCTCATATATGAGACTTCAAAGGTCTTTTATTTTGAAACTCTAAATCAGAATGCCCTGATTCTCCCTGAGTGACTAGGTGGGGTGTCCTGCTACACCCTGGAGTTAGATGAGTCTTTGATACTGGACAGTTTTTGTTTTATTCTCATCTAAAAACAGGGATGATAGCTCATATATGAGACTTCAAAGGTATTTTATTTTGAAACTCTAAATCAGAATGTCCTGATTCTCCCTGAGTGACTAGGTGGGGTGTCATGCTATCACCCTGGAGTGAGATGCGTCTTTGATACTGGACAGTTTTTGTTTTACTCTCATCTAAAGACAGGGATGATAGCTCATGCAATAGAGATTTCAAATGTCTTTTATTTTGAAACTGTACATCAGAATGTCCTGATCTTTTCTGGGTTCTCTAGGTGGGGTGTCCTGCTATCACCCTGGAGTGAGATGAGTCTTTAATACTGGAGAGTTTTGGTTTTATTCTCATCTAAACAGAGAGGGATGATAGCTCATACAATAGAGATTTCAAAGGTCTTTTATTTTGAAACTCTACATCAGAAAGTCCTGATTCTCCCTGAGTGACTAGGTGGGGTGTCCTGTTATCACCCTGGTGGGAAATGAGTATTTGATACTTGACAGTGTTTGTTTTATTCATATCTAAATACAGAGGGATGATAGCTCATATATGAGATTTCAAAGGTCTTTTATTTTGAAACTGTACATCAGAATCTCCTGATTCTCCCTGAGTGACTAGGTGGGGTGTCCTGCTATCACCATGGAGTTAGATGAGTCTTTGATACTGTAGAGTTTTTGTTTTATTCTCATCTAAACAGAGAGGGATGATAGCTCATATATGAGATTTCAAAGGTCTTTTATTTTGAAACTCTACATCAGAATGTCCTGATTTTTCTTCGGAGTGACTAGATGGGGTGTCCTGCTATCACCCTGGAGTGAGATATGTCTTTGATACTGGAAAATCTTAGTTTTATTCTCATCTAAACAGAGAGGGATGATAGCTCATATATGAGATTTCAAAGGTCTTTTATTTTGAAACTCTACATCAGAATGTCCTGATTCTCCCTGAGTGACTAGGTGGGGTGTCCTGTTATCACCCTGAAGGGAAATGAGTATTTGATACTGGACAGTGTTTGTTTTATTCTTATCTAAATGCAGAGCGATGATAGCTCATATATGAGATTTCAAAGGTCTTTTATTTTGAAACTCTACATCAGAATGTCCTGATTTTTTCTGAGTGACTAGATGGGGTGTCCTGCTATCACCATGGAGTTAGATGAGTCTTTGATACTGGACAGTGTTTGTTTTATTCCAATCTAAAAACATGGATGATAGCTCATATATGAGACTTCAAAGGTATTTTATTTTGAAACTCTAAATCAGAATGTCCTGATTCTCCCTGAGTGACTAGGTGGGGTGTCCTGCTATCACTCTGGAGTGAGATGCATCTTTGATACAGGACAGTTTTTGTTTTATTCTCATCTAAAAACAGGGATGATAGCTCATGCAATAGATATTTCAAATGTCTTTTATTTTGAAACTGTACATCAGCATGTCCTGATCTTTTCTGGGTTCTCTAGGTGGGGTGTCCTGCTATCACCCTGGAGTGAGATGAGTCTTTAATACTGGAGAGTGTTGGTTTTATTCTCATCTAAACAGAGAGGGATGATAGCTCATACAATAGAGATTTCAAAGGTCTTTTATTTTGAAACTCTACATCAGAAAGTCCTGATTCTCCCTTAGTGACTAGGTGGGGTGTCCTGCTATCACCCTGGAGTGAGATGAGTTTTTGATACTGGACAGTTATTGTTTTATTCTCATCTAAAAACAGGGATGATAGCTCATATATGAGAATTCAAAGGTATTTTATTTTGAAACTGTACATCAGAATGTCCTGATTTTTTCTGAGTGACTAGATGGGGTGTCCTGCTATCACCCTGGATTGAGATGAGTCTTTGATACTGGAGAGTTTTTGTTTTATTCTCATCTAAACAGAGAGGGAGGATAGCTCATATATGAGATTTCAATGGTCTTTTATTTTGAAACTCTACATCAGAATGTCCTGATTTTTTCTGAGTGACTAGATGGGGTGTCCTGCTATCACCATGGCGTTAGATGAGTCTTTGATACTGGACAGTGTTTGTTTTATTCCAATCTAAAAACAGGGATGATAGCTCATATATGAGACTTCAAAGGTATTTTATTTTGAAACTCTACATCAGAATGTCCTGATTCTCCCTGAGTGACTAGGTGGGGTGTCCTGCTATCACCCTGGAGTGAGATGCGTATTTGATACTGGACAGTTTTTGTTTTATTCTCATCTAAAAACAGGGATGATAGCTCATACAATAGAGATGTCAAAGGTATTTTATTTTTAAAACACTACATCAGAATGTCTTGATGTTTTCTCAGTTCTCTAGGTGGGGTGTCCTGCTATCACCCTGGAGTGAGATGCGTCTTTGATACTGGAGAGTTTTGTTTTATTCTCATCTAAACAGAGAGGGATGATAGCTCATATATGAGATTTCAAAGGTATTTTATTTTGAAACGCTACATCAGAATGTCCTGATTTGTTTTGGGAGTGACTAGAAGGGGTGTCCTGCTATAAACCTATATTGAGATGAGTCTTTGATACTGGACAGTTTTTGTTTTATTCTCATCTAAAAACAGGGATGATAGCTCATGCAATAGAGATTTCAAATGTCTTTTATTTTGAAACTGTACATCAGAATGTCCTGATCTTTTCTGGGTTCTCTAGGTGGGGTGTCCTGCTATCACCCTGGAGTGAGATGAGTCTTTAATACTGGAGAGTTTTGGTTTTATTCTCATCTAAACAGAGAGGGATGATAGCTCATACAATAGAGATTTCAAAGGTCTTTTATTTTGAAACTCTACATCAGAAAGTCCTGATTCTCCCTGAGTGACTAGGTGGGGTGTCCTGTTATCACCCTGAAGGGAAATGAGTATTTGATACTGGACAGTGTTTGTTTTATTCTTATCTAAATACAGAGGGATGGTAGCTCATATATGAGATTTCAAAGGTCTTTTATTTTGAATGTCTTCATCAAAATGTCCTGATTCTCCCTGAGTGACTAGGTGGGGTGTCCTGCTACACCCTGGAGTTAGATGAGTCTTTGATACTGGACAGTTTTTGTTTTATTCTCATCTAAAAACAGGGATGATAGCTCATATATGAGACTTCAAAGGTCTTTTATTTTGAAACTCTACATCAGAAAGTCCTGATTCTCCCTGAGTGACTAGGTGGGGTGTCCTGTTATCACCCTGAAGGGAAATGAGTATTTGATACTGGACAGTGTTTGTTTTATTCTTATCTAAATGCAGAGGGATGATAGCTCATATATGAGATTTCAAAGGTCTTTTATTTTGAAACTCTACATCAGAATGTCCTGATTTTTTCTGAGTGACTAGATGGGGTGTCCTGCTATCACCATGGAGTTAGATGAGTCTTTGATACTGGACAGTGTTTGTTTTATTCCAATCTAAAAACAGGGATGATAGCTCATATATGAGACTTCAAAGGTATTTTATTTTGAAACTCTAAATCAGAATGTCCTGATTCTCCCTGAGTGACTAGGTGGGGTGTCCTGCTATCACCCTGGAGTGAGATGCGTCTTTGATACTGGACAGTTTTTGTTTTATTCTCATCTAAAAACAGGGATGATAGCTCATGCAATAGAGATTTCAAATGTCTTTTATTTTGAAACTGTACATCAGAATGTCCTGATCTTTTCTGGGTTCTCTAGGTGGGGTGTCCTGCTATCACCCTGGAGTGAGATGAGTCTTTAATACTGGAGAGTTTTGGTTTTATTCTCATCTAAACAGAGAGGGATGATAGCTCATACAATAGAGATTTCAAAGGTCTTTTATTTTGAAACTCTACATCAGAATGTCCTGATGTTTTCTCAGTTCTCTAGGTGGGGTGTCCTGCTATCACCCTGGAGTGAGATGCGTCTTTGATACTGGAGAGTTTTTTTTTTATTCTCATCTAAACAGAGAGGGATGATAGCTCATATATGAGATTTCAAAGGTATTTTATTTTGAAACTCTACATCAGAATGTCCTGATTTGTTTTCGGAGTGACTAGAAGGGGTGTCCTGCTATAAACCTATAGTGAGATGAGTCTTTGATACTGGACAGTTTTTGTTTTATTCTCATCTAAAAACAGGGATGATAGCTCATGCAATAGAGAGTTCTAATGTCTTTTATTTTGAAACTGTACATCAGAATGTCCTGATCTTTTCTGGGTTCTCTAGGTGGGGTGTCCTGCTATCACCCTGGAGTGAGATGAGTCTTTAATACTGGAGAGTTTTGGTTGTATTCTCATCTAAACAGAGAGGGATGATAGCTCATACAATAGAGATTTCAAAGGTCTTTTATTTTGAAACTCTACATCAGAATGTCCTGATTTGTTTTCGGAGTGACTAGAAGGGGTGTCCTGCTATAAACCTATAGTGAGATGAGTCTTTGATACTGGACAGTGTTTGTTTTATTCTCATCTAAAAACAGGGATGATAGCTCATACAATAGAGATTTAAAAGGTATTTTATTTTGAAACTCTACATCATAATCTCCTGATTCTCACTGAGTGACTAGGTGGGGTGTCATTCTATCACCCTGGAGTGAGATGAGTCTTTGATACTGGACAGTGTTTGTTTTATTCTCATCTAAAAACAGGGATGATAGCTCATACTATAGAGATTTAAAAGGTATTTTATTTTGAAACTCTACATCAGAATCTCCTGATTCTCCCTGACTGACTAGGTGGGGTGTCCTGCTATCACCCTGGATTGAGATGAGTCTTTGATACTGGACAGTTTTTGTTTTATTTTCATCTAAATACAGGGATGATAGCTCATACAATAGAGATTACAAAGGTCTTTTATTTTGAAACTCTAACTCAGAATGTTCTGATTCTCCCTGAGTGACTAGGTGGGGTGTCCTGCTATCACCCTGGATTGAGATCTGTCTTTGATACTGGACAGTGTTTGTTTTATTCCCATCTAAAAACAGGGATGATAGCTCATATATGAGACTTCAAAGGTATTTTATTTTGAAACTCTAAAGCAGAATGTCCTGATTGTCCCTGAGTGACTAGGTGGGGTTTCCTGCTATCACCCTGGAGTGAGATGAGTCTTTGATACTGCAGAGTTTTTGTTTTATTCTCATCTAAACAGAGATGGATGATAGCTCATATATGAGATTTCAAAGGTCTTTTATTTTGAAACTCTACATCAGAATGTCCTGATTTTTCTTCGAAGTGACTAGATGGGGTGTCCTGCTATCACCCTGGAGTAAGATAGGTCTTTGATACTGGACAGTGTTTGTTTTATTCTCATCTAAAAACAGGGATGATAGCTCATACAATAGAGATTTAAAAGGTCTTTTATTTTGAAACTCTACATCAGAATCTCCTGAATCTCCCTGAGTGACTAGGTGGGGTTTCCTGCTATCACCCTGGAGTGAGATGAGTCTTTGATACTGCAGAGTTTTTGTTTTATTCTCATCTAAACAGAGAGGGATGATAGCTCATATATGAGATTTCAAAGGTCTTTTATTTTGAAACTCTAAATCAGAATGTCCTGATTTTTTCTGAGTGACTAGATGGGGTGTCCTGCTGTCACCATGGAGTTAGATGAGTCTTTGATACTGGACAGTGTGTGTTTTATTCCCATCTAAAAACAGGGATGATAGCTCATATATGAGACTTCAAAGGTATTTTATTTTGAAACTCTAAATCAGAATGTCCTGATTCTCCCTGAGTGACTAGGTGGGGTGTCCTGCTATCACCCTGGATTGAGATCTGTCTTTGATACTGGACAGTGTTTGTTTTATTCCCATCTAAAAACAGGGATGATAGCTCATATATGAGACTTCAAAGGTCTTTTATTTTGAAACTCTACATCAGAATGTCCTGATTTTTCTTCGGAGTGACTACATGGGGTGTCCTGCTATCACCCTGGAGTAAGATAGGTCTTTGATACTGGACAGTGTTTGTTTTATTCTCATCTAAAAACAGGGATGATAGCTCATACAATAGAGATTTAAAAGGTATTTTATTTTGAAACTCTACATCAGAATCTCCTGATTCTCCCTGAGTGACTAGGTGGGGTGTCCTGCTATCACCCTGGATTGAGATGAGTCTTTGATACTGGACAGTTTTTGTTTTATTTTCATCTAAATACAGGGATGATAGCTCATACAATAGAGATTACAAAGGTCTTTTATTTTGAAACTCTAGATCAGAATGTTCTGATTCTCCCTGAGTGACTAGGTGGGGTGTCCTGCTATCACCCTGGATTGAGATCTGTCTTTGATACTGGACAGTGTTTGTTTTATTCCCATCTAAAAACAGGGATGATAGCTCATATATGAGACTTCAAAGGTATTTTATTTTGAAACTCTAAAGCAGAATGTCCTGATTGTCCCCGAGTGACTAGGTGGGGTTTCCTGCTATCACCCTGGAGTGAGATGTGTCTTTGATACTGGAGAATCTTTGTTTTATTCTCATCTAAACAGAGAGGGATGATAGCTCATACATGAGATTTCAAAGGTCTTTTATTTTGAAACTCTAGATCAGAATGTTCTGATTCTCCCTGAGTGACTAGATGGGGTGTCCTGCTATCACCCTGGAGTAAGATAGGTCTTTGATACTGGACAGTGTTTGTTTTATTCCCATCTAAAAACAGGGATGATAGCTCATACAATAGAGATTTAAAAGGTCTTTTATTTTGAAACTCTACATCAGAATCTCCTGATTCTCCCTGAGTGACTAGGTGGGGTTTCATGCTATCACCCTGGAGTGAGATGTGTCTTTGATACTGGAGAATATTTGTTTTATTCTCATCTAAACAGAGAGTGGTGATAGCTCATACATGAGATTTCAAAGGTCTTTTATTTTGAAACTCTAGATCAGAATGTCCTGATTTTTTTCTGAGTGAATAGATGGGGTGTCCTGCTGTCACCATGGAGTTAGATGAGTCTTTGATACTGGACAGTGTGTGTTTTATTCCCATCTAAAAACAGGGATGATAGCTCATATATGAGATTTCAAAGGTCTTTTATTTTGAAACTCTACATCAGAATGTTCTGATTCTCCCTGAGTGACTAGGTGGGGTTTCCTGCTATCACCCTGGAGTGAGATGAGTCTTTGATACTGGAGAGTCTTTGTTTTATTCTCATCTAAACAGAGAGGGATGATAGCTCATAAATGAGATTTCAAAGGTCTTTTATTTTGAAACTCTACATCAGAATGTCCTGATTTTTTTTCGGAGTGACTAGATGGGGTGTCCTGCTATCACCCTGGAGTGAGATGGGTCTTTGATACTGGACAGTGTTTGTTTTATTCTCATCTAAAAACAGGGATGATATCTCATACAATAGAGATTTAAAAGGTCTTTTATTTTGAAACTCTACATCAGAATCTCCTGATTCTCCCTGAGTGACTAGGTGGGATGTCATGCTATCACCCTGGAGTGAGATGTGTCTTTGATACTGGAGAGTCTTTGTTTTATTCTCATCTAAACAGAGAGGGATGATAGCTCATACATGAGATTTCAAAGGTCTTTTATTTTGAAACTCTAGATCAGAAAGTCCTGATTTTTTCTGAGTGACTAGATGGGGTGTCCTGCTGTCACCATGGAGTTAGATGATTCTTTGATACTGGACAGTGTTTGTTTTATTCCCATCTAAAAACAGGGATGATAGCTCATATATGAGAATTCAAAGGTATTTTATTTTGAAACTCTAAATCAGAATGTCCTGATTCTCCCTGAGTGACTAGGTGGGGTGTCCTGCTATCACCCTGGATTGAGATGAGTCTTTGATACTGGACAGTTTTTGTTTTATTTTCATCTAAATACAGGGATGATAGTTCATACAATAGAGATTACAAAGGTATTTTATTTTGAAACTCTAGATCAGAATGTCCTGATTGTCCCTGAGTGACTAGGTGGGGTTTCCTGCTATCACCCTGGAGTGAGATGAGTCTTTGATACTGGAGAGTTTTTGTTTTATTCTCATCTAAGCAGAGAGGGATGATAGCTCATTTATGAGATTTCAAAGGTCTTTTATTTTGAAACTCTACATCAGAATGTCCTGATTTTTCTTCGGAGTGACTAGATGGGGTGTCCTGCTATCACCCTGGAGTAAGATAGGTCTTTGATACTGGACAGTGTTTGTTTTATTCTCATCTAAAAACAGGGATGATAGCTCATACAATAGAGATTTAAAAGGTCTTTTATTTTGAAACTCTACATCAGAATCTCCTGATTCTCCCTGAGTGACTAGGTGGGGTGTCATGCTATCACCCTGGAGTGAGATGTGTCTTTGATACTGGAGAGTCTTTGTTTTATTATCATCTAAACAGAGAGGGATGATAGCTCATACATGACATTTCAAAGGTATTTTATTTTGAAACTCTACATCAGAATGTCCTGATTCTCCCTGAGTGACTAGGTGGGGTGTCCTGCTATCACCCTGGAGTGAGATGAGTTTTTGATACTGGACAGTTATTGTTTTATTCTCATCTAAAAACAGGGATGATAGCTCATATATGAGAATTCAAAGGTATTTTATTTTGAAACTCTACATCAGAATGTCCTGATTTTTTCTGAGTGACTAGATGGGGTGTCCTGCTATCACCCTGGATTGAGATGAGTCTTTGATACTGGAGAGTTTTTGTTTTATTCTCATCTAAACAGAGAGGGAGGATAGCTCATATATGAGATTTCAATGGTCTTTTATTTTGAAACTCTACATCAGAATGTCCTGATTTTTTCTGAGTGACTAGATGGGGTGTCCTGCTATCACCATGGCGTTAGATGAGTCTTTGATACTGGACAGTGTTTGTTTTATTCCAATCTAAAAACAGGGATGATAGCTCATATATGAGACTTCAAAGGTATTTTATTTTGAAACTCTACATCAGAATGTCCTGATTCTCCCTGAGTGACTAGGTGGGGTGTCCTGCTATCACCCTGGAGTGAGATGCGTCTTTGATACTGGACAGTTTTTGTTTTATTCTCATCTAAAAACAGGGATGATAGCTCATACAATAGAGATGTCAAAGGTCTTTTATTTTTAAAACACTACATCAGAATGTCCTGATGTTTTCTCAGTTCTCTAGGTGGGGTGTCCTGCTATCACCCTGGAGGGAGATGCGTCTTTGATACTGGAGAGTTTTTGTTTTATTCTCATCTAAAAAGAGAGGGATGATAGCTCATATATGAGATTTCAAAGGTATTTTATTTTGAAACTCTACATCAGAATGTCCTGATTTGTTTTCGGAGTGACTAGAAGGGGTGTCCTGCTATAAACCTATAGTGAGATGAGTCTTTGATACTGGACAGTTTTTGTTTTATTCTCATCTAAAAACAGGGATGATAGCTCATGCAATAGAGATTTCAAATGTATTTTATTTTGAAACTGTACATCAGAATGTCCTGATCTTTTCTGGGTTCTCTAGGTGGGGTGTCCTGCTATCACCCTGGAGTGAGATGAGTCTTTAATACTGGAGAGTTTTGGTTTTATTCTCATCTAAACAGAGAGGGATGATAGCTCATACAATAGAGATTTCAAAGGTCTTTTATTTTGAAACTCTACATCAGAATGTCCTGTTTTTTTCTGAGGGACTAGATGGGGTGTCTTGCTATCACCATGGAGTTAGATGAGCCTTTGATACTGGACAGTGTTTGTTTTATTCCCATCTAAAAACAGGGATGATAGCTCATATATGAGACTTCAAAGGTATTTTATTTTGAAACTCTAAAGCAGAATGTCCTGATTGTCCAGGTGCGGTGTCCTGCTATCACCCTGGACTGAGATGTGTCTTTGATACTGGACAGTTTTTGTTTTATTCTCATCTAAAAAAAGGGATGATAGCTCATACAATAGAGATTTCAAAGGTCTTTTATTTTGAAACTCTACATCAGAAAGTCCTGATTCTCCCTGAGTGACTAGGTGGGGTGTCCTGTTATCACCCTGAAGGGAAATGAGTATTTGATACTGGACAGTGTTTGTTTTATTCTTTTCTAAATACAGAGGGATGATAGCTCATATATGAGATTTCAAAGGTCTTTTATTTTGAAACTCTACATCAGAATGTCCAGTTTTTTTCTGAGGGACTAGATGGGGTGTCCTGCTATCACCATGGAGTTAGATGAGTCTTTGATACTGGACAGTGTTTGTTTTATTCCCATCTAAAAACAGGGATTATAGCTCATATATGAGACTTCAAAGGTATTTTATTTTGAAACTCTAAAGCAGAATGTCCTGATTGTCCCTGAGTGACTAGGTGGGATTTCCTGCTATCACCCTGGAGTGAGATGAGTCTTTGATACTGGAGAGTTTTTGTTTTATTCTCATCTAAACAGAGAGGGATGATAGCTCATATATGAGATTTCAAAGGTCTTTTATTTTGAAACTCTACATCAGAATGTCCTGATTTTTCTTCGGAGTGACTAGATGGGGTATCCTGCTATCACCCTGGAGTGAGATAGGTCTTTGATACTGTACAGTGTTTGTTTTATTCTCATCTAAAAACAGGGATGATAGCTCATACAATAGAGATTTAAAAGGTCTTTTGTTTTGAAATTCTACATCAGAATCTCCTGATTCTCCCTGAGTGACTAAGTGGGGTGTCATGCCATCACCCTGGAGTGAGATATGTCTTTGATACTGGAGAATCTTAGTTTTATTCTCATCTAAACAGAGAGGGATGATAGCTCATATATGAGATTTCAAAGGTCTTTTATTTTGAAACTCTACATCAGAATGTCCTGATTCTCCCTGAGTGACTAGGTGGGGTGTCCTGTTATCACCCTGAAGGGAAATGAGTATTTGATACTGGACAGTGTTTGTTTTATTCTTATCTAAATGCAGAGGGATGATAGCTCATATATGAGATTTCAAAGGTCTTTTATTTTGAAACTCTACATCAGAATGTCCTGATTTTTTCTGAGTGACTAGATGGGGTGTCCTGCTATCACCATGGAGTTAGATGAGTCTTTGATACTGGACAGTGTTTGTTTTATTCCAATCTAAAAACATGGATGATAGCTCATATATGAGACTTCAAAGGTATTTTATTTTGAAACTCTAAATCAGAATGTCCTGATTCTCCCTGAGTGACTAGGTGGGGTGTCCTGCTATCACCCTGGAGTGAGATGCATCTTTGATACAGGACAGTTTTTGTTTTATTCTCATCTAAAAACAGGGATGATAGCTCATGCAATAGATATTTCAAATGTCTTTTATTTTGAAACTGTACATCAGAATGTCCTGATCTTTTCTGGGTTCTCTAGGTGGGGTGTCCTGCTATCACCCTGGAGTGAGATGAGTCTTTAATACTGGAGAGTGTTGGTTTTATTCTCATCTAAACAGAGAGGGATGATAGCTCATACAATAGAGATTTCAAAGGTCTTTTATTTTGAAACTCTACATCAGAAAGTCCTGATTCTCCCTGAGTGACTATGTGGGGTGTCCTGCTATCACCCTGGATTAAGATCTGTCTTTGATACTGGACAGTGTTTGTGTTATTCTCATCTAAAAACAGGGATGATAGCTCATACAATAGAGATTTCAAAGGTATTTTATTTTGAAACTCTACATCAGAATGTCCTGATTTTTTCGGAGTGACTAGATGGGGTGTCCTGCTATCACCCTGGAGTGAGATGAGTCTTTGATACGGGACAGTTTTTGTTTTATTCTCATCTAAAAACAGGGATGATAGCTCATACAATAGAGATTTCAAAGGTATTTTATTTTGAAACTCTACATCAGAATGTCCTGATTTTTTCTGAGTGACTAGATGGGGTGTCCTGCTATCACCCTGGAGTGAGATGAGTCTTTGATACGGGACAGTTTTTGTTTTATTCTCATCTAAACAGAGAGGGATGATAGCTCATATATGAGATTTCAAAGGTCTTTTATTTTGAAACTGTACATCAGAATGTCCTGATTTTTTCTGAGTGACTAGGTGGGGTGTCCTGCTATCACCCTGGAGTGAGATGAGTCTTTGATACTGGACAGATTTTGTTTTATTCTCATCTAAAAACAGGGATGATAGCTCATACAATAGAGATTTCAAAGGTATTTTATTTTGAAACTCTACATCAGAATGTCCTGATTTTTTCTGAGTGACTAGATGGGGTGTCCTGCTATCACCCTGGAGTGAGATGAGTCTTTGATACTGGACAGTTTTTGTTTTATTCTCATCTAAAAACAGGGATGATAGCTCATGCAATAGAGATTTCAAAGGTCTTTTATTTTGAAACTGTCCTTCAGAATGTCCTGATTCTCCCTGAGTGACTAGGTGGGGTGTCCTGATATCACCCTGGAGTGAGATGAGTCTTTGATACTGGACAGTTTTTGTTTTATTCTCATCTAAACAGAGAGGGATGATAGCTCATATATGAGATTTCAAAGGTCTTTTATTTTGAAACTGTACATCAGAATGTCCTGATTTTTTCTGAGTGACTAGGTGGGGTGTCCTGCTATCACCCTGGAGTTTGATGAGTCTTTGATATTGGACAGTTATTGTTTTATTCTCATCTAAAAACAGGGATGATAGCTCATATATGAGACTTCAAAGGTATTTTATTTTGAAACTCTACATCAGAATGTCCTGATTCTCCCTGAGTGACTAGGTGGGGTGTCCTGCTATCACCCTGGAGTGAGATGAGTCTTTGATACGGGACAGTTTTTGTTTTATTCTCATCTAAAAACAGGGATGATAGCTCATACAATAGAGATTTCAAAGGTATTTTATTTTGAAACTCTACATCAGAATGTCCTGATTTTTTCTGAGTGACTAGATAAGGTGTCCTGCTATCACCCTGGAGTTTGTTGAGTCTTTGATATTGGACAGTTATTGTTTTATTCTCATCTAAAAACAGGGATGATAGCTCATATATGAGACTTCAAAGGTATTTTATTTTGAAACTGTACGCCAGAATGTCCTGATTTTTTCTGAGTGACTAGATGGGGTGTCCTGCTATCACCCTGGATTGAGATGAGTCTTTGATACTGGACAGTTTTTGTTTTATTCTCATCTAAATAAAGGGATGATAGCTCATGCAATAGAGATTTCAAAGGTATTTTATTTTGAAACTCTACATCAGAATGTCCTGATTTTTTCTGAGTGACTAGGTGGGGTGTCCTGCTATCACCCTGGAGTGAGATGAGTCTTTGATACGGGACAGTTTTTGTTTTATTCTCATCTAAATAAAGGGATGATAACTCATGCAATAGAGATTTCAAAGGTATTTTATTTTGAAACTCTACATCAGAATGTCCTGATTTTTTCTGAGTGACTAGGTGGGGTGTCCTGCTATCACCCTGGAGTGAGATGAGTCTTTGATACTGGACAGTTTTTGTTTTATTCTCATCTAAAAACAGGGATGATAGCTCATACAATAGAGATTTCAAAGGTATTTTATTTTGAAACTCTACATCAGAATGTCCTGATTTTTTCTGAGTGACTAGATGGGGTGTCCTGCTATCACCCTGGAGTGAGATGCGTCTTTGATACTGGACAGTTTTTGTTTTATTCTCATCTAAAAACAGGGATGATAGCTCATACAATAGAGATTTCAAAGGTCTTTTATTTTGAAACTGTACTTCAGAATGTCCTGATTCTCCCTGAGTGACTAGGTGGGGTGTCCTGCTATCACCCTGGAGTGAGATGAGTCTTTGATACTGGACAGTTTTTGTTTTATTCTCATCTAAACAGAGAGGGATGATAGCTCATATATGAGATTTCAAAGGTCTTTTATTTTGAAACTGTACATCAGAATGTCCTGATTTTTTATGAGTGACTAGCTGGGGTGTCCTGCTATCACCCTGGAGTGAGATGAGTCTTTGATACTGGACAGTTTTTGTTTTATTCTTATCTAAAAACAGGGATGATAGCTCATACAATAGAGATTTCAAAGGTATTTTATTTTGAAACTCTACATCAGAATGTCCTGATTTTTTCTGAGTGACTAGGTGGGGTGTCCTGCTATCACCCTGGAGTGAGATGAGTCTTTGATACTGGACAGTTTTTGTTTTATTCTCATCTAAAAACAGGGATGATAGCTCATACAATAGAGATTTCAAAGGTCTTTTATTTTGAAACTTTACTTCAGAATGTCCTGATTCTCCCTGAGTGACTAGGTGGGGTGTCCTGCTATCACCCTGGAGTGAGATGAGTCTTTGATACTGGACAGTTTTTGTTTTATTCTCATCTAAACAGAGAGGGATGATAGCTCATATATGAGATTTCAAAGGTCTTTTATTTTGAAACTCTACATCAGAATGTCCTGATTTTTTCTGAGTGACTAGATGGGGTGTCCTGCTATCACCCTGGAGTGAGATGCGTCTTTGATACTGAACAGTTTTTGTTTTATTCTCATCTAAAAACAGGGATGATAGCTCATACAATAGAAATTTCAAAGGTATTTTATTTTGAAACTCTACATCAGAATGTCCTGATTTTTTCTGAGTGACTAGATGGGGTGTCCTGCTTTCACCCTGGAGTGAGATGAGTCTTTGATACTGGACAGTTTTTGTTTTATTCTCATCTAAATACAGGGATGATAGCTCATGCAATAGAGATTTCAAAGGTCTTTTATTTTGAAACTGTCCTTCAGAATGTCCTGATTCTCCCTGAGTGACTAGGTGGGGTGTCCTGCTATCACCCTGGAGTGAGATGAGTCTTTGATACTGGACAGTTTTTGTTTTATTCTCATCTAAACAGAGAGGGATGATAGCTCATATATGAGATTTCAAAGGTATTTTATTTTGAAACTGTACACCAGAATGTCCTGATTTTTTCTGAGTGACTAGATGGGGTGTCCTGCTATCATCCTGGAGTGAGATGAGTCTTTGATACTGGACAGTCTTTGTTTTATTCTCATCTAAAAATAGGGATGATAGCTCATACAATAGAGATTTCAAAGGTATTTTATTTTGAAACTCTACATCAGAATGTCCTGTTATTTTCTGAGTGACTAGGTGGGGTGTCCTGCTATCACCCTGGAGTGAGATGAGTCTTTGATACTGGACAGTCTTTGTTTTATTCTCATCTAAAAATAGGGATGATAGCTCATATATGAGATTTCAAAGGTCTTTTATTTTGAAACTGTACATCAGAATGTCCTGTTATTTTCTGAGTGACTAGGTGGGGTGTCCTGCTATCACCCTGGAGTGAGATGAGTCTTTGATACTGGACAGTTTTTGTTTTATTCTCATCTAAAAACAGGGATGATAGCTCATACAATAGAGATTTCAAAGGTCTTTTATTTTAAAACTCTACATCAGAATGTCCTGATTTTTTCTGAGTGACTAGGTGGGGTGTCCTGCTATCACCCTGGAGTGAGATGAGTCTTTGATACTGGACAGTTTTTGTTTTATTCTCATCTAAAAACAGCGATGATAGCTCATACAATAGAGATTTCAAAGCTATTTTATTTTGAAACTCTACATCAGAATGTCCTGATTTTTTCTGAGTGACTAGATGGGGTGTCCTGCTATCACCCTGGAGTGAGATGCGTCTTTGATACTGGACAGTTTTTGTTTTATTCTCATCTAAAAACAGGGATGATAGCTCATACAATAGAGATTTCAAAGGTATTTTATTTTGAAACTCTACATCAGAATGTCCTGATTTTTTCTGAGTGACTAGATGGGGTGTCCTGCTATCACCCTGGAGTGAGATGAGTCTTTGATACTGGACAGTTTTTGTTTTATTCTCATCTAAAAACAGGGATGATAGCTCATGCAATAGAGATTTCAAAGGTCTTTTATTTTGAAACTGTACTTCAGAATGTCCTGATTCTCCCTGAGTGACTAGGTGGGGTGTCCTGCTATCACCCTGGAGTGAGATCAGTCTTTGATACTTGAGAGTTTTTGTTTTATTCTCATCTAAAAAGAGAGGGATTATAGCTCATATATGAGATTTCAAAGGTATTTTATTTTGAAACTCTAAATCAGAATGTCCTGTTTTTTTGTCTGAGTGACTAGGTGGGGTGTCCTGCTATCACCCTGGAGTGAGATGCGTCTTTGATACTGGACAGTCTTTGTTTTATTCTCATCTAAAAATAGGGATGATAGCTCATACAATAGTGATTTCAAAGGTATTTTATTTTGAAAATCTACATCAGAATGTCCTGATTTTTTCTGAGTGACTAGATGGGGTGTCCTGCTATCACCCTGGAGTGAGATTAGTCTTTGATACTGGACAGTTTTTGTTTTATTCTCATCTAAACAGAGAGGGATGATAGCTCATATATGAGATTTCAAAGGTCTTTTATTTTGAAACTCTAAAGCAGAATGTCCTGATTGTCCCTGAGTGACTAGGTGGGGTTTCCTGCTATCACCCTGGAGTGAGATGAGTCTTTGATACTGGAGAGTTTTTGTTTTATTCTCATCTAAACAGAGAGGGATGATAGCTCATATATGAGATTTCAATGGTCTTTTATTTTGAAACTCTACATCAGAATGTCCTGATTTTTTCTGAGTGACTAGATGGGGTGTCCTGCTATCACCATGGAGTTAGATGAGTCTTTGATACTGGACAGTGTTTGTTTTATTCCAATCTAAAAACAGGGATGATAGCTCATATATGAGACTTCAAAGGTATTTTATTTTGAAACTCTAAATCAGAATGTCCTGATTCTCCCTGAGTGACTAGGTGGGGTGTCCTGCTATCACCCTGGAGTGAGATGCGTCTTTGATACTGGACAGTTTTTGTTTTATTTTCATCTAAAAACAGGGATGATAGCTCATACAATAGAGATGTCAAAGGTCTTTTATTTTGAAACACTACATCAGAATGTCCTGATGTTTTCTCAGTTCTCTAGGTGGGGTGTCCTGCTATCACCCTGGAGTGAGATGCGTCTTTGATACTGGAGAGTTTTTGTTTTATTCTCATCTAAACAGAGAGGGATGATAGCTCATATATGAGATTTCAAAGGTATTTTATTTTGAAACTCTACATCAGAATGTCATGATTTGTTTTTGGAGTGACTAGAAGGGGTGTCCTGCTATAAACCTATAGTGAGATGAGTCTTTGATACTGGACAGTGTTTGTTTTATTCTCATCTAAAAACAGGGATGATAGCTCATACAATAGAGATTTAAAAGTTATTTTATTTTGAAACTCTACATCATAATCTCCTGATTCTCACTGAGTGACTAGGTGGGGTGTCATTCTATCACCCTGGAGTGAGATGAGTCTTTGATACTGGACAGTGTTTGTTTTATTCTCATCTAAAAACAGGGATGATAGCTCATAAAATAGAGATTTAAAAGGTATTTTATTTTGAAACTCTACATCAGAATCTCCTGATTCTCCCTGAGTGACTAGGTGGGGTGTCCTGCTATCACCCTGGATTGAGATGAGTCTTTGATACTGGACAGTTTTTGTTTTATTTTCATCTAAATACAGGGATGATAGCTCATACAATAGAGATTACAAAGGTCTTTTATTTTGAAACTCTAACTCAGAATGTTCTGATTCTCCCTGAGTGACTAGGTGGGGTGTCCTGCTATCACCCTGGATTGAGATCTGTCTTTGATACTGGACAGTGTTTGTTTTATTCCCATCTAAAAACAGGGATGATAGCTCATATATGAGACTTCAAAGGTCTTTTATTTTGAAACTCTACATCAGAATCTCCTGAATCTCCCTGAGTGACTAGGTTGGGTTTTCTGCTATCACCCTGGAGTGAGATGAGTCTTTGATACTGCAGAGTTTTTGTTTTATTCTCATCTAAACAGAGAGGGATGATAGCTCATATATGAGATTTCAAAGGTCTTTTATTTTGAAACTCTAAATCAGAATGTCCTGATTTTTTCTGAGTGACTAGATGGGGTGTCCTGCTGTCACCATGGAGTTGGATGAGTCTTTGATACTGGACAGTGTGTGTTTTATTCCCATCTAAAAACAGGGATGATAGCTCATATATGAGACTTCAAAGGTATTTTATTTTGAAACTCTAAATCAGAATGTCCTGATTCTCCCTGAGTGACTAGGTGGGGTGTCCTGCTATCACCCTGGATTGAGATCTGTCTTTGATACTGGACAGTGTTTGTTTTATTCCCATCTAAAAACAGGGATGATAGCTCATATATGAGACTTCAAAGGTATTTTATTTTGAAACTCTAAAGCAGAATGTCCTGATTGTCCCTGAGTGACTAGGTGGGGTTTCCTGCTATCACCCTGGAGTGAGATGAGTCTTTGATACTGGAGAGTTTTTGTTTTATTCTCATCTAAACAGAGAGGGATGATAGCTCATATATGAGATTTCAAAGGTCTTTTATTTTGAAACTCTACATCAGAATGTCCTGATTTTTCTTCGGAGTGACTAGATGGGGTGTCCTGCTATCACCCTGGAGTAAGATAGGTCTTTGATACTGGACAGTCTTTGTTTTATTCTCATCTAAAAACAGGGATGATAGCTCATACAATAGAGATTTAAAAGGTCTTTTATTTTGAAACTCTACATCAGAATCTCCTGATTTTTCTTCCGAGTGACTAGATGGGGTGTCCTGCTATCACCCTGGAGTAAGATAGGTCTTTGATACTGGACAGTGTTTGTTTTATTTTCATCTAAATACAGGGATGATAGCTCATACAATAGATATTACAAAGGTCTTTTATTTTGAAACTCTAGATCAGAATGTTCTGATTCTCCCTGAGTGACTAGGTGGGATGTCCTGCTATCACCCTGGATTGAGATCCGTCTTTGATACTGGACAGTGTTTGTTTTATTCCCATCTAAAAACAGGGATGATAGCTCATATATGAGATTTCAAAGGTATTTTATTTTGAAACTCTAAAGCAGAATGTCCTGATTGTCCCTGAGTGACTAGGTGGGGTTTCATGCTATCACCCTGGAGTGAGATGAGTCTTTGATACTGGAGAGTTTTTGTTTTATTCTCATCTAAATAGAGAGGGATGATAGCTCATATATGAGATTTCAAAGGTCTTTTATTTTGAAACTCTACATCAGAATGTTCTGATTCTCCCTGAGTGACTAGATGGGGTGTCCTGCTATCACCCTGGAGTAAGATAGGTCTTTGATACTGGACAGTGTTTGTTTTATTCCCATCTAAAAACAGGGATGATAGCTCATACAATAGAGATTTAAAAGGTCTTTTATTTTGAAACTCTACATCAGAATCTCCTGATTCTCCCTGAGTGACTAGGTGGGGTTACATGCTATCACCCTGGAGTGAGATGTGTCTTTGATACTGGAGAATCTTTGTTTTATTCTCATCTAAACAGAGAGGGGTGATAGCTCATACATGAGATGTCAAAGGTCTTTTATTTTGAAACTCTAGATCAGAATGTCCTGATTTTTTTCTGAGTGACTAGATGGGGTGTCCTGCTGTCACCATGTAGTTAGATGAGTCTTTGATACTGGACAGTGTGTGTTTTATTCCCATCTAAAAACAGGGATGATAGCTCATATATGAGACTTCAAAGGTATTTTATTTTCAAACTCTAAATCAGAATGTCCTGATTCTCCCTGAGTGACTAGGTGGGGTGTCCTGCTATCACCCTGGAGTGAGATGAGTCTTTGATACTGGAGAGTTTTTGTTTTATTCTCATCTAAACAGATAGGGATGATAGCTCATATATGAGATTTCAAAGGTCTTTTATTTTGAAACTCTACATCAGAATGTCCTGATTTTTCTTCTGAGTGACTAGATGGGGTGTCCTGCTATCACCCTGGAGTAAGATAGGTCTTTGATACTGGACAGTGTTTGTTTTATTCTCATCTAAAAACAGGGATGATAGCTCATACAATAGAGATTTAAAAGGTCTTTTATTTTGAAACTCTACATCAGAATCTCCTGATTCTCCCTGAATGACTAGGTGGGGTGTCATGCTATCACCCTGGAGTGAGATGTGTCTTTGATACTGGAGAGTCTTTGTTTTATTATCATCTAAACAGAGAGGGATGATAGCTCATACATGACATTTCAAAGGTCTTTTATTTTGAAACTCTTCATCAGAATGTCCTGATTCTCCCTGAGTGACTAGGTGCGGTGTCCTGCTATCACCCTGGACTGAGATGTGTCTTTGATACTGGACAGTTTTTGTTTTATTCTCATCTAAAAAAAGGGATGATAGCTCATACAATAGAGATTTCAAAGGTCTTTTATTTTGAAACTCTACATCAGAAAGTCCTGATTCTCCCTGAGTGACTAGGTGGGGTGTCCTGTTATCACCCTGAAGGGAAATGAGTATTTGATACTGGACAGTGTTTGTTTTATTCTTTTCTAAATACAGAGGGATGATAGCTCATATATGAGATTTCAAAGGTCTTTTATTTTGAAACTCTACATCAGAAAGTCCTGATTCTCCCTGAGTGACTAGGTGGGGTGTCCTGTTATCACCCTGAAGGGAAATGAGTATTTGATACTTGACAGTGTTTGTTTTATTCTTATCTAAATACAGAGGGATGATAGCTCATATATGAGATTTCAAAGGTCTTTTATTTTGAAACTCTACAACAGAATCTTCTGATTCTCCCTGAGTGACTAGGTGGGGTGTCATGCAATCACCCTGGAGTGAGATGGGTCTTTGATACTGGACAGTGTTTGTTTTATTCTCATCTAAAAACAGGGATGATAGCTCATACAATAGAGATTTCAAAGGTCTTTTATTTTGAAACTCTACATCAGAAAGTCCTGATTCTCCCTGAGTGACTAGGTGGGGTGTCCTGTTATCACCCTGAAGGGAAATGAGTATTTGATACTGGACAGTGTTTGTTTTATTCTTATCTAAATACAGAGGGATGATAGCTCATATATGAGATTTCAAAGGTCTTTTATTTTGAAACTCTACATCAGAATGTCCTGTTTTTTTCTGAGGGACTAGATGGGGTGTCCTGCTGTCACCATGGAGTTAGATGAGTCTTTGATACTGGACAGTGTTTGTTTTATTCCCATCTAAAAACAGGGATTATAGCTCATATATGAGACTTCAAAGGTATTTTATTTTGAAACTCTAAAGCAGAATGTCCTGATTGTCCCTGAGTGACTAGGTGGGGTTTCCTGCTATCACCCTGGAGTGAGATGAGTCTTTGATACTGGAGAGTTTTTGTTTTATTCTCATCTAAACAGAGAGGGATGATAGCTCATATATTATATTTCAAAGGTCTTTTATTTTGAAACTCTACATCAGAATGTCCTGATTTTTCTTCGGAGTGACAAGATGGGGTATCCTGCTATCACCCTGGAGTGAGATAGGTCTTTGATACTGGACAGTGTTTGTTTTATTCTCATCTAAAAACAGGGATGATAGCTCATACAATAGAGATTTAAAAGGTCTTTTATTTTGAAACTCTACATCAGAATCTCCTGATTCTCCCTGAGTGACTAAATGGGGTGTCATGCTATCACCCTGGAGTGAGATCTGTCTTTGATACTGGACAGTGTTTGTTTTATTCCCATCTAAAAACAGGGATGATAGCTCATATATGAGACTTCAAAGGTATTTTATTTTGAAACTCTAAAGCAGAATGTCCTGATTGTCCCTGAGTGACTAGGTGGGGTTTCCTGCTATCACCCTGGAGTGAGATGAGTCTTTGATACTGGAGAGTTTTTGTTGTATTCTCATCTAAACAGAGAGGGATGATAGCTCATATATGAGATTTCAAAGGTCTTTTATTTTGAAACTCTAAATCAGAATGTCCTGATTTTTCTTCAGAGTGACTAGATGGGGTGTCCTGCTATCACCCTGGAGTAAGATAGGTCTTTGATACTGGACAGTGTTTGTTTTATTCTCATCTAAAAACAGGGATGATAGCTCATACAATAGAGATTTAAAAGGTCTTTTATTTTGAAACTCTACATCAGAATCTCCTGATTCTCCCTGAGTGACTAGGTGGGGTGTCATGCTATCACCCTGGAGTGAGATGTGTCTTTGATACTGGAGAGTCTTTGTTTTATTCTCATCTAAACAGAGAGGGATGATAGCTCATACATGAGATTTCAAAGGTCTTTTATTTAGAAACTCTAGATCAGAATGTCCTGATTTTTTCTGAGTGACTAGATGGGGTGTCCTGCTGTCACCATGGAGTTAGATGAGTCTTTGATACAGGACAGTGTGTGTTTTATTCCCATCTAAAAACAGGGATGATAGCTCATATATGAGACTTCAAAGGTATTTTATTTTGAAACTCTAAATGAGAATGTCCTGATTCTTTCTGAGTGACTAGGTGGGGTGTCATGCTATCACCCTGGAGTGAGATGGGTCTTTGATACTGGACAGTGTTTGTTTTATTCTCATCTAAAAACAGGGATGATAGCTCATACAATAGAGATTTCAAAGGTCTTTTATTTTGAATGTCTTCATCAGAATGTCCTGATTCTCCCTGAGTGACTAGGTGGGGTGTCCTGCTATCACCCTGGAGTGAGATGCGTCTTTGATACTGGACAGTTTTTGTTTTATTCTCATCTAAAAACAGGGATGATAGCTCATACAATAGAGATGTCAAAGGTCTTTTATTTTGAAACACTACATCAGAATGTCCTGATATTTTCTCAGTTCTCTAGGTGGGGTGTCCTGCTATCACCCTGGAGTGAGATGCGTCTTTGATACTGGAGAGTTTTTGTTTTATTCTCATCTAAACAGAGAGGGATGATAGCTCATATATGAGATTTCAAAGGTATTTTATTTTGAAACTCTACATCAGAATGTCCTGATTTGTTTTCGGAGTGACTAGAAGGGGTGTCCTGCTATAAACCTATAGTGAGATGAGTCTTTGATACTGGACAGTTTTTGTTTTATTCTCATCTAAAAACACGGATGATAGCTCATGCAATAGAGATTTCAAATGTCTTTTATTTTGAAACTGTACATCAGAATGTCCTGATCTTTTCTGGGTTCTCTAGGTGGGGTGTCCTGCTATCACCCTGGAGTGAGATGAGTCTTTAATACTGGAGAGTTTTGGTTGTATTCTCATCTAAACAGAGAGGGATGATAGCTCATACAATAGAGATTTCAAAGGTCTTTTATTTTGAAACTCTACATCAGAAAGTCCTGATTCTCCCTGAGTGACTAGGTGGGGTGTCCTGTTATCACCCTGAAGGGAAATGAGTATTTGATACTTGACAGTGTTTGTTTTATTCTTATCTAAATACAGAGGGATGATAGCTCATATATGAGATTTCAAAGGTCTTTTATTTTGAAACTGTACATCAGAATCTCCTGATTCTCCCTGAGTGACTAGGTGGGGTGTCATGCTATCACCCTGGAGTGAGATGGGTCTTTGATACTGGACAGTGTTTGTTTTATTCTCATCTAAACACAGGGATGATAGCTCATACAATAGAGATTTCAAAGGTCTTTTATTTTGAAACTCTACATCAGAAAGTCCTGATTCTCCCTGAGTGACTAGGTGGGGTGTCCTGTTATCACCCTGAAGGGAAATGAGTATTTGATACTGGACAGTGTTTGTTTTATTCTTATCTAAATACAGAGGGATGATAGCTCATATATGAGATTTCAAAGGTCTTTTATTTTGAAACTCTACATCAGAATGTCCTGTTTTTTTCTGAGGGACTAGATGGGGTGTCCTGCTATCACCATGGAGTTAGATGAGTCTTTGATACTGGACAGTGTTTGTTTTATTCCCATCTAAAAACAGGGATGATAGCTCATATATGAGACTTCAAAGGTATTTTATTTTGAAACTCTAAAGCAGAATGTCCTGATTGTCCCTGAGTGACTAGGTGGGGTTTCCTGCTATCACCCTGGAGTGAGATGAGTCTTTGATACTGGAGAGTTTTTGTTTTATTCTCATCTAAACAGAGAGGGATGATAGCTCATATATGATATTTCAAAGGTCTTTTATTTTGAAACTCTACATCGGAATTTCCTGATATTTCTTCGGAGTGACTAGATGGGGTGTCCTGCTATCACCCTGGAGTAAGATAGGTCTTTGATACTGGACAGTGTTTGTTTTATTCTCATCTAAAAACAGGGATGATAGCTCATACAATAGAGATTTAAAAGGTCTTTTATTTTGAAACTCTACATCAGAATCTCCTGATTCTCCCTGAGTGACTAGGTGGGGTGTCATGCTATCACCCTGGAGTAAGATGTGTCTTTGATACTGGAGAGTCTTTGTTTTATTCTCATCTAAACAGAGAGGGATGATAGCTCATACATGAGATTTCAAAGGTCTTTTATTTTGAAACTCTAGATCAGAATGTCCTGATTTTTTCTGAGTGACTAGATGGGGTGTCCTGCTGTCACCATGGAGTTAGATGAGTCTTTGATACTGGACAGTGTGTGTTTTATTCCCATCTAAAAACAGGGATGATAGCTCATATATGAGACTTCAAAGGTATTTTATTTTGAAACTCTAAATCAGAATGTCCTGATTCTCCCTGAGTGACTAGGTGGGATGTCTTGCTATCACCCTGGATTGAGATGAGTCTTTGATACTGGACAGTTTTTGTTTTATTTTCATCTAAATACAGGGATGATAGCTCATACAATAGAGATTACAAAGGTATTTTATTTTGAAACTCTACATCAGAATGTTCTGATTCTCCCTGAGTGACTAAGTGGGGTGTCCTGCTATCACCCTGGAGTGAGATGTGTCTTTGATACTGGAGAATCTTTGTTTTATTCTCATCTAAACAGAGAGGGATGATAGCTCATATATGAGATTTAAAAGGTCTTTTATTTTGAAACTCTACATCAGAATGTCCTGATTTTTCTTCGGAGTGACTAGATGGGGTGTCCTGCTATCACCCTGGAGTGAGATAGGTCTTTGATACTGGACAGTGTTTGTTTTATTCTCATCTAAAAACAGGGATGATAGCTCATACAATAGAGATGTAAAAGGTCTTTTATTTTGAAACTCTACATCAGAATCTCCTGATTCTCCCTGAGTGACTAAGTGGGGTGTCATGCTATCACCCTGGAGTGAGATGTGTCTTTGATACTGGAGAATCTTTGTTTTATTCTCATCTAAACAGAGAGGGATGATAGCTCATACATGAGATTTCAAAGGTCTTTTATTTTGAAACTCTACATCAGAATGTCCTGATTTTTTCTGAGTGACTAGATGGGGTGTCCTGCTGTCACCATGGAGTTAGATGAGTCTTTGATACTGGACATTGTGTGTTTTATTCCCATCTAAAAACAGGGATGATAGCTCATATATGAGAATTCGAAGGTATTTTATTTTGAAACTCTAAATCAGAATGTCCTGATTCTCCCTGAGTGACTAGGTGGGGTGTCCTGCTATCACCCTGGATTGAGATGAGTCTTTGATACTGGACAGTTTTTGTTTTATGTTCATCTAAATACAGGGATGATAGCTCATACAATAGAGATTACAAAGGTCTTTTATTTTGAAACTCTACATCAGAATGTTCTGATTCTCCCTGAGTGACTAGGTGGGGTGTCCTGCTATCACCCTGGATTGAGATCTGTCTTTGATACTGGACAGTGTTTGTTTTATTCCCATCTAAAAACAGGGATGATAGCTCATATATGAGACTTCAAAGGTATTTTATTTTGAAACTCTAAAGCAGAATGTCCTGATTGTCCCTGAGTGACTAGGTGGGGTTTCCTGCTATCACCCTGGAGTGAGATGAGTCTTTGATACTGGAGAGTTTTTGTTTTATTCTCATCTAAACAGAGAGGGATGATAGCTCATATACGAGATTTCAAAGGTCTTTTATTTTGAAACTCTACATCAGAATGTCCTGATTTTTCTTCGGAGTGACTAGATGGGGTGTCCTGCTATCACCCTGGAGTAAGATAGGTCTTTTATACTGGACAGTGTTTGTTTTATTCTCATCTAAAAACAGTGATGATAGCTCATACAATAGAGATTTAAAAGGTGTTTTATTTTGAAACTCTACATCAGAATCTCCTGATTCTCCCTGAGTGACTAGGTGGGGTGTCATGCTATCACCCTGGAGTGAGATGTGTCTTTGATACTGGAGAGTCTTTGTTTTATTCTCATCTAAAAACAGGGATGATAGCTCATACATGAGATTTCAAAGGTCTTTTATTTTGAAACTCTAGATCAGAATGTCCTGATTTTTTCTGAGTGACTAGATGGGGTGTCCTGCTATCACCCTGGATTGAGATCTGTCTTTGATACTGGACAGTGTTTGTTTTATTCCCATCTAAAAACAGGGATGATAGCTCATATATGAGACTTCAAAGGTATTTTATTTTGAAACTCTAAAGCAGAATGTCCTGATTGTCCCTGAGTGACTATGTGGGGTTTCCTGCTATCACCCTGGAGTGAGATGAGTCTTTGATATTGGAGAGTTTTTGTTTTATTCTCATCTAAACAGAGAGGGATGATAGCTCATATATGAGATTTCAAAGGTCTTTTATTTTGAAACTGTACATCAGAATCTCCTGATTCTCCCTGAGTGACTAGGTGGGGTGTCAAGCTATCACCCTGGAGTGAGATGGGTCTTTGATACTGGACAGTGTTTGTTTTATTCTCATCTAAAAACAGGGATGATAGCTCATACAATACAGATTTCAAAGGTCTTTTATTTTGAAACTCTACATCATAAAGTCCTGATTCTCCCTGAGTGACTAGGTGGGGTGTCCTGTTATCACCCTGAAGGGAAATGAGTATTTGATACTGGACAGTGTTTGTTTTATTCTTATCTAAATACAGAGGGATGATAGCTCATATATGAGATTTCAAAGGTCTTTTATTTTGAAACTCTACATCAGAATCTCCTGATTCTCCCTGAGTGACTAGGTGGGGTGTCATGCTATCACCCTGGAGTGAGATGTGTCTTTGATACTGGAGAATCTTTGTTTTATTCTCATCTAAACAGAGAGGGATGATAGCTCATATATGAGATTTCAAAGGTCTTTTATTTTGAAACTCTACATCAGAATGTCCTGATTTTTCTTCGGAGTGACTAGATGGGGTGTCCTGCTATCACCCTGGAGTGAGATAGGTCTTTGATACTGGACAGTGTTTGTTTTATTCTCATCTAAAAACAGGGATGATAGCTCATACAATAGAGATGTAAAAGGTATTTTATTTTGAAACTCTACATCAGAATCTCCTGATTCTCCCTGAGTGACTAAGTGGGGTGTCATGCTATCACCCTGGAGTGAGATGTGTCTTTGATACTGGAGAATCTTTGTTTTATTCTCATCTAAACAGAGAGGGATGTTAGCTCATACATGAGATTTCAAAGGTCTTTTATTTTGAAACTCTACATCAGAATGTCCTGATTTTTTCTGAGTGACTAGATGGGGTGTCCTGCTGTCACCATGGAGTTAGATGAGTCTTTGATACTGGACATTGTGTGTTTTATTCCCATCTAAAAACAGGGATGATAGCTCATATATGAGACTTCGAAGGTATTTTATTTTGAAACTCTAAATCAGAATGTCCTGATTCTCCCTGAGTGACTAGGTGGGGTGTCCTGCTATCACCCTGGATTGAGATGAGTCTTTGATACTGGACAGTTTTTGTTTTATGTTCATCTAAATACAGGGATGATAGCTCATACAATAGAGATTACAAAGGTCTTTTATTTTGAAACTCTACATCAGAATGTTCTGATTCTCCCTGAGTGACTAGGTGGGGTGTCCTGCTATCACCCTGGATTGAGATCTGTCTTTGATACTGGACAGTGTTTGTTTTATTCCCATCTAAAAACAGGGATGATAGCTCATACAATAGAGATTACAAAGGTATTTTATTTTGAAACTCTACATCAGAATGTTCTGATTCTCCCTGAGTGACTAAGTGGGGTGTCCTGCTATCACCCTGGAGTGAGATGTGTCTTTGATACTGGAGAATCTTTGTTTTATTCTCATCTAAACAGAGAGGGATGATAGCTCATATATGAGATTTCAAAGGTCTTTTATTTTGAAACTCTACATCAGAATGTCCTGATTTTTCTTCGGAGTGACTAGATGGGGTGTCCTGCTATCACCCTGGAGTGAGATAGGTCTTTGATACTGGACAGTGTTTGTTTTATTCTCATCTAAAAACAGGGATGATAGCTCATACAATAGAGATGTAAAAGGTCTTTTATTTTGAAACTCTACATCAGAATCTCCTGATTCTCCCTGAGTGACTAAGTGGGGTGTCATGCTATCACCCTGGAGTGAGATGTGTCTTTGATACTGGAGAATCTTTGTTTTATTCTCATCTAAACAGAGAGGGATGATAGCTCATACATGAGATTTCAAAGGTCTTTTATTTTGAAACTCTACATCAGAATGTCCTGATTTTTTCTGAGTGACTAGATGGGGTGTCCTGCTGTCACCATGGAGTTAGATGAGTCTTTGATACTGGACATTGTGTGTTTTATTCCCATCTAAAAACAGGGATGATAGCTCATATATGAGACTTCGAAGGTATTTTATTTTGAAACTCTAAATCAGAATGTCCTGATTCTCCCTGAGTGACTAGGTGGGGTGTCCTGCTATCACCCTGGATTGAGATGAGTCTTTGATACTGGACAATCTTTTTTTATTTTCATCTAAATACAGGGATGATAGCTCATACAATAGAGATTACAAAGGTATTTTATTTTGAAACTCTACATCAGAATGTTCTGATTCTCCCTGAGTGACTAAGTGGGGTGTCCTGCTATCACCCTGGAGTGAGATGGGTCTTTGATACTGGACAGTGTTTGTTTTATTCTCATCTAAAAACAGGGATGATAGCTCATACAATAGAGATTTCAAAGGTCTTTTATTTTGAATGTCTAAATCAGAATATCCTGATTCTCCCTGAGTGACTAGGTGGGGTGTCCTGCTACACCCTGGAGTTAGATGAGTCTTTGATACTGGACAGTGTTTGTTTTATTCGTATCTAAAAACAGGGATGATAGCTCATACAATAGAGATTACAAAGGTCTTTTATTTTGAAACTCTACATCAGAAAGTCCTGATTCTCCCTGAGTGACTAGGTGGGGTGTCCTGTTATCACCCTGAAGGGAAATGAGTATTTGATACTGGACAGTGTTTGTTTTATTCTTATCTAAATACAGAGGGATGATAGCTCATATATGAGATTTCAAAGGTCTTTTATTTTGAAACTCTACATCAGAATCTCCTGATTCTCCCTGAGTGACTAGGTGGGGTGTCATGCTATCACCCTGGAGTGAGATGTGTCTTTGATACTGGAGAATCTTTGTTTTATTCTCATCTAAACAGAGAGGGATGATAGCTCATATATGAGATTTCAAAGGTCTTTTATTTTGAAACTCTACATCAGAATGTCCTGATTTTTCTTCGGAGTGACTAGATGGGGTGTCCTGCTATCACCCTGGAGTGAGATAGGTCTTTGATACTGGACAGTGTTTGTTTTATTCTCATCTAAAAACAGGGATGATAGCTCATACAATAGAGATGTAAAAGGTATTTTATTTTGAAACTCTACATCAGAATCTCCTGATTCTCCCTGAGTGACTAAGTGGGGTGTCATGCTATCACCCTGGAGTGAGATGTGTCTTTGATACTGGAGAATCTTTGTTTTATTCTCATCTAAACAGAGAGGGATGTTAGCTCATACATGAGATTTCAAAGGTCTTTTATTTTGAAACTCTACATCAGAATGTCCTGATTTTTTCTGAGTGACTAGATGGGGTGTCCTGCTGTCACCATGGAGTTAGATGAGTCTTTGATACTGGACATTGTGTGTTTTATTCCCATCTAAAAACAGGGATGATAGCTCATATATGAGACTTCGAAGGTATTTTATTTTGAAACTCTAAATCAGAATGTCCTGATTCTCCCTGAGTGACTAGGTGGGGTGTCCTGCTATCACCCTGGATTGAGATGAGTCTTTGATACTGGACAGTTTTTGTTTTATGTTCATCTAAATACAGGGATGATAGCTCATACAATAGAGATTACAAAGGTCTTTTATTTTGAAACTCTACATCAGAATGTTCTGATTCTCCCTGAGTGACTAGGTGGGGTGTCCTGCTATCACCCTGGATTGAGATCTGTCTTTGATACTGGACAGTGTTTGTTTTATTCCCATCTAAAAACAGGGATGATAGCTCATATATGAGACTTCAAAGGTATTTTATTTTGAAACTCTAAAGCAGAATGTCCTGATTGTCCCTGAGTGACTAGGTGGGGTTTCCTGCTATCACCCTGGAGTGAGATGAGTCTTTGATACTGGAGAGTTTTTGTTTTATTCTCATCTAAACAGAGAGGGATGATAGCTCATATATGAGATTTCAAAGGTCTTTTATTTTGAAACTCTACATCAGAATGTCCTGATTTTTCTTCGGAGTGACTAGATGGGGTGTCCTGCTATCACCCTGGAGTAAGATAGGTCTTTTATACTGGACAGTGTTTGTTTTATTCTCATCTAAAAACAGTGATGATAGCTCATACAATAGAGATTTAAAAGGTATTTTATTTTGAAACTCTACATCAGAATCTCCTGATTCTCCCTGAGTGACTAGGTGGGGTGTCATGCTATCACCCTGGAGTGAGATGTGTCTTTGATACTGGAGAGTCTTTGTTTTATTCTCATCTAAACAGAGAGGGATGATAGCTCATACATGAGATTTCAAAGGTCTTTTATTTTGAAACTCTAGATCAGAATGTCCTGATTTTTTCTGAGTGACTAGATGGGGTGTCCTGCTGTTACCATGGAGTTAGATGAGTCTTTGATACTGGACAGTGTGTGTTTTATTCCCATCTAAAAACAGGGATGATAGCTCATATATGAGATGTCAAAGGTATTTTATTTTGAAACTCTAAATCAGAATGTCCTGATTCTCCCTGAGTGACTAGGTGGGGTGTCCTGCTATCACCCTGGATTGAGATGAGTCTTTGATACTGGACAATTTTTTTTTTTTTTTCATCTAAATACAGGGATGATAGCTCATACAATAGAGATTACAAAGGTATTTTATTTTGAAACTCTACATCAGAATGTCCTGATTCTCCCTGAGTGACTAGGTGGGGTGTCCTGCTATCACCCTGGATTGAGATGAGTCTTTGATACTGGACAATTTTTTTTTTATTTTCATCTAAATACAGGGATGATAGCTCATACAATAGAGATTACAAAGGTATTTTATTTTGAAACTCTACATCAGAATGTTCTGATTCTCCCTGAGTGACTAAGTGGGGTGTCCTGCTATCACCCTGGAGTGAGATGTGTCTTTGATACTGGAGAATCTTTGTTTTATTCTCATCTAAACAGAGAGGGATGATAGCTCATATATGAGATTTCAAAGGTCTTTTATTTTGAAACTCTACATCAGAATGTCCTGATTTTTCTTCGGAGTGACTAGATGGGGTGTCCTGCTATCACCCTGGAGTGAGATAGGTCTTTGATACTGGACAGTGTTTGTTTTATTCTCATCTAAAAACAGGGATGATAGCTCATACAATAGAGATGTAAAAGGTCTTTTATTTTGAAACTCTACATCAGAATCTCCTGATTCTCCCTGAGTGACTAAGTGGGGTGTCATGCTATCACCCTGGAGTGAGATGTGTCTTTGATACTGGAGAATCTTTGTTTTATTCTCATCTAAACAGAGAGGGATGATAGCTCATACATGAGATTTCAAAGGTCTTTTATTTTGAAACTCTACATCAGAATGTCCTGATTTTTTCTGAGTGACTAGATGGGGTGTCCTGCTGTCACCATGGAGTTAGATGAGTCTTTGATACTGGACATTGTGTGTTTTATTCCCATCTAAAAACAGGGATGATAGCTCATATATGAGACTTCGAAGGTATTTTATTTTGAAACTCTAAATCAGAATGTCCTGATTCTCCCTGAGTGACTAGGTGGGGTGTCCTGCTATCACCCTGGATTGAGATGAGTCTTTGATACTGGACAATCTTTTTTTATTTTCATCTAAATACAGGGATGATAGCTCATACAATAGAGATTACAAAGGTATTTTATTTTGAAACTCTACATCAGAATGTTCTGATTCTCCCTGAGTGACTAAGTGGGGTGTCCTGCTATCACCCTGGAGTGAGATGGGTCTTTGATACTGGACAGTGTTTGTTTTATTCTCATCTAAAAACAGGGATGATAGCTCATACAATAGAGATTTCAAAGGTCTTTTATTTTGAATGTCTAAATCAGAATATCCTGATTCTCCCTGAGTGACTAGGTGGGGTGTCCTGCTACACCCTGGAGTTAGATGAGTCTTTGATACTGGACAGTGTTTGTTTTATTCGTATCTAAATACAGAGGGATGATAGCTCATATATGAGATTTCAAAGGTCTTTTATTTTGAAACTGTACATCAGAATCTCCTGATTCTCCCTGAGTGACTAGGTGGGGTGTCATGCTATCACCCTGGAGTGAGATGGGTCTTTGATACTGGACAGTGTTTGTTTTATTCTCATCTAAAAACAGGGATGATAGCTCATACAATAGAGATTACAAAGGTATTTTATTTTGAAACTCTACATCAGAATGTCCTGATTCTCCCTGAGTGACTAGGTGGGGTGTCCTGCTATCACCCTGGATTGAGATGAGTCTTTGATACTGGACAATTTTTTTTTTATTTTCATCTAAATACAGGGATGATAGCTCATACAATAGAGATTACAAAGGTATTTTATTTTGAAACTCTACATCAGAATGTTCTGATTCTCCCTGAGTGACTAAGTGGGGTGTCCTGCTATCACCCTGGAGTGAGATGTGTCTTTGATACTGGAGAATCTTTGTTTTATTCTCATCTAAACAGAGAGGGATGATAGCTCATATATGAGATTTCAAAGGTCTTTTATTTTGAAACTCTACATCAGAATGTCCTGATTTTTCTTCGGAGTGACTAGATGGGGTGTCCTGCTATCACCCTGGAGTGAGATAGGTCTTTGATACTGGACAGTGTTTGTTTTATTCTCATCTAAAAACAGGGATGATAGCTCATACAATAGAGATGTAAAAGGTCTTTTATTTTGAAACTCTACATCAGAATCTCCTGATTCTCCCTGAGTGACTAAGTGGGGTGTCATGCTATCACCCTGGAGTGAGATGTGTCTTTGATACTGGAGAATCTTTGTTTTATTCTCATCTAAACAGAGGGATGATAGCTCATACATGAGATTTCAAAGGTCTTTTATTTTGAAACTCTACATCAGAATGTCCTGATTTTTTCTGAGTGACTAGATGGGGTGTCCTGCTGTCACCATGGAGTTAGATGAGTCTTTGATACTGGACATTGTGTGTTTTATTCCCATCTAAAAACAGGGATGATAGCTCATATATGAGACTTCGAAGGTATTTTATTTTGAAACTCTAAATCAGAATGTCCTGATTCTCCCTGAGTGACTAGGTGGGGTGTCCTGCTATCACCCTGGATTGAGATGAGTCTTTGATACTGGACAATCTTTTTTTATTTTCATCTAAATACAGGGATGATAGCTCATACAATAGAGATTACAAAGGTATTTTATTTTGAAACTCTACATCAGAATGTTCTGATTCTCCCTGAGTGACTAAGTGGGGTGTCCTGCTATCACCCTGGAGTGAGATGGGTCTTTGATACTGGACAGTGTTTGTTTTATTCTCATCTAAAAACAGGGATGATAGCTCATACAATAGAGATTTCAAAGGTCTTTTATTTTGAATGTCTAAATCAGAATATCCTGATTCTCCCTGAGTGACTAGGTGGGGTGTCCTGCTACACCCTGGAGTTAGATGAGTCTTTGATACTGGACAGTGTTTGTTTTATTCGTATCTAAATACAGAGGGATGATAGCTCATATATGAGATTTCAAAGGTCTTTTATTTTGAAACTGTACATCAGAATCTCCTGATTCTCCCTGAGTGACTAGGTGGGGTGTCATGCTATCACCCTGGAGTGAGATGGGTCTTTGATACTGGACAGTGTTTGTTTTATTATCATCTAAAAACAGGGATGATAGCTCATACAATAGAGATTTCAAAGGTCTTTTATTTTGAAACTCTACATCAGAAAGTCCTGATTCTCCCTGAGTGACTATGTGGGGTGTCCTGTTATCACCCTGAAGGGAAATGAGTATTTGATACTGGACAGTGTTTGTTTTATTCTCATCTAAAAACAGGGATGATAGCTCATACAATAGAGATGTAAAAGGTATTTTATTTTGAAACTCTACATCAGAATCTCCTGATTCTCCCTGAGTGACTAAGTGGGGTGTCATGCTATCACCCTGGAGTGAGATGTGTCTTTGATACTGGAGAATCTTTGTTTTATTCTCATCTAAACAGAGAGGGATGTTAGCTCATACATGAGATTTCAAAGGTCTTTTATTTTGAAACTCTACATCAGAATGTCCTGATTTTTTCTGAGTGACTAGATGGGGTGTCCTGCTGTCACCATGGAGTTAGATGAGTCTTTGATACTGGACATTGTGTGTTTTATTCCCATCTAAAAACAGGGATGATAGCTCATATATGAGACTTCGAAGGTATTTTATTTTGAAACTCTAAATCAGAATGTCCTGATTCTCCCTGAGTGACTAGGTGGGGTGTCCTGCTATCACCCTGGATTGAGATGAGTCTTTGATACTGGACAGTTTTTGTTTTATGTTCATCTAAATACAGGGATGATAGCTCATACAATAGAGATTACAAAGGTCTTTTATTTTGAAACTCTACATCAGAATGTTCTGATTCTCCCTGAGTGACTAGGTGGGGTGTCCTGCTATCACCCTGGATTGAGATCTGTCTTTGATACTGGACAGTGTTTGTTTTATTCCCATCTAAAAACAGGGATGATAGCTCATATATGAGACTTCAAAGGTATTTTATTTTGAAACTCTAAAGCAGAATGTCCTGATTGTCCCTGAGTGACTAGGTGGGGTGTCCTGCTATCACCCTGGAGTAAGATAGGTCTTTTATACTGGACAGTGTTTGTTTTATTCTCATCTAAAAACAGTGATGATAGCTCATACAATAGAGATTTAAAAGGTCTTTTATTTTGAAACTCTACATCAGAATCTCCTGATTCTCCCTGAGTGACTAGGTGGGGTGTCATGCTATCACCCTGGAGTGAGATGTGTCTTTGATACTGGAGAGTCTTTGTTTTATTCTCATCTAAACAGAGAGGGATGATAGCTCATACATGAGATTTCAAAGGTCTTTTATTTTGAAACTCTAGATCAGAATGTCCTGATTTTTTCTGAGTGACTAGATGGGGTGTCCTGCTGTTACCATGGAGTTAGATGAGTCTTTGATACTGGACAGTGTGTGTTTTATTCCCATCTAAAAACAGGGATGATAGCTCATATATGAGATGTCAAAGGTATTTTATTTTGAAACTCTAAATCAGAATGTCCTGATTCTCCCTGAGTGACTAGGTGGGGTGTCCTGCTATCACCCTGGATTGAGATGAGTCTTTGATACTGGACAATTTTTTTTTTATTTTCATCTAAATACAGGGATGATAGCTCATACAATAGAGATTACAAAGGTATTTTATTTTGAAACTCTACATCAGAATGTCCTGATTCTCCCTGAGTGACTAGGTGGGGTGTCCTGCTATCACCCTGGATTGAGATGAGTCTTTGATACTGGACAATTTTTTTTTTATTTTCATCTAAATACAGGGATGATAGCTCATACAATAGAGATTACAAAGGTATTTTATTTTGAAACTCTACATCAGAATGTTCTGATTCTCCCTGAGTGACTAAGTGGTGTGTCCTGCTATCACCCTGGAGTGAGATGTGTCTTTGATACTGGAGAATCTTTGTTTTATTCTCATCTAAACAGAGAGGGATGATAGCTCATATATGAGATTTCAAAGGTCTTTTATTTTGAAACTCTACATCAGAATGTCCTGATTTTTCTTCGGAGTGACTAGATGGGGTGTCCTGCTATCACCCTGGAGTGAGATAGGTCTTTGATACTGGACAGTGTTTGTTTTATTCTCATCTAAAAACAGGGATGATAGCTCATACAATAGAGATGTAAAATGTCTTTTATTTTGAAACTCTACATCAGAATCTCCTGATTCTCCCTGAGTGACTAAGTGGGGTGTCATGCTATCACCCTGGAGTGAGATGTGTCTTTGATACTGGAGAATCTTTGTTTTATTCTCATCTAAACAGAGAGGGATGATAGCTCATACATGAGATTTCAAAGGTCTTTTATTTTGAAACTCTACATCAGAATGTCCTGATTTTTTCTGAGTGACTAGATGGGGTGTCCTGCTGTCACCATGGAGTTAGATGAGTCTTTGATACTGGACATTGTGTGTTTTATTCCCATCTAAAAACAGGGATGATAGCTCATATATGAGACTTCGAAGGTATTTTATTTTGAAACTCTAAATCAGAATGTCCTGATTCTCCCTGAGTGACTAGGTGGGGTGTCCTGCTATCACCCTGGATTGAGATGAGTCTTTGATACTGGACAATCTTTTTTTATTTTCATCTAAATACAGGGATGATAGCTCATACAATAGAGATTACAAAGGTATTTTATTTTGAAACTCTACATCAGAATGTTCTGATTCTCCCTGAGTGACTAAGTGGGGTGTCCTGCTATCACCCTGGAGTGAGATGGGTCTTTGATACTGGACAGTGTTTGTTTTATTCTCATCTAAAAACAGGGATGATAGCTCATACAATAGAGATTTCAAAGGTCTTTTATTTTGAATGTCTAAATCAGAATATCCTGATTCTCCCTGAGTGACTAGGTGGGGTGTCCTGCTACACCCTGGAGTTAGATGAGTCTTTGATACTGGACAGTGTTTGTTTTATTCGTATCTAAATACAGAGGGATGATAGCTCATATATGAGATTTCAAAGGTCTTTTATTTTGAAACTGTACATCAGAATCTCCTGATTCTCCCTGAGTGACTAGGTGGGGTGTCATGCTATCACCCTGGAGTGAGATGGGTCTTTGATACTGGACAGTGTTTGTTTTATTCTCATCTAAAAACAGGGATGATAGCTCATACAATAGAGATTTCAAAGGTCTTTTATTTTGAAACTCTACATCAGAAAGTCCTGATTCTCCCTGAGTGACTATGTGGGGTGTCCTGTTATCACCCTGAAGGGAAATGGGTCTTTGATACTGGACAGTGTTTGTTTTATTCTCATCTAAAAACAGGGATGATAGCTCATACAATAGAGATTTCAAAGGTCTTTTATTTTGAATGTCTTCATCAGAATGTCCTGATTCTCCCTGAGTGACTAGGTGGGGTGTCCTGCTAGACCCTGGAGTTAGATGAGTCTTTGATACTGGACAGTTTTTGTTTTATTCTCATCTAAAAACAGGGATGATAGCTCATATATGAGACTTCAAAGGTCTTTTATTTTGAAACTCTACATCAGAAAGTCCTGATTCTCCCTGAGTGACTAGGTGGGGTGTCCTGTTATCACCCTGAAGGGAAATGAGTATTTGATACTGGACAGTGTTTGTTTTATTCTTATCTAAATGCAGAGGGATGATAGCTCATATATGAGATTTCAAAGGTCTTTTATTTTGAAACTCTACATCAGAATGTCCTGATTTTTTCTGAGTGACTAGATGGGGTGTCCTGCTATCACCATGGAGTTAGATGAGTCTTTGATACTGGACAGTGTTTGTTTTATTCTCATCTAAAAACAGGGATGATAGCTCATACAATAGAGATTTAAAAGGTCTTTTATTTTGAAACTCTACATCAGAATCTCCTGATTCTCCCTGAGTGACTAAGTGGGGTGTCATGCTATCACCCTGGAGTGAGATCTGTCTTTGATACTGAACAGTGTTTGTTTTATTCCCATCTAAAAACAGGGATGATAGCTCATATATGAGACTTCAAAGGTATTTTATTTTGAAACTCTAAAGCAGAATGTCCTGATTGTCCCTGAGTGACTAGGTGGGGTTTCCTGCTATCACCCTGGAGTGAGATGAGTCTTTGATACTGGAGAGTTTTTGTTTTATTCTCATCTAAACAGAGAGGGATGATAGCTCATATATGAGATTTCAAAGGTCTTTTATTTTGAAACTCTACATCAGAATGTCCTGATTTTTTCTGAGTGACTAGATGGGGTGTCCTGCTGTCACCATGGAGTTAGATGGGTCTTTGATACTGGACAGTGTTTGTTTTATTCTCATCTAAAAACAGGGATGATAGCTCATACAATAGAGATTTCAAAGGTCTTTTATTTTGAATGTCTTAATCAGAATGTCCTGATTCTCCCTGAGTGACTAGGTGGGGTGTCCTGCTAGACCCTGGAGTTAGATGAGTCTTTGATACTGGACAGTTTTTGTTTTATTCTCATCTAAAAACAGGGATGATAGCTCATATATGAGATTTCAAAGGTCTTTTATTTTGAAACTCTACATCAGAATGTCCTGATTTTTTCTGAGTGACTAGATGGGGTGTCCTGCTATCACCATGGAGTTAGATGAGTCTTTGATACTGGACAGTGTTTGTTTTATTCCAATCTAAAAACAGGGATGATAGCTCATATATGAGACTTCAAAGGTATTTTATTTTGAAACTATAAATCAGAATGTCCTGATTCTCCCTGAGTGACTAGGTGGGGTGTCCTGCTATCACCCTGGAGTGAGATGCGTCTTTGATACTGGACAGTTTTTGTTTTATTCTCATCTAAAAACAGGGATGATAGCTCATGCAATAGAGATTTCAAATGTCTTTTATTTTGAAACTGTACATCAGAATGTCCTGATCTTTTCTGGGTTCTCTAGGTGGGGTGTCCTGCTATCACCCTGGAGTGAGATGAGTCTTTAATACTGGAGAGTTTTGGTTTTATTCTCATCTAAACAGAGAGGGATGATAGCTCATTCAATAGAGATTTCAAAGGTCTTTTATTTTGAAACTCTACATCAGAATGTCCTGTTTTTTTCTGAGGGACTATATGGGGTGTCCTGCTATCACCATGGAGTTAGATGAGTCTTTGATACTGGACAGTGTTTGTTTTATTCCCATCTAAAAACAGGGATGATAGCTCATATATGAGACTTCAAAGGTATTTTATTTTGAAACTCTAAAGCAGAATGTCCTGATTGTCCCTGAGTGACTAGGTGGGGTTTCCTGCTATTACCCTGGAGTGAGATGAGTCTTTGATACTGGAGAGTTTTTGTTTTATTCTCATCTAAACAGAGAGGGATGATAGCTCATATATAAGATTTCAAAGGTCTTTTATTTTGAAACTCTAAAATCAGAATCTCCTGATTCTCCCTGAGTGACTAGGTGGGGTGTCCTGTTATCACCCTGAAGGGAAATGAGTATTTGATACTGGACAGTGTTTGTTTTATTCATTTCTAAATGCAGAGGGATGATAGCTCATATATGAGATTTCAAAGGTCTTTTATTTTGAATCTCTACATCAGAATGTCCTGATTTTTTCTGAGTGACTAGATGGGATGTCCTGCTATCACCATGGAGTTAGATGAGTCTTTGATACTGGACAGTGTTTGTGTTATTCCAATCTAAAAACAGGGATGATAGCTCATATATGAGACTTCAAAGGTATTTTATTTTGAAACTCTAAATCAGAATGTCCTGATTCTCCCTGAGTGACTAGGTGGGGTGTCCTGCTATCACCCTGGAGTGAGATGCGTCTTTGATACTGGACAGTTTTTGTTTTATTCTCATCTAAAAACAGGGATGATAGCTCATACAATAGAGATGTCAAAGGTCTTTTATTTTGAAACACTACATCAGAATGTCCTGATGTTTTCTCAGTTCTCTAGGTGGGGTGTCCTGCTATCACCCTGGAGTGAGATGCGTCTTTGATACTGGAGAGTTTTTGTTTTATTCTCATCTAAACAGAGAGGGATGATAGCTCATATATGAGATTTCAAAGGTATTTTATTTTGAAACTCTACATCAGAATGTCCTGATTTGTTTTCGGAGTGACTAGAAGGAGTGTCCTGCTATAAACCTATAGTGAGATGAGTCTTTGATACTCGACAGTTTTTGTTTTATTCTCATCTAAAAACAGGGATGATAGCTCATGCAATAGAGATTTCAAATGTCTTTTATTTTGAAACTGTACATCAGAATGTCCTGATCTTTTCTGGTTTCTCTAGGTGGGGTGTCCTGCTATCACCCTGGAGTGAGATGAGTCTTTAATACTGGAGAGTTTTGTTTGTATTCTCATCAAAACAGAGAGGGATGATAGCTCATACAATAGAGATTTCAAAGGTCTTTTATTTTGAAACTCTACATCAGAAAGTCCTGATTCTCCCTGAGTAACTAGGTGGGGTGTCCTGTTATCACCCTGAAGGGAAATTAGTATTTGATACTTGACAGTGTTTGTTTTATTCTTATCTAAATACAGAGGGATGATAGCTCATATATGAGATTTCAAAGGTATTTTATTTTGAAACTGTACATCAGAATGTCCTGATTTTTTCTGAGTGACTAGAAGGGGTGTCCTGCTATCACCCTGAAGTGAGATAAGTTTTTGATACTGGACAGTTTTTGTTTTATTCTCATCTAAAAACAGGGATGATAGCTCATGCAATAGATATTTCAAAGGTCTTTTATTTTGAAACTGTACATCAGAATGTCCTGATTCTCCCTGAGTGACTAGGTGGGGTGTCCTGCTATCACCCTGGAGTGAGATGAGTCTTTGATATTGGACAGTATTTTTTTTATTCTCATCTAAAAACAGGGATGATAGCTCATGCAATAGAGATTTCAAAGGTCTTTTATTTTGAAACTCTACATCAGAAAGTCCTGATTTTTTCTGAGTGACTAGGTGGGGTGTCCTGTTATCACCCTGAAGGGAAATGAGTATTTGATACTGGACAGTTATTGTTTTATTCTCATCTAAAAAATGGGATGATAGCTCATATATGAGAATTCAAAGGTATTTTATTTTGAAACTCTACATCAGAATTTCCTGATTTTTTCTGAGTGACTAGATGGGGTGTCCTGCTATCACCCTGGTATGAGATGAGTCTTTGATACTGGAGAGTTTTCGTTTTATTCTCATCTAAACAGAGAGGGATGATAGCTCATATATGAGATTTCAAAGGTCTTTTATTTTTTGAAAATCTACATCAGAATGTCCTGATTTTTTCTGAGTGACTAGATGGGGTGTCCTGCAATCACCATGGAGTTAGATGAGTCTTTGATACTGGACAGTGTTTGTTTTATTCCCATCTAAAAACAGGGATTATAGCTCATATATGAGACTTCAAAGGTATTTTATTCTGAAACTCTAAATCAGAATGTCCTGATTCTCCCTGAGTGACTAGGTGGGGTGTCCTGCTATCACCCTGGAGTTTGATGAGTCTTTGATATTGGACAGTTATTGTTTTATTCTCATCTAAAAACAGGGATGATAGCTCATATATGAGACTTCAAAGGTATTTTATTTTGAAACTGTACATCAGAATGTCCTGATTTTTTCTGAGTGACTATGTGGCGTGTCCTGCTATCACCCTGGAGTTAGATCAGTCTTTGATACTTGAGAGTTTTTGTTTTATTCTCATCTAAACAGAGAGGGATGATAGCTCATATATGAGATTTCAAAGGTCTTTTATTTTGAAACTCTACATCAAAATGTCCTGATTTTTTCTGAGTGACTTGATGGGGTGTCCTGCTATCACCATGGAGTTGGATGAGTCTTTGATACTGGACAGTGTTTGTTTTATTCCCATCTAAATACAGGGATGATAGCTCATATATGAGATTTCAAAGGTATTTTATTTTGAAACTCTACATCAGAATGTCCTGATTTTTTCTGAGTGACTAGGTGGGGTTTCATGCTATCACCCTGCAGTGAGATGAGTCTTTGATACTGGACAGTTTTTGTTTTATTCTCATCTAAAAACAGGGATGATAGCTAATACAATAGAGATTTCAAAAATATTTTATTTTGAAACTCTACATCAGAATGTCCTGAATTTTTCTCAGTGACTAGATGGGGTGTCCTGCTATCACCCTGGAGTGAGATGAGTCTTTGATACTGGACAGTTTTTGTTTTATTCTCATCTAAAAACAGGGATGATAGCTAATACAATAGAGATTTCAAAAATATTTTATTTTGAAACTCTACATCAGAATGTCCTGATTTTTTCTCAGTGACTAGATGGGGTGTCCTGCTATTAACCTGGAGTCAGATGAGTCTTTGATACTGGAGAGATTTTGTTTTATTCTCATCTAAACAGAGAGGGATGATAGCTCATATATGAGATTTCAAAAGTATTTTATTTTGAAACTCTACATCACAATGTCCTGATTTTTTCTGAGTGACTTGATGGGGTGTCCTGCTATCACCATGGAGTTAGATCAGTCTTTGATACTTGAGAGTTTTTGTTTTATTCTCATCTAAACAGAGAGGGATGATAGCTCATATATGAGATTTCAAAGGTATTTTATTTTGAAACTGTACATCAGAATGTCCTGATTCTCCCTGAGTGACTAGGTGGGGTTTCATGCTATCACCCTGGAGTGAGATGAGTCTTTGATACTGTACATTTTTTGTTTTATTCTCATCTAAAAACAGGGATGATAGCTAATACAATAGAGATTTCAAAGTTCTTTTATTTTGAAACTCTACATCAGAATGTCCTGATTTTTTCTCAGTGACTAGATGGGGTGTCCTGCTATCACCCTGGAGTGAGATGAGTCTTTGATACTGGAGAGATTTTGTTTTATTCTCATCTAAACAGAGAGGGATGATAGCTCATATATGAGATTTCAAAGGTCTTTTATTTTGAAACTCTACATCAAAATGTCCTGATTTTTTCTGAGTGACTTGATGGGGTGTCCTGCTATCACCATGGAGTTGGATGAGTCTTTGATACTGGACAGTGTTTGTTTTATTCCCATCTAAATACAGGGATGATAGCTCATATATGAGATTTCAAAGGTATTTTATTTTGAAACTCTACATCAGAATGTCCTGATTTTTTCTGAGTGACTAGGTGGGGTTTCATGCTATCACCCTGCAGTGAGATGAGTCTTTGATACTGGACAGTTTTTGTTTTATTCTCATCTAAAAACAGGGATGATAGCTAATACAATAGAGATTTCAAAAATATTTTATTTTGAAACTCTACATCAGAATGTCCTGAATTTTTCTCAGTGACTAGATGGGGTGTCCTGCTATCACCCTGGAGTGAGATGAGTCTTTGATACTGGAGAGATTTTGTTTTATTCTCATCTAAACAGAGAGGGATGATAGCTCATATATGAGATTTCAAAGGTCTTTTATTTTGAAACTCTACATCACAATGTCCTGATTTTTTCTGAGTGACTTGATGGGGTGTCCTGCTATCACCATGGAGTTAGATGAGTCTTTGATACCGGACAGTTTTTGTTTTATTCTCATCTAAAAACAGGGATGATAGCTCATGCAATAGAGATTTCAAAGGTCTTTTATTTTGAAACTCTAAATCAGAATGTCCTGATTCTCCCTGAGTGACTAGGTGGGGTGTCCTGCTATCACCCTGGAGTGAGATGAGTCTTTGATACTGGACAGTTTTTGTTTTATTCTCATCTAAAAACAGAGATGATAGCTCATATATGAGAATTCAAAGGTATTTTATTTTGAAACTCTACATCAGAATGTCCTGATTTTTTCGGAGTGACTAGAAAGGGTGTCCTGCTATCACCATGGAGTGAGATGAGTCTTTGATACTGGACAGTCTTTGTTTTATTCTCATCTAAAAACAGGGATGATAGCTCATACAATAGAGATTTCAAAGGTCTTTTATTTTGAAACTCTACATCAGAAAGTCCTGATTCTCCCTGAGTGACTAGGTGGGGTGTCCTGTTATAACCCTGAAGGGAAATGAGTATTTGATACTGGACAGTTTTTGTTTTATTCTTATCTAAATACAGAGGGATGATAGCTCATATATGAGATTTCAAAGGTCTTTTATTTTGAAACTCTACATCAGAATGTCCTGATTCTTTTCTCAGTGACTAGATGGGGTGTCCTGCTATCACCCTGGAGTGAGATGAGTCTTTGATACTGGAGAGATTTTGTTTTATTCTCATCTAAACAGAGAGGGATGATAGCTCATATATGAGATTTCAAAGGTCTTTTAATTTTGAAACTCTACATCAGAATGTCCTGATTCTCCCTGAGTGACTAGGTGGGGTGTCCTGCTATCACCCTGGAGTGAGATGCGTCTTTGATACTGCACAGTTTTTGTTTTATTCTCATCTAAAAACAGGGATGATAGCTCATACAATAGAGATTTCAAATGTATTTTATTTTGAAACTCTACATCAGAATGTCCTGATTTTTTATGATTGACTAGGTGGGGTGTGCTGCTATCACCCTGGAGTGAGATGAGACTTTGATACTGGACAGTTTTGTTTTATTCTCATCTAAACAGAGAGGGATGATAGCTCATAAATGAGATTTCAAAGGTCTTTTATTTTGAAACTGTACATCAGAATGTCCTGATTTTTTCTGAGTGACTATGTGGCGTGTCTTGCTATCACCCTGGAGTTAGATCAGTCTTTGATACTTGAGAGTTTTTGTTTTATTCTCATCTAAACAGAGAGGGATTATAGCTCATATATGAGATTTCAAAGGTATTTTATTTTGAAACTGTACATCAGAATGTCCTGATTTTTTCTGAGTGACTAGAAGGGGTGTCCTGCTATCACCCTGAAGTGAGATGAGTCTTTGATACTGGACAGTTTTTGTTTTATTCTCATCTAAAAACAGGGATGATAGCTCATGCAATAGAGATTTCAAAGGTCTTTTATTTTGAAACTGTACATCAGAATGTCCTGATTCTCCCTGAGTGACTAGGTGGGGTGTCCTGCTATCACCCTGGAGTGAGATGAGTCTTTGATATTGGACAGTATTTGTTTTATTCTCATCTAAAAACAGGCATGATAGCTCATGCAATAGAGATTTCAAAGGTCTTTTATTTTGAAACTCTACATCAGAAAGTCCTGATTCTCCCTGAGTGACTAGGTGGGGTGTCCTGTTATCACCCTGAAGGGAAATGAGTATTTGATACTGGACAGTTATTGTTTTATTCTCATCTAAAAAATGGGATGATAGCTCATACAATAGAGATTTCAAAGGTCTTTTATTTTGAAACTGTACATCAGAATGTCCTGATTTTTTTCTGAGTGACTAGGTGGGGTTTCCTGCTATCACCCTGGAGTGAGATGAGTCTTTGATACTGGACAGTCTTTGTTTTATTCTCATCTAAAAATAGGGATGATAGCTCATACAATAGAGATTTCAAAGGTATTTTATTTTGAAACTCTACATCAGAATGTCCTGATTTTTTCTGATTGACTAGGTGGGGTGTGCTGCTATCACCCTGGAGTGAGATGAGACTTTGATACTGGACAGTTGTGTTTTATTCTCATCTAAACAGAGAGGGATGATAGCTCATAAATGAGATTTCAAAGGTCTTTTATTTTGAAACTGTACATCAGAATGTCCTGATTTTTTCTGAGTGACTAGAAGGGGTGTCCTGCTATCACCCTGGAGTGAGATGCGTCTTTGATACTGGACAGTTTTTGTTTTATTCTCATCTAAAAACAGGGATGATAGCTCATACAATAGAGATTTCAAAGGTATTTTATTTTGAAACTGTACATCAGAATGTCCTGATTTTTTCTGAGTGACTAGAAGGGGTGTCCTGCTATCACCCTGAAGTGAGATGAGTCTTTGATACTGGACAGTTTTTGTTTTATTCTCATCTAAAAACAGGGATGATAGCTCATGCAATAGAGATTTCAAAGGTCTTTTATTTTGAAACTGTACATCAGAATGTCCTGATTCTCCCTGAGTGACTAGGTGGGGTGTCCTGCTATCACCCTGGAGTGAGATGAGTCTTTGATATTGGACAGTATTTGTTTTATTCTCATCTAAAAACAGGGATGATAGCTCATGCAATAGAGATTTCAAAGGTATTTTATTCTGAAACTCTAAATCAGAATGTCCTGATTCTCCCTGAGTGACTAGGTGGGGTGTCCTGCTATCACCCTGGAGTTTGATGAGTCTTTGATATTGGACAGTTATTGTTTTATTCTCATCTAAAAACAGGGATGATAGCTCATATATGAGACTTCAAAGGTATTTTATTTTGAAACTGTACATCAGAATGTCCTGATTTTTTCTGAGTGACTAGATGGGGTTTCCTGCTATCACCCTGGAGTGAGATGAGTCTTTGATACTGGACAGTTTTTGTTTTATTCTCATCTAAATACAGGGATGATAGCTCATGCAATAGAGATTTCAAAGGTCTTTTATTTTGAAACTGTACATCAGAATGTCCTGATTCTCCCTGAGTGACTAGGTGGGGTTTCCTGCTATCACCCTGGAGTGAGATGAGTTTTTGATATTGGACATTATTTGTTTTATTCTCATCTAAAAACAGGGATGATAGCTCATATATGAGACTTCAAAGGTATTTTATTTTGAAACTCTACTTCAGAATGTCCTGATTTTTTCGGAGTGACTAGAAAGGGTGTCCTGCTATCACCATGGAGTGAGATGAGTCTTTGATACTGGAGAGTCTTTGTTTTATTCTCATCTAAAAACAGGGATGATAGCTCATACAATAGAGATTTCAAAGTTCTTTTATTTTGAAACTGTACATCAGAATGTCCTGATTCTCCCTGAGTGACTAGGTGGGGTTTCATGCTATCACCCTGGAGTGAGATGAGTCTTTGATACTGGACAGTTTTTGTTTTATTCTCATCTAAAAATAGGGATGATAGCTCATACAATAGAGATTTCAAAGGTATTTTATTTTGAAACTGTACATCAGAATGTCCTGATTCTCCCTGAGTGACTAGGTGGGGTTTCATGCTATCACCCTGGAGTGAGATGCGTCTTTGATACTGGACAGTCTTTGTTTTATTCTCATCTAAAAATAGGGATGATAGCTCATACAATAGAGATTTCAAAGGTATTTTATTTTTAAACTCTACATCAGAATGTCCTGATTGTTTCTGAGTGACTAGGTGGGGTGTCCTGCTATCACCCTGGAGTGAGATGAGTCTTTGATACTGGACAGTTTTGTTTTATTCTCATCTAAACAGAGAGGGATGATAGCTCATATATGAGATTTCAAAGGTCTTTTATTTTGAAACCGTACATCAGAATGTCCTGATTTTTTCTGAGTGACTATGTGGCGTGTCCTGCTATCACCCTGGAGTTAGATCAGTCTTTGATACTTGAGAGTTTTTGTTTTATTCTCATCTAAACAGAGAGGGATGATAGCTCATATATGAGAATTCAAAGGTATTTTATTTTGAAACTCTACATCAGAATGTCCTGATTTTTTCGTAGTGACTAGAAAGGGTGTCCTGCTATCACCATGGAGTGAGATGAGTCTTTGATACTGGACAGTCTTTGTTTTATTCTCATCTAAAAACAGGGATGATAGCTCATACAATAGAGATTTCAAAGGTCTTTTATTTTGAAACTCTACATCAGAAAGTCCTCATTCTCCCTGAGTGACTAGGTGGGGTGTCCTGTTATAACCCTGAAGGGAAATGAGTATTTGATACTGGACAGTTTTTGTTTTATTCTTATCTAAATACAGAGGGATGATAGCTCATATATGAGATTTCAAAGGTCTTTTATTTTGAAACTATACATCAGAATGTCCTGATTTTCCTGAGTGACTAGGTGGGGTTTCATGCTATCACCCTGCAGTGAGATGAGTCTTTGATACTGGACAGTTTTTGTTTTATTCTCATCTAAAAACAGGGATGATAGCTAATACAATAGAGATTTCAAAAATATTTTATTTTGAAACTCTACACCAGAATGTCCTGATTTTTTCTCAGTGACTAGATGGGGTGTCCTGCTATCACCCTGGAGTGAGATGAGTCTTTGATACTGGAGAGACTTTGTTTTATTCTCATCTAAACAGAGAGGGATGATGGCTCATATATGAGATTTCAAAGGTCTTTTATTTTGAAACTCTACATCAGAATGTCCTGATTTTTTCTGAGTGACTTGATGGGGTGTCCTGCTATCACCATGGAGTTATATGAGTCTTTGATACTGGACAGTGTTTGTTTTATTCCCATCTAAATACAGGGATGATAGCTCATATATGAGATTTCAAAGGTATTTTATTTTGAAACTCTACATCAGAATGTCCTGATTTTTTCTGAGTGACTATGTGGCGTGTCCTGCTATCACCCTGGAGTTAGATCAGTCTTTAATACTTGAGAGTTTTTGTTTTATTCTCATCTAAACAGAGAGGGATTATAGCTCATATATGAGATTTCAAAGGTCTTTTATTTTGAAACTCTACATCAGAATGTCCTGATTCTCCCTGAGTGACTAGGTGGGGTGTCCTGCTATCACCCTGGAGTGAGATTCGTCTTTGATACTGGACAGTATTTGTTTTATTCTCATCTAAAAACAGAGATGATAGCTCATATATGAGAATTCAAAGGTATTTTATTTTGAAACTCTACATCAGAATGTCCTGATTTTTTCGGAGTGACTAGAAAGGGTGTCCTGCTATCACCATGGAGTGAGATGAGTCTTTGATACTTGACAGTCTTTGTTTTATTCTCATCTAAAAACAGGGATGATAGCTCATACAATAGAGATTTCAAAGGTCTTTTATTTTGAAACTCTACATCAGAAAGTCCTGATTCTCACTGAGTGACTAGGTGGGGTTTCATGCTATCACCCTGGAGTGAGATGAGTCTTTGATACTGGACAGTTTTTGTTTTATTCTCATCTAAAAACAGGGATGATAGCTAATACAATAGAGATTTCAAAAATATTTTATTTTGAAACTCTACATCAGAATGTCCTGATTTTTTCTCAGTGACTAGATGGGGTGTCCTGCTATCACCCTGGAGTGAGATGAGTCTTTGATACTGGACAGTTTTTGTTGTATTCTCATCTAAAAACAGGGATGATAGCTAATACAATAGAAATTTCAAAAATATTTTATTTTGAAACTCTACATCAGAATGTCCTGATTTTTTCTCAGTGACTAGATGGGATGTCCTGCTATCACCCTGGAGTGAGATGAGTCTTTGATACTGGAGAGATTTTGTTTTATTCTCATCTAAACAGAGAGGGATGATAGCTCATATATGAGATTTCAAAGGTCTTTTATTTTGAAACTCTACCTCAGAATGTCCTGATTTTTTTCTGAGTGACTTCATGGGGTGTCCTGCTATCACCATGGACTTAGATGAGTCTTTGATACTGGACAGTGTTTGTTTTATTCCCATCTAAATACAGGGATGATAGGTCATATATGAGATTTCAAAGGTATTTTATTTTGAAACTCTAAATCAGAATGTCCTGATTCTCCCTGAGTGACTAGGTGGGGTGTCCTGCTATCACCCTGGAGTGAGATGAGTCTTTGATACTGGACAGTTTTTGTTTTATTCTCATCTAAAAACAGGGATGATAGCTAATACAATAGAGATTTCAAAAATATTTTATTTTGAAACTCTACATCAGAATGTCCTGATTCTTTTCTCAGTGACTAGATGGGGTGTCCTGCTATCACCCTGAAGTGAGATGAGTCTTTGATACTGGAGAGATTTTGTTTTATTCTCATCTAAACAGAGAGGGATGATAGCTCATATATGAGATTTCAAAGGTCTTTTATTTTGAAACTCTACATCAGAATGTCCTGATTCTCCCTGAGTGACTAGGTGGGGTGTCCTGCTATCACCCTGGAGTGAGATGCGTCTTTGATACTGGACAGTCTTTGTTTTATTCTCATCTAAAAATAGGGATGATAGCTCATACAATAGAGATTTCAAAGGTATTTTATTTTGAAACTCTACATCAGAATGTCCTGATTTTTTCTGAATGACTAGGTGGGGTGTCCTGCTATCACCCTGGAGTGAGATGAGTCTTTGATACTGGACAGTTTTGTTTTATTCTCATCTAAACAGAGAGGGATGATAGCTCATATATGAGATTTCAAAGGTCTTTTATTTTGAAACTGTACATCAGAATGTCCTGATTTTTTCTGAGTGACTATGTGGCGTGTCCTGCTATCACCCTGGAGTTAGATCAGTCTTTGATACTTGAGAGTTTTTGTTTTATTCTCATTTAAACAGAGAGGGATTATAGCTCATATATGAGATTTCAAAGGTATTTTATTTTGAAACTCTACATCAGAAAGTCCTGATTCTCCCTGAGTGACTAGGTGGGGTGTCCTGTTATTACCCTGAAGGGAAATTAGTATTTGATACTGGACAGTTATTGTTTTATTTTCATCTAAAAAATGGGATGATAGCTCATATATGAGAATTCAAAGGTATTTTATTTTGAAACTCTACATCAGAAAGTCCTGATTCTCACTGAGTGACTAGGTGGGGTGTCCTATTATAACCCTGAAGGGAAATGAGTATTTGATACTGGACAGTTTTTGTTTTATTCTTATCTAAATACAGAGGGATGATAGCTCATATATGAGATTTCAAAGGTCTTTTATTTTGAAACTCTACATCAGAATGTCCTGATTTTTTCTCAGTGACTAGATGGGGTGTCCTGCTATCACCCTGGAGTAAGATGAGTCTTTGATACTGGACAGTTTTTGTTTTATTCTCATCTAAAAACAGGGATGATAGCTAATACAATAGAAATTTCAAAAATATTTTATTTTGAAACTCTACATCAGAATGTCCTGATTTTTTCTCAGTGACTAGATGGGATGTCCTGCTATCACCCTGGAGTGAGATGAGTCTTTGATACTGGAGAGATTTTGTTTTATTCTCATCTAAACAGAGAGGGATGATAGCTCATATATGAGATTTCAAAGGTCTTTTATTTTGAAACTCTACATCAGAATGTCCTGATTTTTTCTGAGTGACTTCATGGGGTGTCCTGCTATCACCATGGAGTTAGATGAGTCTTTGATACTGGACAGTGTTTGTTTTATTCCCATCTAAATACAGGGATGATAGCTCATATATGAGATTTCAAAGGTATTTTATTTTGAAACTCTACATCAGAATGTCCTGATTTTTTCTGAGTGACTAGATGGGGTGTCCTGCGATCACCCTGGAATGAGATGAGTCTTTGATACTGTAGAGTTTTTGTTTTATTCTCATCTAAACAGAGAGGGATGATAGCTCATATATGAGATTTCAAAGGTCTTTTATTTTGAAAGTCTACATCAGAATGTCCTGATTTTTTCTGAGTGACTAGATGGGGTGTCCTGCTATCACCATGGAGTTAGATGAGTCTTTGATACTGGACAGTGTTTGTTTTATTCCCATCTAAAAACAGGGATGATAGCTCATATATGAGACTTCAAAGGTATTTTATTTTGAAACTCTAAATCAGAATGTCCTGATTCTCCCTGAGTGACTAGGTGGGGTGTCCTGCTATCACCCTGGAGTTTGATGAGTCTTTGATATTGGACAATTATTGTTTTATTCTCATCTAAAAACAGGGATGATAGCTCATATATGAGACTTCAAAGGTATTTTATTTTGAAACTGTACATCAGAATGTCCTGATTTTTTCTGAGTGACTAGATGGGGTTTCCTGCTATCACCCTGGAGTGAGATGAGTCTTTGATACTGGACAGTTTTTGTTGTATTCTCATCTAAAAACAGGGATGATAGCTCATGCAATAGAGATTTCAAAGGTCTTTTATTTTGAAACTGTAAATCAGAATGTCCTGATTCTCCCTGAGTGACTAGGTGGGGTTTCCTGCTATCACCCTGGAGTTAGATGAGATTTTGATATTGGACATTATTTGTTTTATTCTTATCTAAATACAGAGGGATGATAGCTCATATATGAGATTTCAAAGGTCTTTTATTTTGAAACTGTACATCAGAATGTCCTGATTTTTTCTGAGTGACTTGATGGGGTGTCCTGCTATCACCATGGAGTTAGATGAGTCTTTGATACTGGACAGTGTTTGTTTTATTCCCATCTAAATACAGGGATGATAGCTCATATATGAGATTTCAAAGGTATTTTATTTTGAAACTCTACATCAGAATGTCCTGATTTTTTCTGAGTGACTATGTGGCGTGTCCTGCTATCACCCTGGAGTTAGATCAGTCTTTAATACTTGAGAGTTTTTGTTTTATTCTCATCTAAACAGAGAGGTATTATAGCTCATATATGAGATTTCAAAGGTCTTTTATTTTGAAACTCTACATCAGAATGTCCTGATTCTCCCTGAGTGACTAGGTGGGGTGTCCTGCTATCACCCTGGAGTGAGATTCGTCTTTGATACTGGACAGTATTTGTTTTATTCTCATCTAAAAACAGAGATGATAGCTCATATATGAGAATTCAAAGGTATTTTATTTTGAAACTCTACATCAGAATGTCCTGATTTTTTCGGAGTGACTAGAAAGGGTGTCCTGCTATCACCATGGAGTGAGATGAGTCTTTGATACTGGACAGTCTTTGTTTTATTCTCATCTAAAAACAGGGATGATAGCTCATACAATAGAGATTTCAAAGGTCTTTTATTTTGAAACTCTACATCAGAAAGTCCTGATTCTCACTGAGTGACTAGGTGGGGTGTCCTGTTATAACCCTGAAGGGAAATGAGTATTTGATACTGGACAGTTTTTGTTTTATTCTTATCTAAATACAGAGGGATGATAGCTCATATATGAGATTTCAAAGGTCTTTTATTTTGAAACTGTACATCAGAATGTCCTGATTCTCCCTGAGTGACTAGGTGGGGTTTCATGCTATCACCCTGGAGTGAGATGAGTCTTTGATACTGGACAGTTTTTGTTTTATTCTCATCTAAAAACAGGGATGATAGCTAATACAATAGAGATTTCAAAAATATTTTATTTTGAAACTCTACATCAGAATGTCCTGATTTTTTCTCAGTGACTAGATGGGGTGTCCTGCTATCACCCTGGAGTGAGATGAGTCTTTGATACTGGAGAGATTTTGTTTTATTCTCATCTAAACAGAGAGGGATGATAGCTCATATATGAGATTTCAAAGGTCTTTTATTTTGAAACTCTACATCAGAATGTCCTGATTTTTTTCTGAGTGACTTCATGGGGTGTCCTGCTATCACCATGGAGTTAGATGAGTCTTTGATACTGGACAGTGTTTGTTTTATTCCCATCTAAATACAGGGATGATAGGTCATATATGAGATTTCAAAGGTATTTTATTTTGAAACTCTAAATCAGAATGTCCTGATTTTTTCTGAGTGACTAGGTGGGGTGTCCTGCTATCACCCTGGAGTGAGATGCGTCTTTGATACTGGACAATCTTTGTTTTATTCTCATCTAAAAATAGGGATGATAGCTCATACAATAGAGATTTCAAAGGTATTTTATTTTGAAACTCTACATCAGAATGTCCTGATTTTTTCTGAATGACTAGGTGGGGTGTCCTGCTATCACCCTGGAGTGAGATGAGTCTTTGATACTGGACAGTTTTGTTTTATTCTCATCTAAACAGAGAGGGATGATAGCTCATATATGAGATTTCAAAGGTCTTTTATTTTGAAACTGTACATCAGAATGTCCTGATTTTTTCTGAGTGACTATGTGGCGTGTCCTGCTATCACCCTGGAGTTAGATCAGTCTTTGATACTTGAGAGTTTTTGTTTTATTCTCATTTAAACAGAGAGGGATTATAGCTCATATATGAGATTTCAAAGGTCTTTTATTTTGAAACTCTACATCAGAATGTCCTGATTCTCCCTGAGTGACTAGGTGGGGTGTCCTGCTATCACCCTGGAGTGAGATGAGTCTTTGATACTGGACAGTTTTTGTTTTATTCTCATCTAAAAACAGGGATGATAGCTAATACAATAGAGATTTCAAAAATATTTTATTTTGAAACTCTAAATCAGAAAGTCCTGATTCTCCCTGAGTGACTAGGTGGGGTGTCCTGTTATTACCCTGAAGGGAAATTAGTATTCGATACTGGACAGTTATTGTTTTATTTTCATCTAAAAAATGGGATGATAGCTCATATATGAGAATTCAAAGGTATTTTATTTTGAAACTCTACATCAGAAAGTCCTGATTCTCACTGAGTGACTAGGTGGGGTGTCCTATTATAACCCTGAAGGGAAATGAGTATTTGATACTGGACAGTTTTTGTTTTATTCTTATCTAAATACAGAGGGATGATAGCTCATATATGAGATTTCAAAGGTCTTTTATTTTGAAACTCTAAATCAGAATGTCCTGATTTTTTCTCAGTGACTAGATGGGGTGTCCTGCTATCACCCTGGAGTGAGATGAGTCTTTGATACTGGACAGTTTTTGTTTTATTCTCATCTAAAAACAGGGATGATAGCTAATACAATAGAAATTTCAAAAATATTTTATTTTGAAACTCTACATCAGAATGTCCTGATTTTTTCTCAGTGACTAGATGGGATGTCCTGCTATCACCCTGGAGTGAGATGAGTCTTTGATACTGGAGAGATTTTGTTTTATTCTCATCTAAACAGAGAGGGATGATAGCTCATATATGAGATTTCAAAGGTCTTTTATTTTGAGACTCTACATCAGAATGTCCTGATTTTTTCTGAGTGACTTCATGGGGTGTCCTGCTATCACCATGGAGTTAGATGAGTCTTTGATACTGGACAGTGTTTGTTTTATTCCCATCTAAATACAGGGATGATAGCTCATATATGAGATTTCAAAGGTATTTTATTTTGAAACTCTACATCAGAATGTCCTGATTTTTTCTGAGTGACTAGATGGGGTGTCCTGCGATCACCCTGGAATGAGATGAGTCTTTGATACTGTAGAGTTTTTGTTTTATTCTCATCTAAAAACAGGGATGATAGCTCATATATGAGACTTCAAAGGTATTTTATTTTGAAACTGTACATCAGAATGTCCTGATTTTTTCTGAGTGACTAGATGGGGTTTCCTGCTATCACCCTGGAGTGAGATGAGTCTTTGATACTGGACAGTTTTTGTTGTATTCTCATCTAAAAACAGGGATGATAGCTCATGCAATAGAGATTTCAAAGGTCTTTTATTTTGAAACTGTACATCAGAATGTCCTGATTCTCCCTGAGTGACTAGGTGGGGTTTCCTGCTATCACCCTGGAGTTAGATGAGATTTTGATACTGGAGAGATTTTGTTTTATTCTCATCTAAACAGAGAGGGATGATAGCTCATATATGAGATTTCAAAGGTCTTTTATTTTGAAAATCTACATCAGAATGTCCTGATTCTCCCTGAGTGACTAGGTGGGGTGTCCTGCTATCACCATGGAGTTAGATGAGTCTTTGATACTGCACAGTTTTTGTTTTATTCTCATCTAAAAACAGGGATGATAGCTCATACAATAGAGATTTCAAATGTATTTTATTTTGAAACTCGACATCAGAATGTCCTGATTTTTTCTGAGTGACTAGATGGGGTGTCCTGCTATCACCCTGGAGTGAGATGCGTCTTTGATACTGGACAGTCTTTGTTTTATTATCATCTAAATATAGGGATGATAGCTCATACAATAGAGATTTCAAAGGTCTTTTATTTTGAAACTCTACATCAGAATGTCCTGATTTTTTCTGAGTGACTAGGTGGGGTGTCCTGCTATCACCTTGGAGTGAGATGAGTCTTTGATACTGGACAGTTTTGTTTTATTCTCATCTAAAAACAGGGATGATAGCTCATGCAATAGAGATTTCAAAGGTCTTTTATTTTGAAACTGTACATCAGAATGTCCTGATTCTCTCTGAGTGACTAGGTGGGGTGTCCTGCTATCACCCTGGAGTGAGATGAGTCTTTGATACTGGAGAGATTTTGTTTTATTCTCATCTAAACAGAGAGGGATGATAGCTCATAAATGAGATTTCAAAGGTCTTTTATTTTGAAACTCTACATCAGAATGTCCTGATTTTTTCTGAGTGACTTCATGGGGTGTCCTGCTATCACCATGGAGTTAGATGAGTCTTTGATACTGGACAGTGTTTGTTTTATTCCCATCTAAATACAGGGATGATAGGTCATATATGAGATTTCAAAGGTATTTTATTTTGAAACTGTACATCAGAATGTCCTGATTTTTTCTGAGTGACTAGGTGGGGTGTCCTGCTATCACCCTGGAGTGAGATGAGTCTTTGATACTGGACAGTTTTGTTTTATTCTCATCTAAACAGAGAGGGATGATAGCTCATATATGAGATTTCAAAGGTCTTTTATTTTGAAACTGTACATCAGAATGTCCTGATTTTTTCTGAGTGACTAGGTGGGGTGTCCTGCTATCACCCTGGAGTGAGATGCGTCTTTGATACTGGACAGTCTTTGTTTTATTCTCATCTACAAATAGGGATGATAGCTCATACAATAGAGATTTCAAAGGTATTTTATTTTGAAACTCTACATCAGAATGTCCTGATTTTTTCTGAATGACTAGGTGGGGTGTCCTGCTATCACCCTGGAGTGAGATGAGTCTTTGATACTGGACAGTTTTGTTTTATTCTCATCTAAACAGAGAGGGATGATAGCTCATATATGAGATTTCAAAGGTCTTTTATTTTGAAACTGTACATCAGAATGTCCTGATTTTTTCTGAGTGACTATGTGGCGTGTCCTGCTATCACCCTGGAGTTAGATGCGTCTTTGATACTGGACAGTTTTTGTTTTATTCTCATCTAAAAACAGGGATGATAGCTCATACAATAGAGATTTCAAAGGTCTTTTATTTTGAAACTGTACATCAGAATGTCCTGATTCTCCCTGAGTGACTAGGTGGGGTGTCCTGCTATCACCCTGGAGTGAGATGAGTCTTTGATATTGGACAGTATTTGTTTTATTCTCATCTAAAAACAGGGATGATAGCTCATGCAATAGAGATTTCAAAGGTCTTTTATTTTGAAACTCTACATCAGAAAGTCCTGATTCTCCCTGAGTGACTAGGTGGGGTGTCCTGCTATCACCCTGAAGGGAAATAAGTATTTGATACTGGACAGTTATTGTTTTATTCTCATCTAAAAAATGGGATGATAGCTCATATATGAGAATTCAAAGGTATTTTATTTTGAAACTCTACATCAGAATGTCCTGATTTTTTCTGAGTGACTAGATGGGGTGTCCTGCTATCACTCTGGAATGAGATGAGTCTTTGATACTGGAGAGTTTTTGTTTTATTCTCATCTAAACAGAGAGGGATGATAGCTCATATATGAGATTTCAAAGGTCTTTTATTTTGAAAGTCTACATCAGAATGTCCTGATTTTTTCTGAGTGACTAGGTGGGGTGTCCTGCTATCACCCTGGAGTTTGATGAGTCTTTGATATTGGACAGTTATTGTTTTATTCTCATCTAAAAACAGGGATGATAGCTCATATATGAGACTTCAAAGGTATTTTATTTTGAAACTGTACATCAGAATGTCCTGATTCTCCCTGAGTGACTAGGTGGGGTGTCCTGTTATAACCCTGAAGGGAAATGAGTATTTGATACTGGACAGTTTTTGTTTTATTCTTATCTAAATACAGAGGGATGATAGCTCATATATGAGATTTCAAAGGTCTTTTATTTTGAAACTGTACATCAGAATGTCCTGATTCTCCCTGAGTGACTAGGTGGGGTTTCATGCTATCACCCTGGAGTGAGATGAGTCTTTGATACTGGACAGTTTTTGTTTTATTCTCATCTAAATACAGGGATGATAGCTAATACAATAGAGATTTCAAAAATATTTTATTTTGAAACTCTACATCAGAATGTCCTGATTTTTTCTCAGTGACTAGATGGGATGTCCTGCTATCACCCTGGAGTGAGATGAGTCTTTGATACTGGACAGTTTTTGTTTTATTCTCATCTAAAAACAGGGATGATAGCTAATACAATAGAAATTTCAAAAATATTTTATTTTGAAACTCTACATCAGAATGTCCTGATTTTTTCTCAGTGACTAGATGGGATGTCCTGCTATCACCCTGGAGTGAGATGAGTCTTTGATACTGGAGAGATTTTGTTTTATTCTCATCTAAACAGAGAGGGATGATAGCTCATATATGAGATTTCAAAGGTCTTTTATTTTGAAACTCTACATCAGAATGTCCTGATTTTTTTCTGAGTGACTTCATGGGGTGTCCTGCTATCACCATGGAGTTAGATGAGTCTTTGATACTGGACAGTGTTTGTTTTATTCCCATCTAAATACAGGGATGATAGGTCATATATGAGATTTCAAAGGTATTTTATTTTGAAACTCTAAATCAGAATGTCCTGATTTTTTCTGAGTGACTAGGTGGGGTGTCCTGCTATCACCCTGGAGTGAGATGCGTCTTTGATACTGGACAATCTTTGTTTTATTCTCATCTAAAAATAGGGATGATAGCTCATACAATAGAGATTTCAAAGGTATTTTATTTTGAAACTCTACATCAGAATGTCCTGATTCTTTTCTCAGTGACTAGATGGGGTGTCCTGCTATCACCCTGAAGTGAGATGAGTCTTTGATACTGGAGAGATTTTGTTTTATTCTCATCTAAACAGAGAGGGATGATAGCTCATATATGAGATTTCAAAGGTCTTTTATTTTGAAACTCTACATCAGAATGTCCTGATTCTCCCTGAGTGACTAGGTGGGGTGTCCTGCTATCACCCTGGAGTGAGATGAGTCTTTGATACTGGACAGTTTTTGTTTTATTCTCATCTAAAAACAGGGATGATAGCTAATACAATAGAGATTTCAAAAATATTTTATTTTGAAACTCTACATCAGAATGTCCTGATTCTTTTCTCAGTGACTAGATGGGGTGTCCTGCTATCACCCTGAAGTGAGATGAGTCTTTGATACTGGAGAGATTTTGTTTTATTCTCATCTAAACAGAGAGGGATGATAGCTCATATATGAGATTTCAAAGGTCTTTTATTTTGAAACTCTACATCAGAATGTCCTGATTCTCCCTGAGTGACTAGGTGGGGTGTCCTGCTATCACCCTGGAGTGAGATGCGTCTTTGATACTGGACAGTCTTTGTTTTATTCTCATCTAAAAATAGGGATGATAGCTCATACAATAGAGATTTCAAAGGTATTTTATTTTGAAACTCTACATCAGAATGTCCTGATTTTTTCTGAATGACTAGGTGGGGTGTCCTGCTATCACCCTGGAGTTAGATGAGTCTTTGATACTGGACAGTGTTTGTTTCATTCTCATCTAAAAACAGGGATGATAGCTCATGCAATAGAGATTTCAAAGGTCTTTTATTTTGAAACTGTACATCAGAATGTCCTGATTCTCCCTGAGTGACTAGGTGGGGTGTCCTGCTATCACCCTGAAGGGAAATAAGTATTTGATACTGGACAGTTATTGTTTTATTCTCATCTAAAAAATGGGATGATAGCTCATATATGAGAATTCAAAGGTATTTTATTTTGAAAGTCTACATCAGAATGTCCTGATTTTTTCTGAATGACTAGGTGGGGTGTCCTGCTATCACCCTGGAGTTTGATGAGTCTTTGATATTGGACAGTTATTGTTTTATTCTCATCTAAAAACAGGGATGATAGCTCATATATGAGACTTCAAAGGTATTTTATTTTGAAACTGTACATCAGAATGTCCTGATTTTTTCTGAGTGACTAGATGGGGTTTCCTGCTATCACCCTGGAGTGAGATGAGTCTTTGATACTGGACAGTTTTTGTTTTATTCTCGTCTAAAAACAGGGATGATAGCTCATGCAATAGAGATTTCAAAGGTCTTTTATTTTGAAACTGTACATCAGAATGTCCTGATTCTCCCTGAGTGACTAGGTGGGGTTTCCTGCTATCACCCTGGAGTGAGATGAGTTTTTGATATTGGAAAGTATTTGTTTTATTCTCATCTAAATACAGGGATGATAGCTCATATATGAGAATTCAAAGGTATTTTATTTTGAAACTCTACATCAGAATGTCCTGATTTTTTCGGAGTGACTAGAAAGGGTGTCCTGCTATCACCCTGGAGTGAGATGCGTCTTTGATACTGGACAGTTTTTGTTTTATTCTCATCTAAAAACAGGGATGATAGCTCATACAATAGAGATTTCAAAGGTATTTTATTTTGAAACTCTACATCAGAATGTCCTGATTTTTTCTGAGTGACTAGAAGGGGTGTCCTGCTATCACCCTGGAGTGAGATGAGTCTTTGATACTAGACAGTGTTTGTTTTATTCTCATCTAAAAACAGGGATGATAGCTCATACAATAGAGATTTCAAAGGTATTTTATTTTGAAACTGTACATCAGAATATCCTGATTCTCCCTGAGTGACTAGGTGGGATGTCCTGCTATCACCCTGGAGTGAGATGAGTCTTTGATATTGGACAGTATTTGTTTTATTCTCATCTAAAAACAGGGATGATAGCTCATGCAATAGAGATTTCAAAGGTCTTTTATTTTGAAACTCTACATCAGAAAGTCCTGATTCTCCCTGAGTGACTAGGTGGGGTGTCCTGTTATCACCCTGAAGGGATATTAGTATTTGATACTGGACAGTTATTGTTTTATTCTCATCTAAAAAATGGGATGATAGCTCATATATGAGATTTCAAAGGTCTTTTATTTTGAAAGTCTACATCAGAATGTCCTGATTTTTTCTGAGTGACTAGATGGGGTGTCCTGCTATCACCATGGAGTTAGATGAGTCTTTGATACTGGACAGTGTTTGTTTTATTCCCATCTAAAAACAGGGATGATAGCTCATATATGAGACTTCAAAGGTATTTTATTTTGAAACTCTAAATCAGAATGTCCTGATTCTCCCTGAGTGACTAGGTGGGGTGTCCTGCTATCACCCTGGAGTTTGATGAGTCTTTGATATTGGACAGTTATTGTTTTATTCTCATCTAAAAACAGGGATGATAGCTCATATATGAGACTTCAAAGGTATTTTATTTTGAAACTGTACATCAGAATGTCCTGATTTTTTCTGAGTGACTAGATGGGGTTTCCTGCTATCACCCTGGAGTGAGATGAGTCTTTGATACTGGACAGTTTTTGTTGTATTCTCATCTAAAAACAGGGATGATAGCTCATGCAATAGAGATTTCAAAGGTCTTTTATTTTGAAACTGTACATCAGAATGTCCTGATTCTCCCTGAGTGACTAGGTGGGGTTTCCTGCTATCACCCTGGAGTTAGATGAGATTTTGATATTGGACATTATTTGTTTTATTCTTATCTAAATACAGAGGGATGATAGCTCATATATGAGATTTCAAAGGTCTTTTATTTTGAAACTGTACATAAGAATGTCCTGATTCTCCCTGAGTGACTAGGTGGGGTTTCATGCTATCACCCTGGAGTGAGATGAGTCTTTGATACTGGACAGTTTTTGTTTTATTCTCATCTAAAAACAGGGATGATAGCTAATACAATAGAGATTTCAAAAATATTTTATTTTGAAACTCTACATCAGAATGTCCTGATTCTTTTCTCAGTGACTAGATGGGGTGTCCTGCTATCACCATGGAGTGAGATGAGTCTTTGATACTGGACAGTTTTTGTTTTATTCTCATCTAAAAACAGGGATGATAGCTAATACAATAGAGATTTCAAAAATATTTTATTTTGAAACTCTACATCAGAATGTCCTGATTCTTTTCTCAGTGACTAGATGGGGTGTCCTGCTATCACCCTGAAGTGAGATGAGTCTTTGATACTGGAGAGATTTTGTTTTATTCTCATCTCAACAGAGAGGGATGATAGCTCATATATGAGATTTCAAAGGTCTTTTATTTTGAAACTCTACATCAGAATGTCCTGATTCTCCCTGAGAGACTAGGTGGGGTGTCCTGCTATCATCCTGGAGTGAGATGCGTCTTTGATACTGCACAGTTTTTCTTTTATTATCATCTAAAAACAGGGATGATAGCTCATACAATAGAGATTTCAAATGTATTTTATTTTGAAACTCTACATCAGAATGTCCTGATTCTCCCTGAGTGACTAGGTGGGGTGTCCTGCTATCACCCTGGAGTGAGATGAGTCGTTGATACTGGACAGTGTTTGTTTTATTCCCATCTAAATACAGGGATGATAGGTCATATATGAGATTTCAAAGGTATTTTATTTTGAAACTCTAAATCAGAATGTCCTGATTTTTTCTGAGTGACTAGGTGGGGTGTCCTGCTATCACCCTGGAGTGAGATGCGTCTTTGATACTGGACAGTCTTTGTTTTATTCTCATCTAAAAATAGGGATGATAGCTCATACAATAGAGATTTCAAAGGTATTTTATTTTGAAACTGTACATCAGAATGTCCTGATTTTTTCTGAGTGACTAGGTGGGGTGTCCTGCTATCACCCTGGAGTGAGATGAGTCTTTGATACTGGACAGTTTTGTTTTATTCTCATCTAAACAGAGAGGGATGATAGCTCATATATGAGATTTCAAAGGTCTTTTATTTTGAAACTGTACATCAGAATGTCCTGATTTTTTCTGAGTGACTAGGTGGGGTGTCCTGCTATCACCCTGGAGTGAGATGCGTCTTTGATACTGGACAGTATTTGTTTTATTCTCATCTAAAAACAGGGATGATAGCTCATGCAATAGAGATTTCAAAGGTCTTTTATTTTGAAACTCTACATCAGAAAGTCCTGATTCTCCCTGAGTGACTAGGTGGGGTGTCCTGTTATCACCCTGAAGGGAAATTAGTATTTGATACTGGACAGTTATTGTTTTATTCTCATCTAAAAAATGGGATGATAGCTCATATATGAGATTTCAAAGGTCTTTTATTTTGAAAGTCTACATCAGAATGTCCTGATTTTTTCTGAGTGACTAGATGGGGTGTCCTGCTATCACCATGGAGTTAGATGAGTCTTTGATACTGGACAGTTTTTGTTGTATTCTCATCTAAAAACAGGGATGATAGCTCATGCAATAGAGATTTCAAAGGTCTTTTATTTTGAAACTGTACATCAGAATGTCCTGATTCTCCCTGAGTGACTAGGTGGGGTTTCCTGCTATCACCCTGGAGTTAGATGAGATTTTGATATTGGACATTATTTGTTTTATTCTTATCTAAATACAGAGGGATGATAGCTCATATATGAGATTTCAAAGGTCTTTTATTTTGAAACTGTACATAAGAATGTCCTGATTCTCCCTGAGTGACTAGGTGGGGTTTCATGCTATCACCCTGGAGTGAGATGAGTCTTTGATACTGGACAGTTTTTGTTTTATTCTCATCTAAAAACAGGGATGATAGCTAATACAATAGAGATTTCAAAAATATTTTATTTTGAAACTCTACATCAGAATGTCCTGATTTTTTCTCAGTGACTAGATGGGGTGTCCTGCTATCACCCTGGAGTGAGATGAGTCTTTGATACTGGACAGTTTTTGTTTTATTCTCATCTAAAAACAGGGATGATAGCTAATACAATAGAGATTTCAAAAATATTTTATTTTGAAACTCTACATCAGAATGTCCTGATTCTTTTCTCAGTGACTAGATGGGGTGTCCTGCTATCACCATGGAGTTAGATGAGTCTTTGATACTGGACAGTGTTTGTTTTATTCCCATCTAAATACAGGGATGATAGGTCATATATGAGATTTCAAAGGTATTTTATTTTGAAACTCTAAATCAGAATGTCCTGATTTTTTCTGAGTGACTAGGTGGGGTGTCCTGCTATCACCCTGAAGGAAAATAAGTATTTGATACTGGACAGTTATTGTTTTATTCTCATCTAAACAGAGAGTGATGATAGCTCATATATGAGATGTCAAAGGTCTTTTATTTTGAAACTCTACATCAGAAAGTCCTGATTCTCCCTGAGTGACTAGGTGGGGTGTCCTGTTATAACCCTGAAGGGAAATGAGTATTTGATACTGGACAGTTTTTGTTTTATTCTTATCTAAATACAGAGGGATGATAGCTCATATATGAGATTTCAAAGGTCTTTTATTTTGAAACTGTACATCAGAATGTCCTGATTCTCCCTGAGTAACTAGGTGGGGTGTCCTGCTATCACCCTGGAGTGAGATGAGTCTTTGATACTGGACAGTTTTGTTGTATTCTCATCTAAACAGAGAGGGATGATAGCTCATATATGAGATTTCAAAGGTCTTTTATTTTGAAACTGTACATCAGAATGTCCTGATTTTTTCTGAGTGACTATGTGGCGTGTCCTGCTATCACCCTGGAGTGAGATCAGTCTTTGATACTTGAGAGTTTTTGTTTTATTCTCATCTAAACAGAGAGGGATTATAGCTCATATATGAGATTTCAAAGGTCTTTTATTTTGAAACTCTATATCAGAATGTCCTGATTCTCCCTGAGTGACTAGGTGGGGTGTCCTGCTAGCACCCTGGAGTGAGATGCGTCTTTGATACTGGACAGTTTTTGTTTTATTCTCATCTAAAAACAGGGATGATAGCTCATACAATAGAGATTTCAAATGTATTTTATTTTGAAACTCTACATCAGAATGTCCTGATTTTTTTCTGAGTGACTAGATGGGGTTTCCTGCTATCACCCTGGAGTGAGATGAGTCTTTGATACTGGACAGTTTTTGTTTTATTCTCATCTAAAAACAGGGATGATAGCTCATGCAATAGAGATTTCAAAGGTCTTTTATTTTGAAACTGTACATCAGAATGTCCTGATTCTCCCTGAGTGACTAGGTGGGGTGTCCTGCCATCACCCTGGAGTGATATGAGTCTTTGATATTGGACAGTTATTGTTTTATTCTCATCTAAAAACAGGGATGATAGCTCATATATGAGACTTCAAAGGTATTTTATTTTGAAACTCTACATCAGAATGTCCTGATTTTTTCGGAGTGACTAGAAAGGGTGTCCTGCTATCACCATGGAGTGAGATGAGTCTTTGATACTGGACAGTCTTTGTTTTATTCTCATCTAAAAACAGGGATGATAGCTCATACAATAGAGATGTCAAAGGTCTTTTATTTTGAAACTCTACATCAGAAAGTCCTGATTCTCCCTGAGTGACTAGGTGGGGTGTCCTGTTATAACCCTGAAGGGAAATGAGTATTTGATACTGGACAGTTTTTGTTTTATTCCCATCTAAATACAGGGATGATAGCTCATATATGAGATTTCAAAGGTATTTTATTTTGAAACTCTACATCAGAATGTCCTGATTTTTTCTTAGTGACTATGTGGCGTGTCCTGCTATCACCCTGGAGTTAGATCAGTCTTTGATACTTGAGAGTTTTTGTTTTATTCTCATCGAAACAGAGAGGGATTATAGCTCATATATGAGATTTCAAAGGTCTTTTATTTTGAAACTCTACATCAGAATGTCCTGATTCTCCCTGAGTGACTAGGTGGGGTGTCCTGCTATCACCCTGGAGTGAGATGCGTCTTTGATACTGGACAGTATTTGTTTTATTCTCATCTAAAAACAGAGATGATAGCTCATATATGAGAATTCAAAGGTATTTTATTTTGAAACTCTACATCAGAATGTCCTGATTTTTTCGGAGTGACTAGAAAGGGTGTCCTGCTATCACCATGCAGTGAGATGAGCCTTTGATACTGGACAGTCTTTGTTTTATTCTCATCTAAAAACAGGGATGATAGCTCATACAATAGAGATTTCAAAGGTCTTTTATTTTGAAACTCTACATCAGAAAGTCCTGATTCTCACTGAGTGACTAGGTGGGGTGTCCTGTTATAACCCTGAAGGGAAATGAGTATTTGATACTGGACAGTTTTTGTTTTATTCTTATCTAAATACAGAGGGATGATAGCTCATATATGAGATTTCAAAGGTCTTTTATTTTGAAACTGTACATCAGAATGTCCTGATTCTCCCTGAGTGACTAGGTGGGGTTTCATGCTATCACCCTGGAGTGAGATGAGTATTTGATACTGGACAGTTTTTGTTTTATTCTTATCTAAATACAGAGGGATGATAGCTCATATATGAGATTTCAAAAATATTTTATTTTGAAACTCTAAATCAGAATGTCCTGATTTTTTCTCAGTGACTAGATGGGGTGTCCTGCTATCACCCTGGAGTGAGATGAGTCTTTGATACTGGACAGTTTTTGTTTTATTCTCATCTAAAAACAGGGATGATAGCTAATACAATAGAAATTTCAAAAATATTTTATTTTGAAACTCTACATCAGAATGTCCTGATTTTTTCTCAGTGACTAGATGGGATGTCCTGCTATCACCCTGGAGTAAGATGAGTCTTTGATACTGGAGAGATTGTGTTTTATTCTCATCTAAACATAGAGGGATGATAGCTCATATATGAGATTTCAAAGGTCTTTTATTTTGCAACTCTACATCAGAATGTCCTGATTTTTTCTGAGTGACTTCATGGGGTGTCCTGCTATCACCATGGAGTTAGATGAGTCTTTGATACTGGACAGTGTTTGTTGTATTCCCATCTAAATACAGGGATGATAGGTCATATATGAGATTTCAAAGGTATTTTATTTTGAAACTCTAAATCAGAATGTCCTGATTTTTTCTGAGTGACTAGGTGGGGTGTCCTGCTATCACCCTGGAGTGAGATGAGTCTTTGATACTGGACAGTTTTGTTTTATTCTCATCTAAACAGAGAGGGATGATAGCTCATATATGAGATTTCAAAGGTCTTTTATTTTGAAACTGTACATCAGAATGTCCTGATTTCTTCTGAGTGACTATGTGGCGTGTCCTGCTATCACCCTGGAGTGAGATGCGTCTTTGATACTGGACAGTTTTTGTTTTATTCTCATCTAAAAACAGGGATGATAGCTAATACAATAGAGATTTCAAATGTATTTTATTTTGAAACTCTACATCAGAATGTCCTGATTTTTTCTGAGTGACTAGGTGGGGTGTCCTGCTATCACCCTGGAGTAAGATGCGTCTTTGATACTGGACAGTCTTTGTTTTATTATCATCTAAAAATAGGGATGATAGCTCATACAATAGAGATTTCAAAGGTATTTTATTTTGAAACTGTACATCAGAATGTCCTGATTTTTTCTGATTGACTAGGTGGGGTGTCCTGCTATCACCCTGGAGTTAGATCAGTCTTTGATACTTGAGAGTTTTTGTTTTATTCTCATCTAAACAGAGAGGGATTATAGCTCATATATGAGATTTCAAAGGTCTTTTATTTTGAAACTCTACATCAGAATGTCCTGATTCTCCCTGAGTGACTAGGTGGGGTGTCCTGCTATCACCCTGGAGTGAGATGAGTCTTTGATACTGGACAGTCTTTGTTTTATTCTCATCTAAAAACAGAGATGATAGCTCATACAATAGAGATTTCAAAGGTCTTTTATTTTGAAACTCTACATCAGAAAGTCCTGATTCTCCCTGAGTGACTAGGTGGGGTGTCCTGTTATAACCCTGAAGGGAAATGAGTATTTGATACTGGACATTTTTTGTTATATTCTTATCTAAATACAGAGGGATGATAGCTCATATATGAGATTTCAAAGGTATTTTATTTTGAAACTCTACATCAGAATGTCCTGAATTTTTCTCAGTGACTAGATGGGGTGTCCTGCTATCACCCTGGAGTGAGATGAGTCTTTGATACTGGACAGTTTTTGTTTTATTCTCATCTAAAAATAGGGATGATAGCTCATACAATAGAGATTTCAAAGGTATTTTATTTTGAAACTCTAAATCAGAATGTCCTGATTTTTTCTGAGTGACTAGGTGGGGTGTCCTGCTATCACCCTGGAGTGAGATGAGTCTTTGATACTGGACAGTTTTGTTTTATTCTCATCTAAACAGAGAGGGATGATAGCTCATATATGAGATTTCAAAGGTCTTTTATTTTGAAACTGTACATCAGAATGTCCTGATTTTTTCTTAGTGACTATGTGGAGTGTCCTGCTATCACCCTGGAGTTAGATCATTCTTTGATACTTGAGAGTTTTTGTTTTATTCTCATCTAAACAGAGAGGGATTATAGCTCATATATGAGATTTCAAAGGTCTTTTATTTTGAAACTCTACATCAGAATGTCCTGATGTTTTCTGAGTGACTAGATGGGGTGTCCTGCTATCACCCTGGAGTGAGATGAGTCTTTGATACTGGACAGTTTTTGTTTTATTCTCATCTAAAAACAAGGATGATAGCTCATGCAATAGAGATTTCAAAGGTCTTTTATTTTGAAACTGTACATCAGAATGTCCTGATTCTCCCTGAGTGACTAGGTGGGGTGTCATGCTATCACCCTGGAGTGAGATGAGTTTTTGATACTGGACAGTTATTGTTTTATTCTCATCTAAACAGAGAGGGATGATAGCTCATATATGAGATTTCAAAGGTCTTTTATTTTGAAACTCTACATCAGAATGTCCTGATTTTTTCTGAGTGACTATATGGGGTGTCTTGCTATCACCCTGGAGTGAGATGAGTCTTTGATACTGGACAGTTCTTGTTTTATTCTCATCTAAAAACAGGGATGATAGCTAATACAATAGAGATTTCAAAAATATTTTATTTTGAAACTCTACATCAGAATGTCCTGATTTTTTCTCAGTGACTAGATGGGGTGTCCTGCTATCACCCTGGAGTGAGATGAGTCTTTGATACTGGAGAGATTTTGTTTTATTCTCATCTAAACAGAGAGGGATGATAGCTCATATATGAGATTTCAAAGGTCTTTTATTTTGAAACTCTACATCACAATGTCCTGATTTTTTCTGAGTGACTTGATGGGGTGTCCTGCTATCACCATGGAGTTAGATGAGTCTTTGATACTGGACAGTGTTTGTTTTATTCCCATCTAAAAACAGGGATGATAGCTCATATATGAGATTTCAAAGGTATTTTATTTTGAAACTCTACATCAGAATGTCCTGATTTTTTCTGAGTAACTAGGTGGGGTGTCCTGCTATCACCCTGGAGTGAGATGAGTCTTTGATACTGGACAGTTTTGTTTTATTCTCATCTAAACAGAGAGGGATGATAGCTCATATATGAGATTTCAAAGGTCTTTTATTTTGAAACTGTACATCAGAATGTCCTGATTTTTTCTGAGTGACTATGTGGCGTGTCCTGCTATCACCCTGGAGTGAGATCAGTCTTTGATACTTGAGAGTTTTTGTTTTATTCTCATCTAAACAGAGAGGGATTATAGCTCATATATGAGATTTCAAAGGTCTTTTATTTTGAAACTCTACATCAGAATGTCCTGATTCTCCCTGAGTGACTAGGTGGGGTGTCCTGCTATCACCCTGGAGTGAGATGAGTCTTTGATACTGGACAGTTTTTGTTTTATTCTCATCTAAAAACAGGGATGATAGCTCATACAATAGAGATTTCAAAGGTCTTTTATTTTGAAACTCTACATCAGAAAGTCCTGATTCTCCCTGAGTGACTAGGTGGGGTGTCCTGTTATCACCCTGAAGGGAAATGAGTATGTGATACTGGACAGTGTTTGTTTTATTCTTATCTAAATACAGAGGGATGATAGCTCATATATGAGATTTCAAAGGTCTTTTATTTTGAAACTCTACATCAGAATGTCCTGATTTTTTCTGAGTGACTAGATGGGGTGTCCTGCTATCACCATGGAGTTAGATGAGTCTTTGATACTGGACAGTGTTTGTTTTATTCCCATCTAAAAACAGGGATGATAGCTCATATATGAGATTTCAAAGGTATTTTATTTTGAAACTCTAAATCAGAATGTCCTGATTTTTTGTGAGTGACTAGGTGGGGTGTCCTGCTATCACCCTGGAGTGAGATGCGTCTTTGATACTGGACAGTCTTTGTTTTATTCTCATCTAAAAATAGGGATGATAGCTCATACAATAGAGATTTCAAAGGTATTTTATTTTGAAACTCTACATCAGAATGTCCTGATTTTTTCTGAGTGACTAGGTGGGGTGTCCTGCTTTCACCCTGGAGTGAGATGAGTCTTTGATACTGGACAGTTTTTGTTTTATTCTCATCTAAAAACAGGGATGATAGCTCATGCAATAGAGATTTCAAAGGTCTTTTATTTTGAAACTGTACATCAGAATGTCCTGATTCTCCCTGAGTGACTATGTGGGGTGTCCTGCTATCACCCTGGAGTGAGATGAGTCTTTGATATTGGACAGTATTTGTTTTATTCTCATCTAAAAACAGGGATGATAGCTCATGCAATAGAGATTTCAAAGGTCTTTTATTTTGAAACTCTACATCAGAAAGTCCTGATTCTCCCTGAGTGACTAGGTGGGGTGTCCTGTTATCACCCAGAAGGAAAATGAGTATTTGATACTGGATAGTGTTTGTTTTATTTGTATCTAAATAAAGAGGGATGATAGCTCATATATGAGATTTCAAAGGTCTTTTATTTTGAAACTCTACATCAGAATGTCCTGATTCTCCCTGAGTGACTAGGTGGGGTGTCATGCTATCACCCTGGAGTGAGATGAGTTTTTGATACTGGACAGTTATTGTTTTATTCTCATCTAAATAATGGGATGATAGCTCATATATGAGAATTCAAAGGTATTTTATTTTGGAACTCTACATCAGAATGTCCAGATTTTTTCTGAGTGACTAGATGGGGTGTCCTGCTATCACCCTGGAGTGAGATGAGTCTTTGATACTGGAGAGTTTTTGTTTTATTCTCATCTAAACAGAGAGGGATGATAGCTCATATATGAGATTTCAAAGGTCTTTTATTTTGAAACTCTACATCAGAATGTCCTGATTTTTTCGGAGTGACTAGATGGGGTGTCCTGCTAACACCATGGAGTTAGATGAGTCTTTGATACTAGACAGTGTTTGTTTTATTCCCATCTAAAAACAGGGATGATAGCTCATATATGAGACTTCAAAGGTATTTTATTTTGAAACTCTACATCAGAATGTCCTGATTTTTTCGGAGTGACTAGAAAGGGTGTCCTGCTATCACCATGGAGTGAGATGAGTCTTTGATACTGGACAGTCTTTGTTTTATTCTCATCTAAAAACAGGGATGATAGCTCATACAATAGAGATTTCAAAGGTCTTTTATTTTGAAACTCTACATCAGAAAGGCCTGATTCTCCCTGAGTGACTAGGTGGGGTGTCCTGTTATAACCCTGAAGGGAAATGAGTATTTGATACTGGACAGTTTTTGTTTTATTCTCATCTAAAAACAGGGATGATAGCTCATATATGAGATTTCAAAGGTCTTTTATTTTGAAACTCTACATCAGAATGTCCTGATTTTTTCTCAGTGACTAGGTGGGGTGTCCTGCTATCACCCTGGAGTGAGATGAGTTTTTGATACTGGACAGTTATTGATTTATTCTCATCTAAAAAATGTGATGATAGCTCATATATGAGAATTCAAAGGTATTTTATTTTGAAACTCTACATCAGAATGTCCTGAATTTTTCTGAGTGACTAGATTGGGTGTCCTGCTATCACCCTGGAGTGAGATGAGTCTTTGATACTGGAGAGTTTTTGTTTTATTCTCATCTAAACAGAGAGGGATGATAGCTCATATATGAGATTTCAAAGGTCTTTTATTTTGAAACTCTACATCAGAATGTTCTGATTTTTTCTGAGTGACTAGATGGGGTGTCCTGCTATCACCATGGAGTTAGATGAGTCTTTGATACTGGACAGTGTTTGTTTTATTCCCATCTAAAAACAGGGATGATAGCTCATATATGAGACTTCAAAGGTATTTTATTTTGAAACTCTAAATCAGAATGTCCTGATTCTCCCTGAGTGACTACGTGGGGTGTCCTGCTATCAACCTGGAGTGAGATTCGTCTTTGATACTGGACAGTTATTGTTTTATTCTCACCTAAAAACAGGGATGATAGCTCATACAATAGAGATTTCAAAGGTATTTTATTTTGAAACTCTACATCAGAATGTCCTGATTTTTTCTGAGTGACTAGGTGGGGTGTCCTGTTATCACCCTGGAGTTTGATGAGTCTTTGATATTGGACAGTTATTGTTTTATTCTCATCTAAAAACAGGGATGATAGCTCATATATGAGACTTCAAACGTATTTTATTTTGAAACTGTACATCAGAATGTCCTGATTTTTTCTGAGTGACTAGATGGGGTTTCCTGCTATCACCCTGGAGTGAGATGAGTTTTTGATATTGGACAGTATTTGTTTTATTCTCATCTAAAAACAGGGATGATAGCTCATATATGAGAATTCAAAGGTATTTTATTTTGAAACTCTACATCAGAATGTCCTGATCTTTTCGGAGTGACTAGAAAGGGTGTCCTGCTATCACCATGGAGTGAGATGAGTCTTTGATACTGAACAGTCTTTGTTTTATTCTCATCTAAAAACAGAGATGATAGCTCATACAATAGAGATTTCAAAGGTCTTTTATTTTGAAACTCTCCATCAGAAAGTCCTGATTCTCCCTGAGTGACTAGGTGGGGTTTCATGCTATCACCCTGCAGTGAGATGAGTCTTTGATACTGGACAGTTTTTGTTTTATTCTCATCTAAACAGAGAGGGATGATAGCTCATATATGAGATTTCAAAGGTCTTTTATTTTGAAACTGTACATCAGAATGTCCTGATTCTCACTGAGTGACTAGGTGGGGTTTCATGCTATCACCCTGCAGTGAGATGAGTCTTTGATACTGGACAGTTTTTGTTTTATTCTCATCTAAAAACAGGGATGATAGCTAATACAATAGAGATTTCAAAAATATTTTAATTTGAAACTCTACATCAGAATGTCCTGATTTTTTCTCAGTGACTAGATGGGGTGTCCTGCTATCACCCTGGAGTGAGATCAGTCTTTGATACTTGAGAGTTTTTGTTTTATTCTCATCTAAACAGAGAGGGATTATAGCTCATATATGAGATTTCAAAGGTCTTTTATTTTGAAACTCTACATCAGAATGTCCTGATTTTTTCTGAGTGACTAGGTGGGGTGTCCTGCTTTCACCCTGGAGTGAGATGAGTCTTTGATACTGGACAGTTTTTGTTTTATTCTCATCTAAAAACAGGGATGATAGCTCATGCAATAGAGATTTCAAAGGTATTTTATTTTGAAACTCTACATCAGAATGTCCTGATTTTTTCTGAGTGACTAGGTGGGGTGTCCTGCTTTCACCCTGGAGTGAGATGAGTCTTTGATACTGGACAGTTTTTGTTTTATTCTCATCTAAAAACAGGGATGATAGCTCATGCAATAGAGATTTCAAAGGTCTTTTATTTTGAAACTCTACATCAGAAAGTCCTGATTCTCCCTGAGTGACTAGGTGGGGTGTCCTGTTATCACCCAGAAGGAAAATGAGTATTTGATACTGGACAGTGTTTGTTTTATTTGTATCTAAATACAGAGGGATGATAGCTCATATATGAGATTTCAAAGGTCTTTTATTTTGAAACTCTACATCAGAATGTCCTGATTCTCCCTGAGTGACTAGGTGGGGTGTCATGCTATCACCCTGGAGTGAGATGAGTTTTTGATACTGGACAGTTATTGTTTTATTCTCATCTAAATAATGGGATGATAGCTCATATATGAGAATTCAAAGGTATTTTATTTTGAAACTCTACATCAGAATGTCCAGATTTTTTCTGAGTGACTAGATGGGGTGTCCTGCTATCACCCTGGAGTGAGATGAGTCTTTGATACTGGAGAGTTTTTGTTTTATTCTCATCTAAACAAAGAGGGATGATAGCTCATATATGAGATTTCAAAGGTCTTTTATTTTGAAAGTCTACATCAGAATGTCCTGATTTTTTCTGAGTGACTAGATGGGGTGTCCTGCTAACACCATGGAGTTAGATGAGTCTTTGATACTGGACAGTGTTTGTTTTATTCCCATCTAAAAACAGGGATGATAGCTCATATATGAGACTTCAAAGGTATTTTATTTTGAAACTGTACATCAGAATGTCCTGATTTTTTCGGAGTGACTAGAAAGGGTGTCCTGCTATCACCATGGAGTGAGATGAGTCTTTGATACTGGACAGTCTTTGTTTTATTCTCATCTAAAAACAGGGATGATAGCTCATACAATAGAGATTTCAAAGGTCTTTTATTTTGAAACTCTACATCAGAAAGTCCTGATTCTCCCTGAGTGACTAGGTGGGGTGTCCTGTTATAACCCTGAAGGGAAATGAGTATTTGATACTGGACAGTTTTTGTTTTATTCTTATCTAAATACAGAGGGATGATAGCTCATATATGAGATTTCAAAGGTCTTTTATTTTGAAACTGTACATCAGAATGTCCTGATTCTCCCTGAGTGACTAGGTAGGGTTTCATGCTATCACCCTGCAGTGAGATGAGTCTTTGATACTGGACAGTTTTTGTTTTATTCTCATCTAAAAACAGGGATGATAGCTAATACAATAGAGATTTCAAAAATATTTTATTTTGAAACTCTACATCAGAATGTCCTGATTTTTTCTCAGTGACTAGATGGGGTGTCCTGCTATCACCCTGGAGTGAGATGAGTCTTTGATACTGGACAGTTTTTGTTTTATTCTCATCTAAAAACAGGGATGATAGCTAATACAATAGAGATTTCAAAAATATTTTATTTTGAAACTCTACATCAGAATGTCCTGATTTTTTCTCATTGACTAGATGGGGTGTCCTGCTATCACCCTGGAGTGAGATGAGTCTTTGATACTGGAGATATTTTGTTTTATTCTCATCTAAACAGAGAGGGATGATAGCTCATATATGAGATTTCAAAGGTCTTTTATTTTGAAACTCTACATCACAATGTCCTGATTTTTTCTGAGTGACTTGATGGGGTGTCCTGCTATCACCATGGAGTTAGATGAGTCTTTGATACTGGACAGTCTTTGTTTTATTCCCAACTAAATACAGGGATGATAGCTCATATATGAGATTTCAAAGGTATTTTATTTTGAAACTCTAAATCAGAATGTCCTGATTTTTTCTGAGTAACTAGGTGGGGTGTCCTGCTATCACCCTGGAGTGAGATGCGTCTTTGATACTGGACAGTCTTTGTTTTATTCTCATCTAAAAACAGGGATGATAGCTCATACAATAGAGATGTCAAAGGTCTTTTATTTTGAAACACTACATCAGAATGTCCTGATGTTTTCTCAGTTCTCTAGGTGGGGTGTCCTGCTATCACCCTGGAGTGAGATGCGTCTTTGATACTGGAGAGTTTTTGTTTTATTCTCATCTAAACAGAGAGGGATGATAGCTCATATATGAGATTTCAAAGGTATTTTATTTTGGAACTCTACATCAGAATGTCCTGATTCTCCCTGAGTGACTAGGTGGGGTGTCCTGCTATCACCCTGGAGTGAGATGCGTCTTTGATACTGGACAGTTTTTGTTTTATTCTCATCTAAAAACAGGGATGATAGCTCATACAATAGAGATTTCAAATGTATTTTATTTTGAAACTCTACATCAGAATGTCCTGATTTTTTCTGAGTGACTAGATGGGGTGTCCTGCTATCACCCTGGAGTGAGATGAGTCTTTGATACTGGACAGTTTTTGTTTTATTCTCATCTAAAAACAGGGATGATAGCTCATGCAATAGAGATTTCAAAGGTCTTTTATTTTGAAACTCTACATCAGAATGTCCTGATTCTCCCTGAGTGACTAGGTGGGGTTTCCTGCTATCACCCTGGAGTGAGATGAGTTTTTGATATTGGACAGTATTTGTTTTATTCTAATCTAAAAACAGGGATGATAGCTCATATATGAGACTTCAAAGGTATTTTATTTTGAAACTCTAAATCAGAATGTCCTGATTTTTTGTGAGTGACTAGATGGGGTGTCCTGCTATCACCCTGGAGTGAGATGAGTCTTTGATACTGGACAGTCTTTGTTTTATTCTCATCTAAAAACAGAGATGATAGCTCATACAATAGATATTTCAAAGGTCTTTTATTTTGAAACTCTACATCAGAAAGTCCTGATTCTCCCTGAGTGACTAGGTGGGGTGTCCTGTTATAACCCTGAAGGGAAATGAGTATTTGATACTGGACAGTTTTTGTTTTATTCTTATCTAAATACAGAGGGATGATAGCTCATATATGAGATTTCAAAGGTATTTTATTTTGAAACTGTACATCGGAATGTCCTGATTTATTCTGAGTGACTAGGTGGGGTGTCCTGTTATCACCCTGGAGTTTGATGAGTCTTTGATATTGGACAGTTATTGTTTTATTATCATCTAAAAACAGGGATGATAGATCATATATGAGACTTCAAAGGTATTTTATTTTGAAACTGTAGATCAGAATGTCCTGATTTTTTCTGAGTGACTAGATGGGGTGTCCTGCTATCACCGTGGAGTGAGATGAGTCTTTGATACTGGACAGTTTTTGTTTTATTCTCATCTAAAAACAGGGAAGATAGCTCATGCAATAGAGATTTCAAAGGTCTTTTATTTTGAAACTGTACATCAGAATGTCCTGATTCTCCCGTAGTGACTAGGTGGGGTTTCCTGCTATCACCCTGGAGTGAGATGAGTTTTTGATATTGGACAGTATTTGTTTTATTCTCATCTAAAAACAGGGATGATAGCTCATATATGAGACTTCAAAGGTCTTTTATTTTGAAACTCTACATCAGAAAGTCCTGATTCTCCCTGAGTGACTAGGTGGGGTGTCCTGTTATAACCCTGAAGGGAAATGAGTATTTGATACTGGACATTTTTTGTTATATTCTTATCTAAATACAGAGGGATGATAGCTCATATGAGATTTCAAAGGTCTTTTATTTTGAAACTGTACATCAGAATGTCCTGATTCTCCCTGAGTGACTAGGTGGGGTTTCATGCTATCACCCTGCAGTGAGATGAGTCTTTGATACTGGAGATATTTTTGTTTTATTCTCATCTAAACAGAGAGGGATGATAGCTCATATATGAGATTTCAAAGGTCTTTTATTTTGAAACTCTAAATCAGAATGTCCTGATTTTTTCTGAGTGACTAGGTGGGGTGTCCTGCTATCACCCTGGAGTGAGATGCGTCTTTGATACTGGACAGTCTTTGTTTTATTCTCATCTAAATATAGGGATGATAGCTCATACAATAGAGATTTCAAATGTATTTTATTTTGAAACTCTAAATCAGAATGTCCTGATGTTTTCTGAGTGACTAGATGGGGTGTCCTGCTATCACCCTGGAGTGAGATGAGTCTTTGATACTGGACAGTTTTTGTTTTATTCTCATCTAAAAACAGGGATGATAGCTAATACAATAGAGATTTCAAAAATATTTTATTTTGAAACTCTACATCAGAATGTCCTGATTTTTTCTCATTGACTAGATGGGGTGTCCTGCTATCACCCTGGAGTGAGATGAGTCTTTGATACTGGAGATATTTTGTTTTATTCTCATCTAAACAGAGAGGGATGATAGCTCATATATGAGATTTCAAAGGTCTTTTATTTTGAAACTCTACATCACAATGTCCTGATTTTTTCTGAGTGACTTGATGGGGTGTCCTGCTATCACCATGGAGTTAGATGAGTCTTTGATACTGGACAGTCTTTGTTTTATTCCCAACTAAATACAGGGATGATAGCTCATATATGAGATTTCAAAGGTATTTTATTTTGAAACTCTAAATCAGAATGTCCTGATTTTTTCTGAGTAACTAGGTGGGGTGTCCTGCTATCACCCTGGAGTGAGATGCGTCTTTGATACTGGACAGTCTTTGTTTTATTCTCATCTAAAAACAGGGATGATAGCTCATACAATAGAGATGTCAAAGGTCTTTTATTTTGAAACACTACATCAGAATGTCCTGATGTTTTCTCAGTTCTCTAGGTGGGGTGTCCTGCTATCACCCTGGAGTGAGATGCGTCTTTGATACTGGAGAGTTTTTGTTTTATTCTCATCTAAACAGAGAGGGATGATAGCTCATATATGAGATTTCAAAGGTATTTTATTTTGGAACTCTACATCAGAATGTCCTGATTCTCCCTGAGTGACTAGATGGGGTGTCCTGCTATCACCCTGGAGTGAGATGAGTCTTTGATACTGGACAGTTTTTGTTTTATTCTCATCTAAAAACAGGGATGATAGCTCATGCAATAGAGATTTCAAAGGTCTTTTATTTTGAAACTCTACATCAGAATGTCCTGATTCTCCCTGAGTGACTAGGTGGGGTTTCCTGCTATCACCCTGGAGTGAGATGAGTTTTTGATATTGGACAGTATTTGTTTTATTCTAATCTAAAAACAGGGATGATAGCTCATATATGAGACTTCAAAGGTATTTTATTTTGAAACTCTACATCAGAATGTCCTGATTTTTTGTGAGTGACTAGATGGGGTGTCCTGCTATCACCCTGGAGTGAGATGAGTCTTTGATACTGGACAGTCTTTGTTTTGTTCTCATCTAAAAACAGAGATGATAGCTCATACAATAGATATTTCAAAGGTCTTTTATTTTGAAACTCTACATCAGAAAGTCCTGATTCTCCCTGAGTGACTAGGTGGGGTGTCCTGTTATAACCCTGAAGGGAAATGAGTATTTGATACTGGACAGTTTTTGTTTTATTCTTATCTAAATACAGAGGGATGATAGCTCATATATGAGATTTCAAAGGTATTTTATTTTGAAACTGTACATCGGAATGTCCTGATTTATTCTGAGTGACTAGGTGGGGTGTCCTGTTATCACCCTGGAGTTTGATGAGTCTTTGATATTGGACAGTTATTGTTTTATTATCATCTAAAAACAGGGATGATAGATCATATATGAGACTTCAAAGGTATTTTATTTTGAAACTGTAGATCAGAATGTCCTGATTTTTTCTGAGTGACTAGATGGGGTGTCCTGCGATCACCGTGGAGTGAGATGAGTCTTTGATACTGGACAGTTTTTGTTTTATTCTCATCTAAAAACAGGGAAGATAGCTCATGCAATAGAGATTTCAAAGGTCTTTTATTTTGAAACTGTACATCAGAATGTCCTGATTCTCCCGTAGTGACTAGGTGGGGTTTCCTGCTATCACCCTGGAGTGAGATGAGTTTTTGATATTGGACAGTATTTGTTTTATTCTCATCTAAAAACAGGGATGATAGCACATATATGAGACTTCAAAGGTCTTTTATTTTGAAACTCTACATCAGAAAGTCCTGATTCTCCCTGAGTGACTAGGTGAGGTGTCCTGTTATAACCCTGAAGGGAAATGAGTATTTGATACTGGACATTTTTTGTTATATTCTTATCTAAATACAGAGGGATGATAGCTCATATGAGATTTCAAAGGTCTTTTATTTTGAAACTGTACATCAGAATGTCCTGATTCTCCCTGAGTGACTAGGTGGGGTTTCATGCTATCACCCTGCAGTGAGATGAGTCTTTGATACTGGAGATATTTTTGTTTTATTCTCATCTAAACAGAGAGGGATGATAGCTCATATATGAGATTTCAAAGGTCTTTTATTTTGAAACTCTAAATCAGAATGTCCTGATTTTTTCTGAGTGACTAGGTGGGGTGTCCTGCTATCACCCTGGAGTGAGATGCGTCTTTGATACTGGACAGTCTTTGTTTTATTCTCATCTAAATATAGGGATGATAGCTCATACAATAGAGATTTCAAATGTATTTTATTTTGAAACTCTAAATCAGAATGTCCTGATGTTTTCTGAGTGACTAGATGGGGTGTCCTGCTATCACCCTGGAGTGAGATGAGTCTTTGATACTGGACAGTCTTTGTTTTATTCTCATCTAAAAACAGAGATGATAGCTCATACAATAGAGATTTCAAAGGTCTTTTATTTTGAAACTCTACATCAGAAAGTCCTGATTCTCCCTGAGTGACTAGGTGGGGTGTCCTGTTATAACCCTGAAGGGAAATGAGTATTTGATACTGGACAGTTTTTGTTTTATTCTTATCTAAATACAGAGGGATGATAGCTCATATATGAGATTTCAAAGGTCTTTTATTTTGAAACTGTACATCGGAATGTCCTGATTCTCACTGAGTGACTAGGTGGGGTTTCATGCTATCACCCTGCAGTGAGATGCGTCTTTGATACTGGACAGTTTTTGTTTTATTCTCATCTAAAAACAGGGATGATAGCTAATACAATAGAGATTTCAAAAATATTTTATTTTGAAACTCTACATCAGAATGTCCTGAATTTTTCTCAGTGACTAGATGGGGTGTCCTGCTATCACCCTGGAGTGAGATGAGTCTTTGATACTGGACAGTTTTGTTTTATTCTCATCTAAACAGAGAGGGATGATAGCTCATATATGAGATTTCAAAGGACTTTTATTTTGAAACTGTACATCAGAATGTCCTGATTTTTTCTGAGTGACTATGTGGCGTGTCCTGCTATCACCCTGGAGTGAGATCAGTCTTTGATACTTGAGAGTTTTAGTTTTATTCTCATCTAAACAGAGAGGGATTATAGCTCATATATGAGATTTCAAAGGTCTTTTATTTTGAAACTCTACATCAGAATGTCCTGATTTTTTCTGAGTGACTTGATGGGGTGTCCTGCTATCACCATGTAGTTAGATGAATCTTTGATACTGGACAGTGTTTGTTTTATTCCCATCTAAAAACAGGGATGATAGCTCATATATGAGATTTCAAAGGTATTTTATTTTGAAACTCTAAATCAGAATGTCCTGATTTTTTCTGAGTGACTAGATGGGGTGTCCTGCTATCACCATGGAGTGAGATGAGTCTTTGATACTGGACAGTCTTTGTTTTATTCTCATCTAAAAACAGAGATGATAGCTCATGCAATAGAGATTTCAAAGGTCTTTTATTTTGAAACTCTACATCAGAAAGTCCTGATTCTCCCTGAGTGACTAGGTGGGGTGTCCTGTTATAACCCTGAAGGGAAATGAGTCTTTGATACTGGACAGTTTTTGTTTTATTCTCATCTAAAAACAGGGATGATAGCTAATACAATAGAGATTTCAAAAATATTTTATTTTGAAACTCTACATCAGAATGTCCTGAATTTTTCTCAGTGACTAGATGGGGTGTCCTGCTATCACCCTGGGGTGATATGAGTCTTTGATACTGGACAGTTTTTGTTTTATTCTCATCTAAAAACAGGGATGATAGCTAATACAATAGAGATTTCAAAAATATTTTATTTTGAAACTATACATCAGAATGTCCTGATTTTTTCTCATTGACTAGATGGGGTGTCCTGCTATCACCCTGGAGTGAGATTCGTCTTTGATACTGGACAGTCTTTGTTTTATTCTCATCTAAAAATAGGGATGATAGCTCATATATGAGATTTCAAAGGACTTTTATTTTGAAACTGTACATCAGAATGTCCTGATTTTTTCTGAGTGACTATGTGGCGTGTCCTGCTATCACCCTGGAGTGAGATCAGTCTTTGATACTTGAGAGTTTTTGTTTTATTCTCATCTAAACAGAGAGGGATGAAATCTCATATATGAGATTTCAAAGGTCTTTTATTTTGAAACTCTACATCAGAAAGTCCTGATTCTCCCTGAGTGACTAGGTGGGGTGTCCTGTTATCACCCTGGAGTTTGATGAGTCTTTGATATTGGACAGTTATTGTTTTATTCTCATCTAAAAACAGGGATGATAGCTAATACAATAGAGATTTCAAAAATATTTTATTTTGAAACTCTACATCAGAATGTCCTGAATTTTTCTCAGTGACTAGATGGGGTGTCCTGCTATCACCCTGGAGTGAGATGAGTCTTTGATACTGGACAGTTTTTTGTTTTATTCTCATCTAAAAACAGGGATGATAGCTAATACAATAGAGATTTCAAAAATATTTTATTTTGAAACTCTACATCAGAATGTCCTGAATTTTTCTCATTGACTAGATGGGGTGTCCTGCTATCACCCTGGAGTGAGATGAGTCTTTGATACTGGAGAGATTTTGTTTTATTCTCATCTAAACAGAGAGGGATGATAGCTCATATATGAGATTTCAAAGGTCTTTTATTTTGAAACTCTACATCACAATGTCCTGATTTTTTCTGAGTGACTTGATGGGGTGTCCTGCTATCACCATGGAGTTAGATGAGTCTTTGATACTGGACAGTGTTTGTTTTATTCCCATCTAAAAACAGGGATGATAGCTCATATATGAGATTTCAAAGGTATTTTATTTTGAAACTCTAAATCAGAATGTCCTGATTTTTTCTGAGTAACTAGGTGGGGTGTCCTGCTATCACCCTGGAGTGAGATGCTTCTTTGATACTGGACAGTCTTTGTTTTATTCTCATCTAAAAATAGGGATGATAGCTCATACAATAGAGATTTCAAAGGTATTTTATTTTGAAACTCTACATCAGAATGTCCTGATTTTTTCTGAGTGACTAGGTGGGGTGTCCTGCTATCATCCTGAAGTGAGATGAGTCTTTGATACTGGACAGTTTTGTTTTATTATCATCTAAACAGAGAGGGATGATAGCTCATATATGAGATTTCAAAGGTCTTTTATTTTGAAACTGTACATCAGAATGTCCTGATTTTTTCTGAGTGACTATGTGGCGTGTCCTGCTATCACCCTGGAGTGAGATTAGTCTTTGATACTTGAGAGTTTTTGTTTTATTCTCATCTAAACAGAGAGGGATTATAGCTCATATATGAGATTTCAAAGGTCTTTTATTTTGAAACTCTACATCAGAATGTCCTGATTCTCCCTGAGTGACTAGGTGGGGTGTCCTGCTATCACCCTGGAGTGAGATGCGTCTTTGATACTGGACAGTATTTGTTTTATTCTCATCTAAAAACAGGGATGATAGCTCATGCAATAGAGATTTCAAAGGTCTTTTATTTTGAAACTCTACATCAGAAAGTCCTGATTCTCCCTGAGTGACTAGGTGGGGTGTCCTGTTATAACCCTGAAGGGAAATGAGTATTTGATACTGGACAGTTTTTGTTTTATTCTTATCTAAATACAGAGGGATGATAGCTCATATATGAGATTTCAAAGGTCTTTTATTTTGAAACTCTACATCAGAATATCCTGATTTTTTCTCAGTGACTAGATGGGGTGTCCTGCTATCACCATGGAGTTAGATGATTCTTTGATACTGGACAGTGTTTGTTTTATTCCCAACTAAATACAGGGATGATAGCTCATATATGAGATTTCAAAGGTATTTTATTTTGAAACTCTAAATCAGAATGTCCTGATTTTTTCTGAGTAACTAGGTGGGGTGTCCTGCTATCACCCTGGAGTGAGATGCGTCTTTGATACTGGACAGTCTTTGTTTTATTCTCATCTAAAAATAGGGATGATAGCACATACAATAGAGATTTCAAAGGTATTTTATTTTGAAACTCTACATCAGAATGTCCTGATTTTTTCTGAGTGACTATGTGGCGTGTCCTGCTATCACCCTGGAGTGAGATCAGTCTTTGATACTTGAGAGTTTTTGTTTTATTCTCATCTAAACAGAGGGATTATAGCTCATATATGAGATTTCAAAGGTCTTTTATTTTGAAACTCTACATCAGAATGTCCTGATTCTCCCTGAGTGACTAGGTGGGGTGTCCTGCTATCACCCTGGAGCGAGATGCGTCTTTGATACTGGACAGTTTTTGTTTTATTCTCATCTAAAAACAGGGATGATAGCTCATACAATAGAGATTTCAAAGGTATTTTATTTTGAAACTGTAAATCAGAATGTCCTGATTTTTTCTGAGTGACTAGGTGGGGTGTCCTGCTATCATCCTGAAGTGAGATGAGTCTTTGATACTGGACAGTTTTGTTTTATTATCATCTAAACAGAGAGGGATGATAGCTCATATATGAGATTTCAAAGGTCTTTTATTTTGAAACTGTAAATCAGAATGTCCTGATTTTTTCTGAGTGACTATGTGGCGTGTCCTGCTATCACCCTGGAGTGAGATTAGTCTTTGATACTTGAGAGTTTTTGTTTTATTCTCATCTAAACAGAGAGGGATTATAGCTCATATATGAGATTTCAAAGGTCTTTTATTTTGAAACTCTACATCAGAATGTCCTGATTCTCCCTGAGTGACTAGGTGGGGTGTCCTGCTATCACCCTGGGGTGAGATGCGTCTTTGATACTGGACAGTTTTTGTTTTATTCTCATCTAAAAACAGGGATGATAGCTAATACAATAGAGATTTCAAAAATATTTTATTTTGAAACTCTACATCAGAATGTCCTGATTTTTTCTCAGTGACTAGATGGGGTGTCCTGCTATCACCCTGGAGTGAGATGAGTCTTTGATACTGGAGAGATTTTGTTTTATTCTCATCTAAACAGAGAGGGATGATAGCTCATATATGAGATGTCAAAGGTCTTTTATTTTGAAACTCTACATCGGAATGTCCTGATTTTTTCTGAGTGACTTGATGGGGTGTCCTGCTATCACCATGGAGTTAGATTAGTCTTTGATACTGGACAGTGTTTGTTTTATTCCCATCTAAAAACAGGGATGATAGCTCATATATGAGATTTCAAAGGTATTTTATTTTGAAACTCTAAATCAGAATGTCCTGATTTTTTCTGAGTGACTAGGTGGGGTGTCCTGCTATCACCCTGGAGTGAGATGCGTCTTTGATACTGGACAGTCTTTGTTTTATTCTCATCTAAAAATAGGGATGATAGCTCATACAATAGAGATTTCAAAGGTATTTTATTTTGAAACTCTACATCAGAATGTCCTGATTTTTTCTCAGTGACTAGATGGGGTGTCCTGCTATCACCCTGGAGTTAGATCAGTCTTTGATACTTGAGAGTTTTGGTTTTATTCTCATCTAAACAGAGAGGGATTATAGCTCATATATGAGATTTCAAAGGTCTTTTATTTTGAAACTCTACATCAGAATGTCCTGATTTTTTCTCAGTGACTAGATGGGGTGTCCTGCTATCACCCTGGAGTGAGATGAGTCTTTGATACTGGAGAGATTTTGTTTTATTCTCATCTAAACAGAGAGGGATGATAGCTCATATATGAGATTTCAAAGGTCTTTTATTTTGAAACTCTACATCACAATGTCCTGATTTTTTCTGAGTGACTATGTGGCGTGTCCTGCTATTACCCTGGAGTTAGATCAGTCTTTGATACTTGAGAGTTTTTGTTTTATTCTCATCTAAACAGAGAGGGATTATAGCTCATATATGAGATTTCAAAAGTCTTTTATTTTGAAACTCTACATCAGAATGTCCTAATTCTCCCTGAGTGACTAGATGGGGTGTCCTGCTATCACCCTGGAGTGAGATGAGTCTTTGATATTGGACAGTATTTGTTTTATTCTCATCTAAAAACAGGGATGATAGCTCATGCAATAGAGATTTCAAAGGTCTTTTATTTTGAAACTCTACATCAGAAAGTCCTGATTCTCCCTGAGTGACTAGGTGGGGTGTCCTGTTATAACCCTGAAGGGAAATGAGTATTTGATACTGGACAGTTTTTGTTTTATTCTTATCTAAATACAGAGGGATGATAGCTCATATATGAGATTTCAGAGGTCTTTTATTTTGAAACTCTACATCAGAATATCCTGATTTTTTCTCAGTGACTAGATGGGGTGTCCTGCTATCACCATGGAGTTAGATGATTCTTTGATACTGGACAGTGTTTGTTTTATTCCCAACTAAATACAGGGATGATAGCTCATATATGAGATTTCAAAGGTATTTTATTTTGAAACTCTAAATCAGAATGTCCTGATTTTTTCTGAGTGACTAGGTGGGGTGTCCTGCTATCACCCTGGAGTGAGATGCGTCTTTGATACTGGACAGTCTTTGTTTTATTCTCATCTAAATATAGGGATGATAGCTCATACAATAGAGATTTCAAATGTATTTTATTTTGAAACTCTAAATCAGAATGTCCTGATTTTTTCTGATTGACTAGGTGGGGTGTCCTGCTATCACCCTGGAGTGAGATGAGTCTTTGATACTGGACAGTTTTGTTTTATTCTCATCTAAACAGAGAGGGATGATAGCTCATATATGAGATTTCAAAGGTCTTTTATTTTGAGACTGTACATCAGAATGTCCTGATTTTTTCTTAGTGACTATGTGGAGTGTCCTGCTATCACCCTGGAGTTAGATCATTCTTTGATACTTGAGAGTTTTTGTTTTATTCTCATCTAAACAGAGAGGGATTATAGCTCATATATGAGATTTCAAAGGTCTTTTATTTTGAAACTCTACATCAGAATGTCCTGATGTTTTCTGAGTGACTAGATGGGGTGTCCTGCTATCACCCTGGAGTGAGATGAGTCTTTGATACTGGACAGTCTTTGTTTTATTCTCATCTAAAAACAGAGATGATAGCTCATACAATAGAGATTTCAAAGGTCTTTTATTTTGAAACTCTACATCAGAAAGTCCTGATTCTCCCTGAGTGACTAGGTGGGCTGTCCTGTTATCACCCTGAAGGGAAATGAGTATTTGATACTGGACAGTGTTTGTTTTATTCTTATCTAAATACAGAGGGATGATAGCTCATATATGAGATTTCAAAGGTCTTTTATTTTGAAAATCTACTTCAGAATATCCTGATTCTCCCTGAGTGACTAGGTGGGGTGTCATGCTATCACCCTGGAGTGAGATTAGGTTTTGATACTGGACAGTTATTGATTTATTCTCATCTAAAAAATGTGAAGATAGCTCATATATGAGAATTCAAAGGTATTTTATTTTGAAACTCTACATCAGAATGTCCTGATTTTTTCTGAGTGACTAGATGGGGTGTCCTGCTATCACCATGGAGTGAGATGAGTCTTTGATACTGGACAGTCTTTGTTTTATTCTCATCTAAAAACAGAGATGATAGCTCATGCAATAGAGATTTCAAAGGTATTTTATTTTGAAACTCTACATCAGAAAGTCCTGATTCTCCCTGAGTGACTAGGTGGGGTGTCCTGTTATAACCCTGAAGGGAAATGAGTCTTTGATACTGGACAGTTTTTGTTTTATTCTCATCTAAAAACAGGGATGATAGCTAATACAATAGAGATTTCAAAAATATTTTATTTTGAAACTCTACATCAGAATGTCCTGAATTTTTCTCAGTGACTAGATGGGGTGTCCTGCTATCACCCTGGGGTGATATGAGTCTTTGATACAGGACAGTTTTTGTTTTATTCTCATCTAAAAACAGGGATGATAGCTAATACAATAGAGATTTCAAAAATATTTTATTTTGAAACTCTACATCAGAATGTCCTGATTTTTTCTCATTGACTAGATGGGGTGTCCTGCTATCACCCTGGAGTGAGATGAGTCTTTGATACTGGACAGTGTTTGTTTTATTCCCATCTAAAAACAGGGATGATAGCTCATATATGAGATTTCAAAGGTCTTTTATTTTGAAACTGTACATCAGAATGTCCTGATTTTTTCTGAGTGACTATGTGGCGTGTCCTGCTATCACCCTGGAGTTAGATCAGTCTTTGATACTTGAGAGTTTTTGTTTTATTCTCATCTAAACAGAGAGGGATTATAGCTCATATATGAGATTTCAAAGGTCTTTTATTTTGAAACTCTACATCAGAATGTCCTGATTCTCCCTGAGTGACTAGGTGGGGTGTCCTGCTATCACCCTGGAGTGAGATGAGTCTTTGATACTGGACAGTTTTTGTTTTATTCTAATCTAAAAACAGGGATGATAGCTCATATATGAGACTTCAAAGGTATTTTATTTTGAAACTCTACATCAGAATGTCCTGATTTTTTGTGAGTGACTAGATGGGGTGTTCTGCTATCACCCTGGAGTGAGATGAGTCTTTGATACTGGACAGTTTTTGTTTTATTCTCATCTAAAAACAGGGATGATAGCTCATGCAATAGAGATTTCAAAGGTCTTTTATTTTAAAACTGTACATCAGAATGTCCTGATTCTCCCTGAGTGACTAGGTGGGGTTTCCTGTTATCACCCTGGAGTTTGATGAGTCTTTGATATTGGACAGTTATTGTTTTATTCTCATCTAAAAACAGGGATGATAGCTCATATATGAGACTTCAAACGTATTTTATTTTGAAACTGTGCATCAGAATGTCCTGAATTTTTCTCAGTGACTAGATGGGGTGTCCTGCTATCACCCTGGAGTGAGATGAGTCTTTGATACTGGACAGTTTTTGTTTTATTCTCATCTAAAAACAGGGATGATAGCTCATATATGAGATTTCAAAGGTATTTTATTTTGAAACTCTAAATCAGAATGTCCTGATTTTTTCTGAGTCACTAGGTGGGGTGTCCTGCTATCACCCTGGAGTGAGATGCTTCTTTGATACTGGACAGTCTTTGTTTTATTCTCATCTAAAAATAGGGATGATAGCTCATACAATAGAGATTTCAAAGGTATTTTATTTTGAAACTCTAAATCAGAATGTCCTGATTTTTTCTGAGTGACTAGGTGGGGTGTCCTGCTATCATCGTGAAGTGAGATGAGTCTTTGATACTGGACAGTTTTTTTTTATTATCATCTAAACAGAGAGGGATGATAGCTCATATATGAGATTTCAAAGGTCTTTTATTTTGAAACTGTACATCAGAATGTCCTGATTTTTTCTGAGTGACTATGTGGCGTGTCCTGCTATCACCCTGGAGTGAGATCAGTCTTTGATACTTGAGAGTTTTTGTTTTATTCTCATCTAAACAGAGAGGGATTATAGCTCATATATGAGATTTCAAAGGTCTTTTATTTTGAAACTCTACATCAGAATGTCCTGATTTTCCCTGAGTGACTAGGTGGGGTGTCCTGCTATCACCCTGGGGTGAGATGCGTCTTTGATACTGGACAGTCTTTGTTTTATTCTCATCTAAAAATAGGGATGATAGCTCATACAATAGAGATTTCAAAGGTATTTTATTTTGAAACTCTACATCAGAATGTCCTGATTTTTTCTCAGTGACTAGATGGGGTGTCCTGCTATCACCCTGGAGTGAGATGAGTCTTTGATACTGGAGAGATTTTTTTTTATTCTCATCTAAACAGAGAGGGATGATAGCTCATATATGAGATTTCAAAGGTCTTTTATTTTGAAACTCTACATCACAATGTCCTGATTTTTTCTGAGTGACTTGATGGGGTGTCCTGCTATCACCATGGAGTTAGATGAGTCTTTGATACTGGACAGTGTTTGTTTTATTCCCATCTAAAAACAGGGATGATAGCTCATATATGAGATTTCAAAGGTATTTTATTTTGAAACTCTAAATCAGAATGTCCTGATTTTGTGTGAGTGACTAGGTGGGGTGTCCTGCTATCACCCTGGAGTGAGATGCGTCTTTGATACTGGACAGTCTTTGTTTTATTCTCATCTAAAAATAGGGATGATAGCTCATACAATAGAGATTTCAAAGGTATTTTATTTTGAAACTCTACATCAGAATGTCCTGATTTTTTCTGAGTGACTAGGTGGGGTGTCCTGCTTTCACCCTGGAGTGAGATGAGTCTTTGATAATGGACAGTTTTGTTTTATTCTCATCTAAACAGAGAGGGATGATAGCTCATATATGAGATTTCAAAGGTCTTTTATTTTGAAACTGTACATCAGAATGTCCTGATTTTTTCTGAGTGACTATGTGGCGTGTCCTGCTATTACCCTGGAGTTAGATCAGTCTTTGATACTTGAGAGTTTTTGTTTTATTCTCATCTAAACAGAGAGGGATTATAGCTCATATATGAGATTTCAAAGGTCTTTTATTTTGAAACTCTACATCAGAATATCCTGATTTTTTCTCAGTGACTAGATGGGGTGTCCTGCTATCACCCTGGACTGAGATGAGTCTTTGATACTGGAGAGATTTTGTTTTATTCTCATCTAAACAGAGAGGGATGATAGCTCATATATGAGAAGTCAAAGGTCTTTTATTTTGAAACTCTACATCAGAATGTCCTGATTTTTTCTGAGTGACTTGATGGGGTGTCCTGCTATCACCCTGGAGTGAGATGCGTCTTTGATACTGGACAGTCTTTGTTTTATTCTCATCTAAAAATAGGGATGATAGCTCATACAATAGAGATTTCAAAGGTATTTTATTTTGAAACTCTACATCAGAATGTCCTGATTTTTTCTCAGTGACTAGATGGGGTGTCCTGCTATCACCCTGGAGTTAGATCAGTCTTTGATACTTGAGAGTTTTTGTTTTATTCTCATCTAAACAGAGAGGGATTATAGCTCATATATGAGATTTCAAAGGTCTTTTATTTTGAAACTCTACATCAGAAAGTCCTGATTCTCCCTGAGTGACTAGGTGGGGTGTCCTGTTATCACCCAGAAGGTAAATGAGTATTTGATACTGGACAGTGTTTGTTTTATTTGTATCTAAATACAGAGGGATGATAGCTCATATATGAGATTTCAAAGGTCTTTTATTTTGAAACTCTACATCAAAATGTCCTGATTCTCCCTGAGTGACTAGGTGGGGTGTCATGCTATCACCCTGGAGTGAGATGAGTCTTTGATACTGGAGAGTTTTGTTTTATTCTCATCTAAACAGAGAGGGATGATAGCTCATATATGAGATTTCAAAGGTCTTTTATTTTGAAACTCTACATCAGAAAGTCCTGATTCTCCCTGAGTGACTAGATGGGGTGTCCTGCTATCACCATGGAGTTAGATGAGTCTTTGATACTGGACAGTGTTTGTTTTATTTCCATCTAAAAACAGGGATGATAGCTCATATATGAGACTTCAAAGGTATTTTATTTTGAAACTCTACATCAGAATGTCCTGATTTTTTCTGAGTGACGAGGTGGGGTGTCCTGCTATCACCATGGAGTTAGAAAAGTCTTTGATACTGGACAGTGTTTGTTTTATTCCCATCTAAAAACATGGATGATAGCTCATACAATAGAGATTTCAAAGGTATTTTATTTTGAAACTCTACATCAGAATGTCCTGATTCTCCCTGAGTGACTAGGTGGGGTGTCCTGCTATCACCCTGGAGTGAGATGCGTCTTTGATACTGGACAGTTTTTGTTTTATTCTCATCTAAAAACAGGGATGATAGCTCATACAATAGAGATTTCAAAGGTATTTTATTTTGAAACTCTACATCAGAATGTCCTGATTTTTTCGGAGTGACTAGATGGGGTGTCCTGCTATCACCCTGGAGTGAGATGCGTCTTTGATACTGGACACTTTTTGTTTTATTCTCATCTAAAAACAGGGATGATAGCTCATATATGAGACTTCAAAGGTATTTTATTTTGAAACTCTACATCAGAATGTCCTGATTTTTTCGGAGTGACTAGATGGGGTGTCCTGCTATCACCCTGGAGTGAGATGAGTCTTTGATACTGGAAAGTTTTTGTTTTATTCTCATCTAAAAACAGGGATGATAGCTCATGCAATAGAGATTTCAAAGGTCTTTTATTTTGAAACCGTACATCAGAATGTCCTGATTCTCCCTGAGTGACTAGGTGGGGTTTCCTGCTATCACCCTGGAGTGAGATGAGTTTTTGATATTGGACAGTATTTGTTTTATTCTCATCTAAAAACAGGGATGATAGCTATTATATGAGACTTCAAAGGTATTTTATTTTGAAACTCTACATCAGAATGTCCTGATTTTTTCGGAGTGACTAGAAAGGGTGTCCTGCTATCACCATGGAGTGAGATGAGTCTTTGATACTGGACAGTCTTTGTTTTATTCTCATCTAAAAACAGAGATGATAGCTCATACAATAGAGATTTCAAAGGTCTTTTATTTTGAAACTCTACATCAGAAAGTCCTGATTCTCCCTGAGTGACTAGGTGGGGTGTCCTGTTATAACCCTGAAGGGAAATGAGTATTTGATACTGGACAGTTTTTGTTTTATTCTTATCTAAATACAGAGGGATGATAGCTCATATATGAGATTTCAAAGGTCTTTTATTTTGAAACTGTAAATCAGAATGTCCTGATTCTCACTGAGTGACTAGGTGGGGTTTCATGCTATCACCCTGCAGTGAGATGCGTCTTTGATACTGGACAGTTTTTGTTTTATTCTCATCTAAAAACAGGGATGATAGCTAATACAATAGAGATTTCAAAAATATTTTATTTTGAAACTCTACATCAGAATGTCCTGAATTTTTCTCAGTGACTAGATGGGGTGTCCTGCTATCACCCTGGAGTGAGATGAGTCTTTGATACTGGACAGTTTTTGTTTTATTCTCATCTAAAAACAGGGATGATAGCTCATACAATAGAGATTTCAAAGGTATTTTATTTTGAAACTCTACATCAGAATGTCCTGTTTTTTTCTCAGTGACTAGATGGGGTGTCCTGCTATCACCCTGGAGTTAGATCAGTCTTTGATACTTGAGAGTTTTTGTTTTATTCTCATCTAAACAGAGAAGGATTATAGCTCATATATGAGATTTCAAAGGTCTTTTATTTTGAAACTCTACATCAGAATGTCCTGATTTTTTCTCAGTGACTAGATGGGGTGTCCTGCTATCACCCTGGAGTGAGATGAGTCTTTGATACTGGAGAGATTTTGTTTTATTCTCATCTAAACAGAGAGGGATGATAGCTCATATATGAGAATTCAAAGGTCTTTTATTTTGAAACTCTACATCACAATGTCCTGATTTTTTCTGAGTGACTTGATGGGGTGTCCTGCTATCACCATGGAGTTAGATGAGTCTTTGATACTGGACAGTGTTTGTTTTATTCCCATCTAAAAACAGGGATGATAGCTCATATATGAGATTTCAAAGGTATTTTATTTTGAAACTCTAAATCAGAATGTCCTGATTTTTTCTGAGTAACTAGGTGGGGTGTCCTGCTATCACCCTGGAGTGAGATGAGTCTTTGATACTGGACAGTTTTTGTTTTATTCTCATCTAAAAACAGGGATGATAGCTCATACAATAGAGATTTCAAAGGTCTTTTATTTTGAAACTCTACATCAGAAAGTCCTGATTCTCCCTGAGTGACTAAGTGGGGTGTCCTGTTATCACCCTGAAGGGAAATGAGTATTTGATACTGGACAGTGTTTGTTTTATTCTTATCTAAATACAGAGGGATGATAGCTCATATATGAGATTTCAAAGGTCTTTTATTTTGAAACTCTACTTCAGAATGTTCTGATTCTCCCTGAGTGACTAGGTGGCACCCCACCTCATGCTATCACCCTGGAGTGAGATTAGTTTTTGATACTGGACAGTTATTGATTTATTTCATCTAAAAAATGGGATGATAGCTCATATATGAGAATTCGAAGGTCTTTTATTTTGAAACTCTACATCAGAATGTCCTGATTCTCCCTGAGTGACTAGGTGGGGTGTCCTGTTATCACCCTGGAGTGAGATGCGTCTTTGATACTGGACATTCTTTGTTTTATTCTCATCTAAAAATAGGGATGATAGCTCATACAATAGAGATTTCAAAGGTATTTTATTTTGAAACTCTACATCAGAATGTCCTGATTCTCCCTGAGTGACTAGGTGGGGTGTCCTGCTATCACCCTGGAGTGAGATGAGTCTTTGATACTGGACAGTTTTTGTTTTATTCTCATCTAAAAACAGGGATGATAGCTAATACAATAGAGATTTCAAAGGTCTTTTATTTTGAAACTGTACATCAGAATGTCCTGATTCTCCCTGAGTGACTAGGTGGGGTGTCCTGCTATCACCCTGGAGTGAGATGAGTCTTTGATACTGGACAGTTTTTGTTTTATTCTCATCTAAAAACAGGGATGATAGCTAATACAATAGAGATTTCAAACATATTTTATTTTGAAACTCTACATCAGAATGTCCTGATTTTTTCTCATTGAAAAGATGGGGTGTCCTGCTATCACCCTGGAGTGAGATGAGTCTTTGATACTGGAGAGATTTTGTTTTATTCTCATCTAAACAGAGAGGGATGATAGCTCATATATATGAGATTTCAAAGGTCTTTTATTTTGAAACTCTACATCACAATGTCCTGATTTTTTCTGAGTGACTTGATGGGGTGTCCTGATATCACCATGGAGTTAGATGAGTCTTTGATACTGGACAGTGTTTGTTTTATTCCCATCTAAATACAGGGATGATAGCTCATATATGAGATTTCAAAGGTATTTTATTTTGAAACTCTAAATCAGAATGTCCTGATTTTTTCTGAGTAACTAGGTGGGGTGTCCTGCTATCACCCTGGAGTGAGATGCGTCTTTGATACTGGACAGTCTTTGTTTTATTCTCATCTAAAAATAGGGATGATAGCTCATACAATAGAGATTTCAAAGGTATTTTATTTTGAAACTCTACTTCAGAATGTCCTGATTTTTTCTGAGTGACTAGGTGGGGTGTCCTGCTATCACCCTGGAGTGAGATGAGTCTTTGATACTGGACAGTTTTGTTTTATTCTCATCTAAACAGAGAGGGATGATAGCTCATATATGAGATTTCAAAGGTCTTTTATTTTGAAACTGTACATCAGAATGTCCTGATTTTTTCTGAGTGACTATGTGGCGTGTCCTGCTATCACCCTGGAGTGAGATCAGTCTTTGATACTTGAGAGTTTTTGTTTTATTCTCATCTAAACAGAGAGGGATTATAGCTCATATATGAGATTTCAAAGGTCTTTTATTTTGAAACTCTACATCAGAATGTCCTGATTCTCCCTGAGTGACTAGGTGGGGTGTCCTGCTATCACCCTGGAGTGAGATGCGTCTTTGATACTGGACAGTCTTTGTTTTATTCTCATCTAAAAATAGGGATGATAGCTCATACAATAGAGATTTCAAAGGTATTTTATTTTGAAACTCTACATCAGAATGTCCTGTTTTTTTCTCAGTGACTAGATGGGGTGTCCTGCTATCACCCTGGAGTGAGATGAGTCTTTGATACTGGAGAGATTTTGTTTTATTCTCATCTAAACAGAGAGGGATGATAGCTCATATATATGAGATTTCAAAGGTCTTTTATTTTGAAACTCTAATTCACAATGTCCTGATTTTTTCTGAGTGACTTGATGGGGTGTCCTGATATCACCCTGGAGTGAGATGCGTCTTTGATACTGGACAGTCTTTGTTTTATTCTCATCTAAAAATAGGGATGATAGCTCATACAATAGAGATTTCAAAGGTATTTTATTTTGAAACTCTACATCAGAATGTCCTGTTTTTTTCTCAGTGACTAGATGGGGTGTCCTGCTATCACCCTGGAGTTAGATCAGTCTTTGATACTTGAGAGTTTTTGTTTTATTCTCATCTAAACAGAGAAGGATTATAGCTCATATATGAGATTTCAAAGGTCTTTTATTTTGAAACTCTACATCACAATGTCCTGATTTTTTCTGAGTGACTTGATGGGGTGTCCTGCTATCACCATGGAGTTAGATGAGTCTTTGATACTGGACAGTGTTTGTTTTATTCCCATCTAAAAACAGGGATGATAGCTCATATATGAGATTTCAAAGGTATTTTATTTTGAAACTCTAAATCAGAATGTCCTGATTTTTTCTGAGTAACTAGGTGGGGTGTCCTGCTATCACCCTGGAGTGAGATGAGTCTTTGATACTTGAGAATTTTTGTTTTATTCTCATCTAAACAGAGAGGGATTATAGCTCATATATGACATTACAAAGGTCTTTTATTTTGAAACTCTACATCAGAAAGTCCTGATTCTCCCTGAGTGACTAGGTGGGGTGTCCTGTTATCACCCTGAAGGGAAATGAGTATTTGATACTGGACAGTGTTTGTTTTATTCTTATCTAAATACAGAGGGATGATAGCTCATATATGAGATTTCAAAGGTCTTTTATTTTGAAACTCTACTTCAGAATGTCCTGATTCTCCCTGAGTGACTAGGTGGCACCCCACCTCATGCTATCACCCTGGAGTGAGATTAGTTTTTGATATTGGACAGTATTTGTTTTATTCTCATCTAAAAACAGGGATGATAGCTCATGCAATAGAGATTTCAAAGGTCTTTTATTTTGAAACTCTACATCAGAAAGTCCTGATTCTCCCTGAGTGACTAGGTGGGGTGTCATGCTATCACCCTGGAGTGAGATGAGTTTTTGATACTGGACAGTTATTGTTTTATTCTCATCTAAAAATAGGGATGATAGCTCATATATGAGAATTCAAAGGTATTTTATTTTGAAACTCTACATCAGAATGTCCAGATTTTTTCTGAGTGACTAGATGGGGTGTCCTGCTATCACCCTGGAGTGAGATGAGTCTTTGATACTGGAGAGTTTTTGTTTTATTCTCATCTAAACAGAGAGGGATGATAGCTCATATATGAGATTTCAAAGGTCTTTTATTTTGAAACTCTACATCAGAATGTCCTGATTTTTTCTGAGTGACTAGATGGGGTGTCCTGCTATCACCATGGAGTTAGATGAGTCTTTGATACTGGACAGTGTTTGTTTTATTCCCATCTAAAAACAGGGATGATAGCTCATATATGAGACTTCAAAGGTATTTTATTTTGAAACTCTACATCAGAATGTCCTGATTTTTTCTGAGTGACTAGATGGGGTGTCCTGCTATCACCCTGGAGTGAGATGAGTCTTTGATACTGGAGAGTTTTGTTTTATTCTCATCTAAACAGAGAGGGATGATAGCTCATATATGAGATTTCAAAGGTCTTTTATTTTGAAACTCTACATCAGAATGTCCTGATTTTTTCTGAGTGACTAGATGGGGTGTCCTGCTATCATCATGGAGTTAGATGAGTCTTTGATACTGGACAGTGTTTGTTTTATTCCCATCTAAAAACAGGGATGATAGCTCATATATGAGACTTCAAAGGTATTTTATTTTGAAACTCTACTTCAGGATGTCCTGATTCTCCCTGAGTGACTAGGTGGCACCCCACCTCATGCTATCACCCTGGAGTGAGATGAGTCTTTGATACTGGACAGTGTTTGTTTTATTCTCATCTAAAAACAGGGATGATAGCTCATGCAATAGAGATTTCAAAGGTCTTTTATTTTGAAACTCTACATCAGAATGTCCTGATTCTCCCTGAGTGACTAGATGGGGTGTCCTGCTATCACCCTGGAGTGAGATGAGTCTTTGATACTGGACAGTTTTTGTTTTATTCTCATCTAAACAGAGAGGGATGATAGCTCATATATGAGATTTCAAAGGTCTTTTATTTTGAAACTCTACATCAGAATGTCCTGATTCTCCCTGAGTGACTAGGTGGCGTGTCCTGCTATCACCCTGGAGTGAGATGCGTCTTTGATACTGGACAGTCTTTGTTTTATTCTCATCTAAAAATAGGGATGATAGCTCATACAATAGAGATTTCAAAGGTATTTTATTTTGAAACTCTACATCAGAATGTCCTGATTTTTTCTGAGTGACTAGGTGGGGTGTCCTGCTATCACCCTGGAGTTTGATGAGTCTTTGATATTGGACAGTTATTGTTTTATTCTCATCTAAAAACAGGGATGATAGCTCATATATGAGACTTCAAAGGTATTTTATTTTGAAACTGTACACCAGAATGTCCTGATTTTTTCTGAGTGACTAGATGGGGTGTCCTGCTATCACCCTGGAGTGAGATGCGTCTTTGATACTGGACAGTCTTTGTTTTATTCTCATCTAAAAATAGGGATGATAGCTCATAGAATAGAGATGTCAAAGGTATTTTATTTTGAAACTCTAGATCAGAATGTCCTGATTTTTTCTGAGTGACTAGGTGGGGTGTCCTGCTATCACCCTGGAGTGAGATGAGTCTTTGATACTGGACAGTTTTTGTTTTATTCTCATCTAAACAGAGAGGGATGATAGCTCATATATGAGATTTCAAAGGTCTTTTATTTTGAAAATGTACATCAGAATGTCCTGATTTTTTCTGAGTGACTAGGTGGCGTGTCCTGCTATCACCCTGGAGTGAGATCAGTCTTTGATACTTGAGAGTTTTTGTTTTATTCTCATCTAAACAGAGAGGGATTATAGCTCATATATGAGATTTCAAAGGTCTTTTATTTTGAAACTCTACATCAGAATGTCCTGATTCTCCCCGAGTGACTAGGTGGGGTGTCCTGCTATCACCCTGGAGTGAGATGCGTCTTTGATACTGGACAGTTTTTGTTTTATTCTCATCTAAAAACAGGGATGATAGCTCATACAATAGAGATTTCAAAGGTATTTTATTTTGAAACTCTACATCAGAATGTCCTGATTTTTTCTGAGTGACTAGATGGGGTGTCCTGCTATCACCCTGGAGTGAGATGAGTCTTTGATACGGGACATTTTTTGTTTTATTCTCATCTAAATACAGGGATGATAGCTCATACAATAGAGATTTCAAAGGTATTTTATTTTGAAACTCTACTTCAGAATGTCCTGATTCTCCCTGAGTGTCTAGGTGGGGTGTCCTGCTATCACCCTGGAGTGAGATGAGTCTTTGATACTGGACAGTTTTTGCTTTATTCTCATCTAAACAGAGAGGGATGATAGCTCATATATGAGATTTCAAAGGTCTTTTATTTTGAAACTCTACATCAGAATGTCCTGATTTTTTCTGAGTGACTAGATGGGGTGTCCTGCTATCACCCTGGAGTGAGATGAGTCTTTGATACTGGACAGTTTTTGTTTTATTCTCATCTAAACAGAGAGGGATGATAGCTCATATATGAGATTTCAAAGGTATTTTATTTTGAAACTCTACATCAGAATGTCCTGATTTTTTCTGAGTGACTAGGTGGGGTGTCCTGCTATCACCCTGGAGTTTGATGATTCTTTGATATTGGACAGTTATTGTTTTATTCTCATCTAAAAACAGGGATGATAGCTCATATATGAGACTTCAAAGGTATTTTATTTTGAAACTGTACACCAGAATGTCCTGATTTTTTCTGAGTGACTAGATGGGGTGTCCTGCTATCACCCTGGAGTGAGATGAGTCTTTGATACTGGACAGTGTTTGTTTTATTCTCATCTAAAAACAGGGATGATAGCTCATGCAATAGAGATTTCAAAGGTCTTTTATTTTGAAACTGTACATCAGAATGTCCTGATTCTCCCTGAGTGACTAGATGGGTTGTCCTGCTATCACCCTGGTGTGAGATGAGTCTTTGATACTGGACAGTTTTTGTTTTATTCTCATCTAAAAACAGGGATGATAGCTAATACAATAGAGACTTCAAAAATATTTTATTTTGAAACTCTACATCAGAATGTCCTGATTTTTTCTGAGTGACTAGATGGGGTGTCCTGCTATCACCCTGGAGTGAGATGCGTCTTTGATACTGGACAGTCTTTGTTTTATTCTCATCTAAAAATAGGGATGATAGCTCATAGAATAGAGATTTCAAAGGTATTTTATTTTGAAACTCTACATCAGAATGTCCTGATTTTTTCTGAGTGACTAGGTGGGGTGTCCTGCTATCAGCCTGGAGTGAGATGAGTCTTTGATACTGGACAGTTTTTGTTTTATTCTCATCTAAAAATAGGGATGATAGCTTATACAATAGAGATTTCAAAGGTATTTTATTTTGAAACTCTACATCAGAATGTCCTGATTTTTTCTGAGTGACTAGATGGGGTGTCCTGCTATCACCCTGGAGTGAGATGCGTCTTTGATACTGGACACTTTTTGTTTTATTCTCATCTAAAAACAGGGATGATAGCTCATACAATAGAGATTTCAAAGGTATTTTATTTTGAAACTCTACATCAGAAAGTCCTGATTCTCCCTGAGTGACTAGGTGGGGTGTCCTGTTATCACCCTGAAGGGAAATGAGTATTTGATACTGGACAGTGTTTGTTTTATTCTTATCTAAATACAGAGGGATGATAGCTCATATATGAGATTTCAAAGGTCTTTTATTTTGAAACTCTACATCAGAATGTCCTGATTCTCCCTGAGTGACTAGGTGGGGTGTCATGCTATCACTCTGGAGTGAGATGAGTTTTTGATACTGGACAGTTATTGTTTTATTCTCATCTAAAAACAGGGATGATAGCTCATATATGAGATTTATAAGGTATTTTATTTTGAAACTCTAAATCAGAATGTCCTGATTTTTTCTGAGTGACTAGGTGGGGTGTCCTGCTATCACCCTGGAGTGAGATGCGTCTTTGATACTGGACAGTCTTTGTTTTATTCTCATCTAAAATAGGGATGATAGCTCATACAATAGAGATTTCAAAGGTATTTTATTTTGAAACTCTACATCAGAATGTCCTGATTTTTTCTGAGTGACTAGGTGGGGTGTCCTGCTATCACCCTGGAGTTTGATGAGTCTTTGATATTGGACAGTTATTGTTTTATTCTCATCTAAAAACAGGGATGATAGCTCATATATGAGACTTCAAAGGTATTTTATTTTGAAACTGTACACCAGAATGTCCTGATTTTTTCTGAGTGACTAGATGGGGTGTCCTGCTATCACCCTGGAGTGAGATGCGTCTTTGATACTGGACAGTCTTTGTTTTATTCTCATCTAAAAATAGGGATGATGGCTCATAGAATAGAGATGTCAAAGGTATTTTATTTTGAAACTCTAGATCAGAATGTCCTGATTTTTTCTGAGTGACTATGTGGGGTGTCCTGCTATCACCCTGGAGTGAGATGAGTCTTTGATACTGGACAGTTTTTGTTTTATTCTCATCTAAACAGAGAGGGATGATAGCTCATATATGAGATTTCAAAGGTCTTTTATTTTGAAAATGTACATCAGAATGTCCTGATTTTTTCTGAGTGACTAGGTGGCGTGTCCTGCTATCACCCTGGAGTGAGATCAGTCTTTGATACTTGAGAGTTTTTGTTTTATTCTCATCTAAACAGAGAGGGATTATAGCTCATATATGAGATTTCAAAGGTCTTTTATTTTGAAACTCTACATCAGAATGTCCTGATTCTCCCTGAGTGACTAGGTGGGGTGTCCTGCTATCACCCTGGAGTGAGATGCGTCTTTGATACTGGACAGTTTTTGTTTTATTCTCATCTAAAAACAGGGATGATAGCTCATACAATAGAGATTTCACAGGTATTTTATTTTGAAACTCTACATCAGAATGTCCTGATTTTTTCTGAGTGACTAGATGGGGTGTCCTGCTATCACCCTGGAGTGAGATGCGTCTTTGATACTGGACAGTTTTTGTTTTATTCTCATCTAAAAACAGGGATGATAGCTCATACAATAGAGATTTCAAAGGTATTTTATTTTGAAACTCTACATCAGAATGTCCTGATTTTTTCTGAGTGACTAGATGGGGTGTCCTGCTATCACCCTTGAGTGAGATGCGTCTTTGATACTGGACAGTTTTTGTTTTATTCTCATCTAAAAACAGGGATGATAGCTCATACAATAGAGATTTCAAAGGTATTTTATTTTGAAACTCTACATCAGAATGTCCTGATTTTTTCTGAGTGACTAGATGGGGTGTCCTGCTATCACCCTGGAGTGAGATCAGTCTTTGATACTTGAGAGTTTTTGTTTTATTCTCATCTAAACAGAGAGGGATTATAGCTCATATATGAGATTTCAAAGGTCTTTTATTTTGAAACTCTACATCAGAATGTCCTGATTCTCCCTGAGTGACTAGGTGGGGTGTCCTGCTATCACCCTGGAGTGAGATGCGTCTTTGATACTGGACAGTTTTTGTTTTATTCTCATCTAAAAACAGGGATGATAGCTCATACAATAGAGATTTCAAAGGTATTTTATTTTGAAACTCTACTTCAGAATGTCCTGATTCTCCCTGAGTGTCTAGGTGGGGTGTCCTGCTATCACCCTGGAGTGAGATGAGTCTTTGATACTGGACAGTTTTTGTTTTATTCTCATCTAAACAGAGAGGGATGATAGCTCATATATGAGATTTCAAAGGTATTTTATTTTGAAACTCTACATCAGAATGTCCTGATTTTTTCTGAGTGACTAGGTGGGGTGTCCTGCTATCACCCTGGAGTTTGATGAGTCTTTCATATTGGACAGTTATTGTTTTATTCTCATCTAAAAACAGGGATGATAGCTCATATATGAGACTTCAAAGGTATTTTATTTTGAAACTGTACACCAGAATGTCCTGATTTTTTCTGAGTGACTAGATGGGGTGTCCTGCTATCACCCTGGAGTGAGATGCGTCTTTGATACTGGACAGTCTTTGTTTTATTCTCATCTAAAAATAGGGATGATGGCTCATAGAATAGAGATGTCAAAGGTATTTTATTTTGAAACTCTAGATCAGAATGTCCTGATTTTTTCTGAGTGACTATGTGGGGTGTCCTGCTATCACCCTGGAGTGAGATGAGTCTTTGATACTGGACAGTTTTTGTTTTATTCTCATCTAAACAGAGAGGGATGATAGCTCATATATGAGATTTCAAAGGTCTTTTATTTTGAAAATGTACATCAGAATGTCCTGATTTTTTCTGAGTGACTAGGTGGCGTGTCCTGCTATCACCCTGGAGTGAGATCAGTCTTTGATACTTGAGAGTTTTTGTTTTATTCTCATCTAAACAGAGAGGGATTATAGCTCATATATGAGATTTCAAAGGTCTTTTATTTTGAAACTCTACATCAGAATGTCCTGATTCTCCCTGAGTGACTAGGTGGGGTGTCCTGCTATCACCCTGGAGTGAGATGCGTCTTTGATACTGGACAGTTTTTGTTTTATTCTCATCTAAAAACAGGGATGATAGCTCATACAATAGAGATTTCACAGGTATTTTATTTTGAAACTCTACATCAGAATGTCCTGATTTTTTCTGAGTGACTAGATGGGGTGTCCTGCTATCACCCTGGAGTGAGATGCGTCTTTGATACTGGACAGTTTTTGTTTTATTCTCATCTAAAAACAGGGATGATAGCTCATACAATAGAGATTTCAAAGGTATTTTATTTTGAAACTCTACATCAGAATGTCCTGATTTTTTCTGAGTGACTAGATGGGGTGTCCTGCTATCACCCTTGAGTGAGATGCGTCTTTGATACTGGACAGTTTTTGTTTTATTCTCATCTAAAAACAGGGATGATAGCTCATACAATAGAGATTTCAAAGGTATTTTATTTTGAAACTCTACATCAGAATGTCCTGATTTTTTCTGAGTGACTAGATGGGGTGTCCTGCTATCACCCTGGAGTGAGATCAGTCTTTGATACTTGAGAGTTTTTGTTTTATTCTCATCTAAACAGAGAGGGATTATAGCTCATATATGAGATTTCAAAGGTCTTTTATTTTGAAACTCTACATCAGAATGTCCTGATTCTCCCTGAGTGACTAGGTGGGGTGTCCTGCTATCACCCTGGAGTGAGATGCGTCTTTGATACTGGACAGTTTTTGTTTTATTCTCATCTAAAAACAGGGATGATAGCTCATACAATAGAGATTTCAAAGGTATTTTATTTTGAAACTCTACATCAGAATGTCCTGATTTTTTCTGAGTGACTAGATGGGGTGTCCTGCTATCACCCTGGAGTGAGATGAGTCTTTGATACGGGACATTTTTTGTTTTATTCTCATCTAAAAACAGGGATGATAGCTCATACAATAGAGATTTCAAAGGTATTTTATTTTGAAACTCTACTTCAGAATGTCCTGATTCTCCCTGAGTGTCTAGGTGGGGTGTCCTGCTATCACCCTGGAGTGAGATGAGTCTTTGATACTGGACAGTTTTTGTTTTATTCTCATCTAAACAGAGAGGGATGATAGCTCATATATGAGATTTCAAAGGTCTTTTATTTTGAAACTCTACATCAGAATGTCCTGATTTTTTCTGAGTGACTAGATGGGGTGTCCTGCTATCACCCTGGAGTGGGATGAGTCTTTGATACTGGACAGTTTTTGTTTTATTCTCATCTAAACAGAGAGGGATGATAGCTCATATATGAGATTTCAAAGGTATTTTATTTTGAAACTCTACATCAGAATGTCCTGATTTTTTCTGAGTGACTAGGTGGGGTGTCCTGCTATCACCCTGGAGTTTGATGAGTCTTTCATATTGGACAGTTATTGTTTTATTCTCATCTAAAAACAGGGATGATAGCTCATATATGAGACTTCAAAGGTATTTTATTTTGAAACTGTACACCAGAATGTCCTGATTTTTTCTGAGTGACTAGATGGGGTGTCCTGCTATCACCCTGGAGTGAGATGAGTCTTTGATACTGGACAGTGTTTGTTTTATTCTCATCTAAAAACAGGGATGATAGCTCATGCAATAGAGATTTCAAAGGTCTTTTATTTTGAAACTGTACATCAGAATGTCCTGATTCTCCCTGAGTGACTAGATGGGTTGTCCTGCTATCACCCTGGTGTGAGATGAGTCTTTGATACTGGACAGTTTTTGTTTTATTCTCATCTAAAAACAGGGATGATAGCTAATACAATAGAGACTTCAAAAATATTTTATTTTGAAACTCTACATCAGAATGTCCTGATTTTTTCTGAGTGACTAGATGGGGTGTCCTGCTATCACCCTGGAGTGAGATGCGTCTTTGATACTGGACAGTCTTTGTTTTATTCTCATCTAAAAATAGGGATGATAGCTCATAGAATAGAGATTTCAAAGGTATTTTATTTTGAAACTCTACATCAGAATGTCCTGATTTTTTCTGAGTGACTAGGTGGGGTGTCCTGCTATCACCCTGGAGTGAGATGAGTCTTTGATACTGGACAGTTTTTGTTTTATTCTCATCTAAACAGAGAGGGATGATAGCTCATATATGAGATTTCAAAGGTCTTTTATTTTGAAAATGTACATCAGAATGTCCTGATTTTTTCTGAGTGACTAGGTGGCGTGTCCTGCTATCACCCTGGAGTGAGATCAGTCTTTGATACTTGAGAGTTTTTGTTTTATTCTCATCTAAACAGAGAGGGATTATAGCTCATATATGAGATTTCAAAGGTCTTTTATTTTGAAACTCTACATCAGAATGTCCTGATTCTCCCTGAGTGACTAGGTGGGGTGTCCTGCTATCACCCTGGATTGAGATGCGTCTTTGATACTGGACAGTTTTTGTTTTATTCTCATCTAAAAACAGGGATGATAGCTCATACAATAGAGATTTCAAAGGTATTTTATTTTGAAACTCTACATCAGAATGTCCTGATTTTTTCTGAGTGACTAGATGGGGTGTCCTGCTATCACCCTGGAGTGAGATGCGTCTTTGATACTGGACAGTTTTTGTTTTATTCTCATCTAAACAGAGAGGGATGATAGCTCATATATGAGATTTCAAAGGTCTTTTATTTTGAAACTCTACATCAGAATGTCCTGATTTTTTATGAGTGACTAGGTGGCGTGTCCTGCTATCACCCTGGAGTGAGATCAGTCTTTGATACTTGAGAGTTTTTGTTTTATTCTCATCTAAACAGAGAGGGATTATAGCTCATATATGAGATTTCAAAGGTCTTTTATTTTGAAACTCTACATCAGAATGTCCTGATTCTCCCTGAGTGACTAGGTGGGGTGTCCTGCTATCACCCTGGAGTGAGATGCGTCTTTGATACTTGACAGTTTTTGTTTTATTCTCATCTAAACAGAGAGGGATGATAGCTCATATATGAGATTTCAAAGGTCTTTTATTTTGAAATTGTACATCAGAATGTCCTGATTTTTTCTGAGTGACTAGGTGGGGAGTCCTGCTATCACCCTGGAGTGAGATGAGTCTTTGATACGGGACAGTTTTTGTTTTATTCTCATCTAAAAACAGGGATGATAGCTCATGCAATAGAGATTTCAAAGGTCTTTTATTTTGAAACTGTAGTTCAGAATGTCCTGATTCTCCCTGAGTGACTAGGTGGGGAGTCCTGCTATCACCCTGGAGTGAGATGAGTCTTTGATATTGGACTGTATTTGTTTTATTCTCATCTAAAAACAGGGATGATAGCTCATGCAATAGAGATTTCAAAGGTCTTTTATTTTGAAACTCTACATCAGAAAGTCCTGATTCTCCCTGAGTGACTAGGTGGGGTGTCCTGTTATCACCCTGAAGGGAAATGAGTATTTGATACTGGACAGTGTTTGTTTTATTCTCATCTAAAAATAGGGATGATAGCTCATACAATAGAGATTTCAAAGGTATTTTATTTTGAAACTCTACATCAGAATGTCCTGATTTTTTCTGAGTGACTAGGTGGGGTGTCCTGCTATCACCCTGGAGTGAGATGAGTCTTTGATACTGGACAGTTTTTGTTTTATTCTCATCTAAACAGAGAGGGATGATAGCTCATATATGAGATTTCAAAGGTCTTTTATTTTGAAACTGTACATCAGAATGTCCTGATTTTTTCTGAGTGACTAGGTGGCGTGTCCTGCTATCACCCTGGAGTGAGATCAGTCTTTGATACTTGAGAGTTTTTGTTTTATTCTCATCTAAACAGAGAGGTATTATAGCTCATATATGAGATTTCAAAGGTCTTTTATTTTGAAACTCTACATCAGAATGTCCTGATTCTCCCTGAGTGACTAGGTGGGGTGTCCTGCTATCACCCCGGAGTGAGATGCGTCTTTGATACTGGACAGTTTTTGTTTTATTCTCATCTAAAAACAGGGATGATAGCTCATACAATAGAGATTTCAAAGGTATTTTATTTTGAAACTCTACATCAGAATGTCCTGATTTTTTCTGAGTGACTAGATGGGGTGTCCTGCTATCACCCTGGAGTGAGATGAGTCTTTGATACGGGACATTTTTTGTTTTATTCTCATCTAAAAACAGGGATGATAGCTCATGCAATAGAGATTTCAAAGGTCTTTTATTTTGGAACTGTACTTCAGAATGTCCTGATTCTCCCTGAGTGTCTAGGTGGGGTGTCCTGCTATCACCCTGGAGTTAGATGAGTCTTCGATACTGGACAGTTTTTGTTTTATTCTCATCTAAACAGAGAGGGATGATAGCTCATATATGAGATTTCAAAGGTCTTTTATTTTGAAACTGTACATCAGAAAGTCCTGATTCTCCCTGAGTGACTAGGTGGGGTGTCCTGCTATCACCCTGGAGTGAGATGAGTCTTTGATACTGGACAGTTTTTGTTTTATTCTCATCTAAACAGAGAGGGATGATAGCTCATATATGAGATTTCAAAGGTCTTTTATTTTGAAACTGTACATCAGAATGTCCTGATTTTTTCTGAGTGACTAGGTGGGTTGTCCTGCTATCACCCTGTAGTTTGATGAGTCTTTGATACTGGACAGTTTTTGTTTTATTCTCATCTAAAAACAGGGATGATAGCTCATACAACAGAGATTTCAAAGGTATTTTATTTTGAAACTCTACATCAGAATGTCCTGTTTTTTTCTGAGTGACTAGATGGGGTGTCCTGCTATCACCCTGGAGTGAGATGAGTCTTTGATACTGGACAGTTTTTGTTTTATTCTCATCTAAACAGAGAGGGATGATAGCTCATATATGAGATTTCAAAGGTCTTTTATTTTGAAACTCTACATCAGAATGTCCTGATTCTCCCTGAGTGACTAGGTGGGGTGTCCTGCTATCACCCTGGAGTGAGATGCGTCTTTGATACTGGACAGTTTTTGTTTTATTCTCATCTAAAAACAGGGATGATAGCTCATACAATAGAGATTTCAAAGGTATTTTATTTTGAAACTCTACATCAGAATGTCCTGATTTTTTCTGAGTGACTAGATGGGGTGTCCTGCTATCACCCTGGAGTGAGATGAGTCTTTGATACGGGACATTTTTTGTTTTATTCTCATCTAAAAACAGGGATGATAGCTCATACAATAGAGATTTCAAAGGTATTTTATTTTGAAACTCTACTTCAGAATGTCCTGATTCTCCCTGAGTGTCTAGGTGGGGTGTCCTGCTATCACCCTGGAGTGAGATGAGTCTTTGATACTGGACAGTTTTTGTTTTATTCTCATCTAAACAGAGAGGGATGATAGCTCATATATGAGATTTCAAAGGTCTTTTATTTTGAAACTCTACATCAGAATGTCCTGATTTTTTCTGAGTGACTAGATGGGGTGTCCTGCTATCACCCTGGAGTGAGATGAGTCTTTGATACTGGACAGTGTTTGTTTTATTCTCATCTAAAAACAGGGATGATAGCTCATGCAATAGAGATTTCAAAGGTCTTTTATTTTGAAACTGTACATCAGAATGTCCTGATTCTCCCTGAGTGACTAGATGGGTTGTCCTGCTATCACCCTGGTGTGAGATGAGTCTTTGATACTGGACAGTTTTTGTTTTATTCTCATCTAAAAACAGGGATGATAGCTAATACAATAGAGACTTCAAAAATATTTTATTTTGAAACTCTACATCAGAATGTCCTGATTTTTTCTGAGTGACTAGATGGGGTGTCCTGCTATCACCCTGGAGTGAGATGCGTCTTTGATACTGGACAGTCTTTGTTTTATTCTCATCTAAAAATAGGGATGATAGCTCATACAATAGAGATTTCAAAGGTATTTTATTTTGAAACTCTACATCAGAATGTCCTGATTTTTTCTGAGTGACTAGGTGGGGTGTCCTGCTATCACCCTGGAGTTTGATGAGTCTTTGATATTGGACAGTTATTGTTTTATTCTCATCTAAAAACAGGGATGATAGCTCATATATGAGACTTCAAAGGTATTTTATTTTGAAACTGTACACCAGAATGTCCTGATTTTTTCTGAGTGACTAGATGGGGTGTCCTGCTATCACCCTGGAGTGAGATGCGTCTTTGATACTGGACAGTCTTTGTTTTATTCTCATCTAAAAATAGGGATGATGGCTCATAGAATAGAGATGTCAAAGGTATTTTATTTTGAAACTCTAGATCAGAATGTCCTGATTTTTTCTGAGTGACTAGGTGGGGTGTCCTGCTATCACCCTGGAGTGAGATGAGTCTTTGATACTGGACAGTTTTTGTTTTATTCTCATCTAAACAGAGAGGGATGATAGCTCATATATGAGATTTCAAAGGTCTTTTATTTTGAAAATGTACATCAGAATGTCCTGATTTTTTCTGAGTGACTAGGTGGCGTGTCCTGCTATCACCCTGGAGTGAGATCAGTCTTTGATACTTGAGAGTTTTTGTTTTATTCTCATCTAAACAGAGAGGGATGATAGCTCATATATGAGATTTCAAAGGTCTTTTATTTTGAAACTCTACATCAGAATGTCCTGATTTTTTCTGAGTGACTAGGTGGGGTGTCCTGCTATCACCCTGGAGTTTGATGAGTCTTTCATATTGGACAGTTATTGTTTTATTCTCATCTAAAAACAGGGATGATAGCTCATATATGAGACTTCAAAGGTATTTTATTTTGAAACTGTACACCAGAATGTCCTGATTTTTTATGAGTGACTAGGTGGCGTGTCCTGCTATCACCCTGGAGTGAGATCAGTCTTTGATACTTGAGAGTTTTTGTTTTATTCTCATCTAAACAGAGAGGGATTATAGCTCATATATGAGATTTAGAAGGTCTTTTATTTTGAAACTCTACATCAGAATGTCCTGATTCTCCCTGAGTGACTAGGTGGGGTGTCCTGCTATCACCCTGGAGTGAGATGCGTCTTTGATACTTGACAGTTTTTGTTTTATTCTCATCTAAACAGAGAGGGATGATAGCTCATATATGAGATTTCAAAGGTCTTTTATTTTGAAATTGTACATCAGAATGTCCTGATTTTTTCTGAGTGACTAGGTGGTGAGTCCTGCTATCACCCTGGAGTGAGATGAGTCTTTGATACGGGACAGTTTTTGTTTTATTCTCATCTAAAAACAGGGATGATAGCTAATACAATAGAGACTTCAAAAATATTTTATTTTGAAACTCTACATCAGAATGTCCTGATTTTTTCTGAGTGACTAGGTGGGGTGTCCTGCTATCACCCTGGAGTGAGATGCGTCTTTGATACTGGACAGTTTTTGTTTTATTCTCATCTAAAAACAGGGATGATAGCTCATACAATAGAGATTTCAAAGGTATTTTATTTTGAAACTCTACATCAGAATGTCCTGATTTTTTCTGAGTGACTAGATGGGGTGTCCTGCTATCACCCTTGAGTGAGATGCGTCTTTGATACTGGACAGTTTTTGTTTTATTCTCATCTAAACAGAGAGGGATGATAGCTCATATATGAGATTTCAAAGGTCTTTTATTTTGAAACTCTACATCAGAATGTCCTGATTTTTTCTGAGTGACTAGGTGGGGTGTCCTGCGATCACCCTGGAGTGAGATGAGTCTTTGATACTGGACAGTTTTTGTTTTATTCTCATCTAAACAGAGAGGGATGATAGCTCATATATGAGATTTCAAAGGTCTTTTATTTTGAAACTCTACATCAGAATGTCCTGATTTTTTCTGAGTGACTAGGTGGGGTGTCCTGCTATCACCCTGGAGTTTGATGAGTCTTTCATATTGGACAGTTATTGTTTTATTCTCATCTAAAAACAGGGATGATAGCTCATACAATAGAGATTTCAAAGGTATTTTATTTTGAAACTCTACATCAGAATGTCCTGATTTTTTCTGAGTGACTAGGTGGGGTGTCCTGCTATCACCCTGGAGTTTGATGAGTCTTTGATATTGGACAGTTATTGTTTTATTCTCATCTAAAAACAGGGATGATAGCTCATATATGAGACTTCAAAGGTATTTTATTTTGAAACTGTACACCAGAATGTCCTGATTTTTTCTGAGTGACTAGATGGGGTGTCCTGCTATCACCCTGGAGTGAGATGAGTCTTTGATACTGGACAGTGTTTGTTTTATTCTCATCTAAAAACAGGGATGATAGCTCATGCAATAGAGATTTCAAAGGTCTTTTATTTTGAAAATGTACATCAGAATGTCCTGATTTTTTCTGAGTGACTAGGTGGCGTGTCCTGCTATCACCCTGGAGTGAGATCAGTCTTTGATTCTTGAGAGTTTTTGTTTTATTCTCATCTAAACAGAGAGGGATTATAGCTCATATATGAGATTTCAAAGGTCTTTTATTTTGAAACTCTACATCAGAATGTCCTGATTCTCCCTGAGTGACTAGGTGGGGTGTCCTGCTATCACCCCGGAGTGAGATGCGTCTTTGATACTGGACAGTTTTTGTTTTATTCTCATCTAAAAACAGGGATGATAGCTCATACAATAGAGATTTCAAAGGTATTTTATTTTGAAACTCTACATCAGAATGTCCTGATTTTTTCTGAGTGACTAGATGGGGTGTCCTGCTATCACCTTGGAGTGAGATGCGTCTTTGATACTGGACAGTTTTTGTTTTATTCTCATCTAAAAACAGGGATGATAGCTCATACAATAGAGATTTCAAAGGTCTTTTATTTTGAAACTCTACATCAGAATGTCCTGATTTTTTCTGAGTGACTAGATGGGGTGTCCTGCTATCACCCTTGAGTGAGATGCGTCTTTGATACTGGACAGTTTTTGTTTTATTCTCATCTAAAAACAGGGATGATAGCTCATATATGAGATTTCAAAGGTCTTTTATTTTGAAACTCTACATCAGAATGTCCTGATTTTTTCTGAGTGACTAGGTGGGGTGTCCTGCTATCACCCTGGAGTTTGATGAGTCTTTCATATTGGACAGTTATTGTTTTATTCTCATCTAAAAACAGGGATGATAGCTCATATATGAGACTTCAAAGGTATTTTATTTTCAAACTGTACACCAGAATGTCCTGATTTTTTCTGAGTGACTAGATGGGGTGTCCTGCTATCACCCTGGAGTGAGATGAGTATTTGATACTGGACAGTTTTTGTTTTATTCTCATCTAAAAATAGGGATGATAGCTCATACAATAGAGATTTCAAAGGTATTTTATTTTGAAACTCTACATCAGAATGTCCTGATTTTTTCTGAGTGACTAGGTGGGGTGTCCTGCTATCACCCTGGAGTGAGATGAGTCTTTGATACTGGACAGTTTTTGTTTTATTCTCATCTAAAAACAGGGATGATAGCTCATACAATAGAGATTTCAAAGGTATTTTATTTTGAAACTCTACATCAGAATGTCCTGATTTTTTCTGAGTGACTAGATGGGGTGTCCTGCTATCACCCTGGAGTGAGATGAGTCTTTGATACGGGACATTTTTTGTTTTATTCTCATCTAAAAACAGGGATGATAGCTCATGCAATAGAGACTTCAAAGGTCTTTTATTTTGGAACTGTACTTCAGAATGTCCTGATTCTCCCTGAGTGTCTAGGTGGGGTGTCCTGCTATCACCCTGGAGTGAGATGAGTCTTTGATACTGGACAGTTTTTGTTTTATTCTCATCTAAACAGAGAGGGATGATAGCTCATATATGAGATTTCAAAGGTCTTTTATTTTGAAACTGTACATCAGAAAGTCCTGATTCTCCCTGAGTGACTAGGTGGGGTGTCCTGCTATCACCCTGGAGTGAGATGAGTCTTTGATACTGGACAGTTTTTGTTTTATTCTCATCTAAACAGAGAGGGATGATAGCTCATATATGAGATTTCAAAGGTCTTTTATTTTGAAACTGTACATCAGAATGTCCTGATTTTTTCTGAGTGACTAGGTGGGTTGTCCTGCTATCACCCTGTAGTTTGATGAGTCTTTGATACTGGACAGTTTTTGTTTTATTCTCATCTAAAAACAGGGATGATAGCTCATACAATAGAGATTTCAAAGGTATTTTATTTTGAAACTCTACATCAGAATGTCCTGATTTTTTCTGAGTGACTAGATGGGGTGTCCTGCTATCACCCTGGAGTGAGATGAGTCTTTGATACGGGACATTTTTTGTTTTATTCTCATCTAAAAACAGGGATGATAGCTCATGCAATAGAGACTTCAAAGGTCTTTTATTTTGGAACTGTACTTCAGAATGTCCTGATTCTCCCTGAGTGTCTAGGTGGGGTGTCCTGCTATCACCCTGGAGTGAGATGAGTCTTTGATACTGGACAGTTTTTGTTTTATTCTCATCTAAACAGAGAGGGATGATAGCTCATATATGAGATTTCAAAGGTCTTTTATTTTGAAACTGTACATCAGAAAGTCCTGATTCTCCCTGAGTGACTAGGTGGGGTGTCCTGCTATCACCCTGGAGTGAGATGAGTCTTTGATACTGGACAGTTTTTGTTTTATTCTCATCTAAACAGAGAGGGATGATAGCTCATATATGAGATTTCAAAGGTCTTTTATTTTGAAACTGTACATCAGAATGTCCTGATTTTTTCTGAGTGACTAGGTGGGTTGTCCTGCTATCACCCTGTAGTTTGATGAGTCTTTGATACTGGACAGTTTTTGTTTTATTCTCATCTAAAAACAGGGATGATAGCTCATAAAATAGAGATTTCAAAGGTATTTTATTTTGAAACTCTACATCAGAATGTCCTGTTTTTTTCTGAGTGACTAGATGGGGTGTCCTGCTATCACCCTGGAGTGAGATGAGTCTTTGATACTGGACAGTTTTTGTTTTATTATCATCTAAAAATAGGGATGATAGCTCATACAATAGAGATTTCAAAGGTATTTTATTTTGAAACTCTACATCAGAATGTCCTGATTTTTTCTGAGTGACTAGGTGGGGTGTCCTGCTATCACCCTGGAGTGAGATGAGTCTTTGATACTGGACAGTTTTTGTTTTATTCTCATCTAAAAACAGGGATGATAGCTCATACAATAGAGATTTCAAAGGTATTTTATTTTGAAACTCTACATCAGAATGTCCTGATTTTTTCTGAGTGACTAGATGGGGTGTCCTGCTATCACCCTGGAGTGAGATGAGTCTTTGATACGGGACATTTTTTGTTTTATTCTCATCTAAAAACAGGGATGATAGCTCATGCAATAGAGACTTCAAAGGTCTTTTATTTTGGAACTGTACTTCAGAATGTCCTGATTCTCCCTGAGTGTCTAGGTGGGGTGTCCTGCTATCACCCTGGAGTGAGATGAGTCTTTGATACTGGACAGTTTTTGTTTTATTCTCATCTAAACAGAGAGGGATGATAGCTCATATATGAGATTTCAAAGGTCTTTTATTTTGAAACTGTACATCAGAAAGTCCTGATTCTCCCTGAGTGACTAGGTGGGGTGTCCTGCTATCACCCTGGAGTGAGATGAGTCTTTGATACTGGACAGTTTTTGTTTTATTCTCATCTAAACAGAGAGGGATGATAGCTCATATATGAGATTTCAAAGGTCTTTTATTTTGAAACTGTACATCAGAATGTCCTGATTTTTTCTGAGTGACTAGGTGGGTTGTCCTGCTATCACCCTGTAGTTTGATGAGTCTTTGATACTGGACAGTTTTTGTTTTATTCTCATCTAAAAACAGGGATGATAGCTCATACAACAGAGATTTCAAAGGTATTTTATTTTGAAACTCTACATCAGAATGTCCTGTTTTTTTCTGAGTGACTAGATGGGGTGTCCTGCTATCACCCTGGAGTGAGATGCGTCTTTGATACTGGACAGTTTTTGTTTTATTCTCATCTAAAAACAGGGATGATAGCTCATACAATAGAGATTTCAAAGGTATTTTATTTTGAAACTCTACATCAGAATGTCCTGATTTTTTCTGAGTGACTAAATGGGGTGTCCTGCTATCACCATGGAGTGAGATGAGTCTTTGATACTGGACAGTTTTTGTTTTATTCTCATCTAAAAACAGGGATGATAGCTCATACAATAGAGATTTCAAAGGTATTTTATTTTGAAACTCTACATCAGAATGTCCTGTTTTTTTCTGAGTGACTAGATGGGGTGTCCTGCTATCACCCTGGAGTGAGATGAGTCTTTGATACTGGACAATTTTTGTTTTATTCTCATCTAAACAGAGAGGGATGATAGCTCATATATGAGATTTCAAAGGTCTTTTATTTTGAAACTGTACATCAGAATGTCCTGATTTTCCCTGAGTGACTAGGTGGGGTGTCCTGCTATCACCCTGGAGTAAGATGCGTCTTTGATACTGGACAGTTTTTGTTTTATTCTCATCTAAAAACAGGGATGATAGCTCATGCAATAGAGATTTCAAAGGTCTTTTATTTTGAAACTCTACATCAGAAATTCCTGATTCTCCCTGAGTGACTAGGTGGGGTGTCCTGCTATCACCCTGGAGTGAGATGAGTCTTTGATACTGGACAGTTTTTGTTTTATTCTCATCTAAAAACAGGGATGATAGCTCATACAATAGAGATTTCAAAGGTATTTTATTTTGAAACTCTACATCAGAATGTCCTGATTTTTTCTGAGTGACTAGATGGGGTGTCCTGCTATCACCCTGGAGTGAGATGAGTCTTTGATACGGGACAATTTTTGTTTTATTCTCATCTAAAAACAGGGATATTAGCTCATGCAATAGAGATTTCAAAGGTCTTTTATTTTGAAACTTTACTTCAGAATGTCCTGATTCTCCCTGAGTGACTAGGTGGGGAGTCCTGCTATCACCCTGGAGTGAGATGAGTCTTTGATACTTGAGAGTTTTTGTTTTATTCTCATCTAAACAGAGAGGGATTATAGCTCATATATGAGATTTCAAAGGTCTTTTATTTTGAAACTCTACATCAGAATGTTCTGATTCTCCCTGAGTGACTAGGTGGGGTGTCCTGCTATCACCCTGGAGTGAGATGCATCTTTGATACTGGACAGTTTTTGTTTTATTCTCATCTAAAAACAGGGATGATAGCTCATGCAATAGAGATTTCAAAGGTCTTTTATTTTGAAACTCTACATCAGAAATTCCTGATTCTCCCTGAGTGACTAGGTGGGGTGTCCTGCTATCACCCTGGAGTGAGATGAGTCTTTGATACTGGACAGTTTTTGTTTTATTCTCATCTAAACAGAGAGGGATGATAGCTCATATATGAGATTTCAAAGGTCTTTTATTTTGAAACTGTACATCAGAATGTCCTGATTTTTTCTGAGTGACTAGGTGGGGTGTCCTGCTATCACCCTGGAGTTTGTTGAGTTTTTGATATTGGACAGTTATTGTTTTATTCTCATCTAAATACAGGGATGATAGCTCATATATGAGACTTCAAAGGTATTTTATTTTGAAACTGTACACCAGAATGTCCTGATTTTTTCTGAGTGACTAGATGGGGTGTCCTGCTATCACCCTGGAGTGAGATGCATCTTTGATACTGGACAGTTTTTGTTGTATTCTCATCTAAAAACAGGGATGATAGCTCATGCAATAGAGATTTCAAAGGTCTTTTATTTTGAAACTGTACTTCAGAATGTCCTGATTCTCCCTGAGTGACTAGGTGGGGTGTCCTGCTATCACCCTGGAGTGAGATGAGTCTTTGATACTGGACAGTTTTTGTTTTATTCTCATCTAAACAGAGAGGGATGATAGCTCATATATGAGATTTCAAAGGTCTTTTATTTTGAAACTGTACATCAGAATGTCCTGATTTTTTCTGAGTGACTAGGTGGTGTGTCCTGCTATCACCCTGGAGTGAGATCAGTCTTTGATACTTGAGAGTTTTTGTTTTATTCTCATCTAAACAGAGAGGGATTATAGCTCATATATGAGATTTCAAAGGTCTTTTATTTTGAAACTCTACATCAGAATGTCCTGATTCTCCCTGAGTGACTAGGTGGGGTGTCCTGCTATCACCCTGGAGTGAGATGCGTCTTTGATACTGGACAGTTTTTGTTTTATTCTCATCTAAAAACAGGGATGATAGCTCATACAATAGAGATTTCAAAGGTATTTTATTTTGAAACTCTACATCAGAATGTCCTGATTCTCCCTGAGTGACTAGGTGGGGTGTCCTGCTATCACCCTGGAGTGAGATGCGTCTTTGATACTTGACAGTTTTTGTTTTATTCTCATCTAAACAGAGAGGGATGATAGCTCATATATGAGATTTCAAAGGTCTTTTATTTTGAAATTGTACATCAGAATGTCCTGATTTTTTCTGAGTGACTAGGTGGTGAGTCCTGCTATCACCCTGGAGTGAGATGAGTCTTTGATACGGGACAGTTTTTGTTTTATTCTCATCTAAAAACAGGGATGATAGCTAATACAATAGAGACTTCAAAAATATTTTATTTTGAAACTCTACATCAGAATGTCCTGATTTTTTCTGAGTGACTAGGTGGGGTGTCCTGCTATCACCCTGGAGTGAGATGCGTCTTTGATACTGGACAGTTTTTGTTTTATTCTCATCTAAAAACAGGGATGATAGCTCATACAATAGAGATTTCAAAGGTATTTTATTTTGAAACTCTACATCAGAATGTCCTGATTTTTTCTGAGTGACTAGATGGGGTGTCCTGCTATCACCCTTGAGTGAGATGCGTCTTTGATACTGGACAGTTTTTGTTTTATTCTCATCTAAACAGAGAGGGATGATAGCTCATATATGAGATTTCAAAGGTCTTTTATTTTGAAACTCTACATCAGAATGTCCTGATTTTTTCTGAGTGACTAGGTGGGGTGTCCTGCGATCACCCTGGAGTGAGATGAGTCTTTGATACTGGACAGTTTTTGTTTTATTCTCATCTAAACAGAGAGGGATGATAGCTCATATATGAGATTTCAAAGGTCTTTTATTTTGAAACTCTACATCAGAATGTCCTGATTTTTTCTGAGTGACTAGGTGGGGTGTCCTGCTATCACCCTGGAGTTTGATGAGTCTTTCATATTGGACAGTTATTGTTTTATTCTCATCTAAAAACAGGGATGATAGCTCATACAATAGAGATTTCAAAGGTATTTTATTTTGAAACTCTACATCAGAATGTCCTGATTTTTTCTGAGTGACTAGGTGGGGTGTCCTGCTATCACCCTGGAGTTTGATGAGTCTTTGATATTGGACAGTTATTGTTTTATTCTCATCTAAAAACAGGGATGATAGCTCATATATGAGACTTCAAAGGTATTTTATTTTGAAACTGTACACCAGAATGTCCTGATTTTTTCTGAGTGACTAGATGGGGTGTCCTGCTATCACCCTGGAGTGAGATGAGTCTTTGATACTGGACAGTGTTTGTTTTATTCTCATCTAAAAACAGGGATGATAGCTCATGCAATAGAGATTTCAAAGGTCTTTTATTTTGAAAATGTACATCAGAATGTCCTGATTTTTTCTGAGTGACTAGGTGGCGTGTCCTGCTATCACCCTGGAGTGAGATCAGTCTTTGATTCTTGAGAGTTTTTGTTTTATTCTCATCTAAACAGAGAGGGATTATAGCTCATATATGAGATTTCAAAGGTCTTTTATTTTGAAACTCTACATCAGAATGTCCTGATTCTCCCTGAGTGACTAGGTGGGGTGTCCTGCTATCACCCCGGAGTGAGATGCGTCTTTGATACTGGACAGTTTTTGTTTTATTCTCATCTAAAAACAGGGATGATAGCTCATACAATAGAGATTTCAAAGGTATTTTATTTTGAAACTCTACATCAGAATGTCCTGATTTTTTCTGAGTGACTAGATGGGGTGTCCTGCTATCACCTTGGAGTGAGATGCGTCTTTGATACTGGACAGTTTTTGTTTTATTCTCATCTAAAAACAGGGATGATAGCTCATACAATAGAGATTTCAAAGGTCTTTTATTTTGAAACTCTACATCAGAATGTCCTGATTTTTTCTGAGTGACTAGATGGGGTGTCCTGCTATCACCCTTGAGTGAGATGCGTCTTTGATACTGGACAGTTTTTGTTTTATTCTCATCTAAAAACAGGGATGATAGCTCATATATGAGATTTCAAAGGTCTTTTATTTTGAAACTCTACATCAGAATGTCCTGATTTTTTCTGAGTGACTAGGTGGGGTGTCCTGCTATCACCCTGGAGTTTGATGAGTCTTTCATATTGGACAGTTATTGTTTTATTCTCATCTAAAAACAGGGATGATAGCTCATATATGAGACTTCAAAGGTATTTTATTTTCAAACTGTACACCAGAATGTCCTGATTTTTTCTGAGTGACTAGATGGGGTGTCCTGCTATCACCCTGGAGTGAGATGAGTCTTTGATACTGGACAGTTTTTGTTTTATTCTCATCTAAAAATAGGGATGATAGCTCATACAATAGAGATTTCAAAGGTATTTTATTTTGAAACTCTACATCAGAATGTCCTGATTTTTTCTGAGTGACTAGGTGGGGTGTCCTGCTATCACCCTGGAGTGAGATGAGTCTTTGATACTGGACAGTTTTTGTTTTATTCTCATCTAAAAACAGGGATGATAGCTCATACAATAGAGATTTCAAAGGTATTTTATTTTGAAACTCTACATCAGAATGTCCTGATTCTCCCTGAGTGACTAGGTGGGGTGTCCTGCTATCACCCTGGAGTGAGATGCGTCTTTGATACTTGACAGTTTTTGTTTTATTCTCATCTAAACAGAGAGGGATGATAGCTCATATATGAGATTTCAAAGGTCTTTTATTTTGAAATTGTACATCAGAATGTCCTGATTTTTTCTGAGTGACTAGGTGGTGAGTCCTGCTATCACCCTGGAGTGAGATGAGTCTTTGATACGGGACAGTTTTTGTTTTATTCTCATCTAAAAACAGGGATGATAGCTAATACAATAGAGACTTCAAAAATATTTTATTTTGAAACTCTACATCAGAATGTCCTGATTTTTTCTGAGTGACTAGGTGGGGTGTCCTGCTATCACCCTGGAGTGAGATGCGTCTTTGATACTGGACAGTTTTTGTTTTATTCTCATCTAAAAACAGGGATGATAGCTCATACAATAGAGATTTCAAAGGTATTTTATTTTGAAACTCTACATCAGAATGTCCTGATTTTTTCTGAGTGACTAGATGGGGTGTCCTGCTATCACCCTTGAGTGAGATGCGTCTTTGATACTGGACAGTTTTTGTTTTATTCTCATCTAAACAGAGAGGGATGATAGCTCATATATGAGATTTCAAAGGTCTTTTATTTTGAAACTCTACATCAGAATGTCCTGATTTTTTCTGAGTGACTAGGTGGGGTGTCCTGCGATCACCCTGGAGTGAGATGAGTCTTTGATACTGGACAGTTTTTGTTTTATTCTCATCTAAACAGAGAGGGATGATAGCTCATATATGAGATTTCAAAGGTCTTTTATTTTGAAACTCTACATCAGAATGTCCTGATTTTTTCTGAGTGACTAGGTGGGGTGTCCTGCTATCACCCTGGAGTTTGATGAGTCTTTCATATTGGACAGTTATTGTTTTATTCTCATCTAAAAACAGGGATGATAGCTCATACAATAGAGATTTCAAAGGTATTTTATTTTGAAACTCTACATCAGAATGTCCTGTTTTTTTCTGAGTGACTAGGTGGGGTGTCCTGCTATCACCCTGGAGTTTGATGAGTCTTTGATATTGGACAGTTATTGTTTTATTCTCATCTAAAAACAGGGATGATAGCTCATATATGAGACTTCAAAGGTATTTTATTTTGAAACTGTACACCAGAATGTCCTGATTTTTTCTGAGTGACTAGATGGGGTGTCCTGCTATCACCCTGGAGTGAGATGAGTCTTTGATACTGGACAGTGTTTGTTTTATTCTCATCTAAAAACAGGGATGATAGCTCATGCAATAGAGATTTCAAAGGTCTTTTATTTTGAAAATGTACATCAGAATGTCCTGATTTTTTCTGAGTGACTAGGTGGCGTGTCCTGCTATCACCCTGGAGTGAGATCAGTCTTTGATTCTTGAGAGTTTTTGTTTTATTCTCATCTAAACAGAGAGGGATTATAGCTCATATATGAGATTTCAAAGGTCTTTTATTTTGAAACTCTACATCAGAATGTCCTGATTCTCCCTGAGTGACTAGGTGAGGTGTCCTGCTATCACCCCGGAGTGAGATGCGTCTTTGATACTGGACAGTTTTTGTTTTATTCTCATCTAAAAACAGGGATGATAGCTCATACAATAGAGATTTCAAAGGTATTTTATTTTGAAACTCTACATCAGAATGTCCTGATTTTTTCTGAGTGACTAGATGGGGTGTCCTGCTATCACCCTTGAGTGAGATGCGTCTTTGATACTGGACAGTTTTTGTTTTATTCTCATCTAAAAACAGGGATGATAGCTCATATATGAGATTTCAAAGGTCTTTTATTTTGAAACTCTACATCAGAATGTCCTGATTTTTTCTGAGTGACTAGGTGGGGTGTCCTGCTATCACCCTGGAGTTTGATGAGTCTTTCATATTGGACAGTTATTGTTTTATTCTCATCTAAAAACAGGGATGATAGCTCATATATGAGACTTCAAAGGTATTTTATTTTCAAACTGTACACCAGAATGTCCTGATTTTTTCTGAGTGACTAGATGGGGTGTCCTGCTATCACCCTGGAGTGAGATGAGTCTTTGATACTGGACAGTTTTTGTTTTATTCTCATCTAAAAATAGGGATGATAGCTCATACAATAGAGATTTCAAAGGTATTTTATTTTGAAACTCTACATCAGAATGTCCTGATTTTTTCTGAGTGACTAGGTGGGGTGTCCTGCTATCACCCTGGAGTGAGATGAGTCTTTGATACTGGACAGTTTTTGTTTTATTCTCATCTAAAAACAGGGATGATAGCTCATACAATAGAGATTTCAAAGGTATTTTATTTTGAAACTCTACATCAGAATGTCCTGATTTTTTCTGAGTGACTAGATGGGGTGTCCTGCTATCACCCTGGAGTGAGATGAGTCTTTGATACGGGACATTTTTTGTTTTATTCTCATCTAAAAACAGGGATGATAGCTCATGCAATAGAGACTTCAAAGGTCTTTTATTTTGGAACTGTACTTCAGAATGTCCTGATTCTCCCTGAGTGTCTAGGTGGGGTGTCCTGCTATCACCCTGGAGTGAGATGAGTCTTTGATACTGGACAGTTTTTGTTTTATTCTCATCTAAACAGAGAGGGATGATAGCTCATATATGAGATTTCAAAGGTCTTTTATTTTGAAACTGTACATCAGAAAGTCCTGATTCTCCCTGAGTGACTAGGTGGGGTGTCCTGCTATCACCCTGGAGTGAGATGAGTCTTTGATACTGGACAGTTTTTGTTTTATTCTCATCTAAACAGAGAGGGATGATAGCTCATATATGAGATTTCAAAGGTCTTTTATTTTGAAACTGTACATCAGAATGTCCTGATTTTTTCTGAGTGACTAGGTGGGTTGTCCTGCTATCACCCTGTAGTTTGATGAGTCTTTGATACTGGACAGTTTTTGTTTTATTCTCATCTAAAAACAGGGATGATAGCTCATACAATAGAGATTTCAAAGGTATTTTATTTTGAAACTCTACATCAGAATGTCCTGTTTTTTTCTGAGTGACTAGATGGGGTGTCCTGCTATCACCCTGGAGTGAGATGAGTCTTTGATACTGGACAGTTTTTGTTTTATTCTCATCTAAAAATAGGGATGATAGCTCATACAATAGAGATTTCAAAGGTATTTTATTTTGAAACTCTACATCAGAATGTCCTGATTTTTTCTGAGTGACTAGGTGGGGTGTCCTGCTATCACCCTGGAGTGAGATGAGTCTTTGATACTGGACAGTTTTTGTTTTATTCTCATCTAAAAACAGGGATGATAGCTCATACAATAGAGATTTCAAAGGTATTTTATTTTGAAACTCTACATCAGAATGTCCTGATTTTTTCTGAGTGACTAGATGGGGTGTCCTGCTATCACCCTGGAGTGAGATGAGTCTTTGATACGGGACATTTTTTGTTTTATTCTCATCTAAAAACAGGGATGATAGCTCATGCAATAGAGACTTCAAAGGTCTTTTATTTTGGAACTGTACTTCAGAATGTCCTGATTCTCCCTGAGTGTCTAGGTGGGGTGTCCTGCTATCACCCTGGAGTGAGATGAGTCTTTGATACTGGACAGTTTTTGTTTTATTCTCATCTAAACAGAGAGGGATGATAGCTCATATATGAGATTTCAAAGGTCTTTTATTTTGAAACTGTACATCAGAAAGTCCTGATTCTCCCTGAGTGACTAGGTGGGGTGTCCTGCTATCACCCTGGAGTGAGATGAGTCTTTGATACTGGACAGTTTTTGTTTTATTCTCATCTAAACAGAGAGGGATGATAGCTCATATATGAGATTTCAAAGGTCTTTTATTTTGAAACTGTACATCAGAATGTCCTGATTTTTTCTGAGTGACTAGGTGGGTTGTCCTGCTATCACCCTGTAGTTTGATGAGTCTTTGATACTGGACAGTTTTTGTTTTATTCTCATCTAAAAACAGGGATGATAGCTCATACAACAGAGATTTCAAAGGTATTTTATTTTGAAACTCTACATCAGAATGTCCTGTTTTTTTCTGAGTGACTAGATGGGGTGTCCTGCTATCACCCTGGAGTGAGATGCGTCTTTGATACTGGACAGTTTTTGTTTTATTCTCATCTAAAAACAGGGATGATAGCTCATACAATAGAGATTTCAAAGGTATTTTATTTTGAAACTCTACATCAGAATGTCCTGATTTTTTCTGAGTGACTAAATGGGGTGTCCTGCTATCACCATGGAGTGAGATGAGTCTTTGATACTGGACAGTTTTTGTTTTATTCTCATCTAAAAACAGGGATGATAGCTCATACAATAGAGATTTCAAAGGTATTTTATTTTGAAACTCTACATCAGAATGTCCTGTTTTTTTCTGAGTGACTAGATGGGGTGTCCTGCTATCACCCTGGAGTGAGATGAGTCTTTGATACTGGACAGTTTTTGTTTTATTCTCATCTAAACAGAGAGGGATGATAGCTCATATATGAGATTTCAAAGGTCTTTTATTTTGAAACTGTACATCAGAATGTCCTGATTTTCCCTGAGTGACTAGGTGGGGTGTCCTGCTATCACCCTGGAGTAAGATGCGTCTTTGATACTGGACAGTTTTTGTTTTATTCTCATCTAAAAACAGGGATGATAGCTCATGCAATAGAGATTTCAAAGGTCTTTTATTTTGAAACTCTACATCAGAAATTCCTGATTCTCCCTGAGTGACTAGGTGGGGTGTCCTGCTATCACCCTGGAGTGAGATGAGTCTTTGATACTGGACAGTTTTTGTTTTATTCTCATCTAAAAACAGGGATGATAGCTCATACAATAGAGATTTCAAAGGTATTTTATTTTGAAACTCTACATCAGAATGTCCTGATTTTTTCTGAGTGACTAGATGGGGTGTCCTGCTATCACCCTGGAGTGAGATGAGTCTTTGATACGGGACAATTTTTGTTTTATTCTCATCTAAAAACAGGGATATTAGCTCATGCAATAGAGATTTCAAAGGTCTTTTATTTTGAAACTTTACTTCAGAATGTCCTGATTCTCCCTGAGTGACTAGGTGGGGAGTCCTGCTATCACCCTGGAGTGAGATGAGTCTTTGATACTTGAGAGTTTTTGTTTTATTCTCATCTAAACAGAGAGGGATTATAGCTCATATATGAGATTTCAAAGGTCTTTTATTTTGAAACTCTACATCAGAATGTTCTGATTCTCCCTGAGTGACTAGGTGGGGTGTCCTGCTATCACCCTGGAGTGAGATGCATCTTTGATACTGGACAGTTTTTGTTTTATTCTCATCTAAAAACAGGGATGATAGCTCATGCAATAGAGATTTCAAAGGTCTTTTATTTTGAAACTCTACATCAGAAATTCCTGATTCTCCCTGAGTGACTAGGTGGGGTGTCCTGCTATCACCCTGGAGTTAGATGAGTCTTTGATACTGGACAGTTTTTGTTTTATTCTCATCTAAACAGAGAGGGATGATAGCTCATATATGAGATTTCAAAGGTCTTTTATTTTGAAACTGTACATCAGAATGTCCTGATTTTTTCTGAGTGACTAGGTGGGGTGTCCTGCTATCACCCTGGAGTTTGTTGAGTTTTTGATATTGGACAGTTATTGTTTTATTCTCATCTAAATACAGGGATGATAGCTCATATATGAGACTTCAAAGGTATTTTATTTTGAAACTGTACACCAGAATGTCCTGATTTTTTCTGAGTGACTAGATGGGGTGTCCTGCTATCACCCTGGAGTGAGATGCGTCTTTGATACTGGACAGTTTTTGTTGTATTCTCATCTAAAAACAGGGATGATAGCTCATGCAATAGAGATTTCAAAGGTCTTTTATTTTGAAACTGTACTTCAGAATGTCCTGATTCTCCCTGAGTGACTAGGTGGGGTGTCCTGCTATCACCCTGGAGTGAGATGAGTCTTTGATACTGGACAGTTTTTGTTTTATTCTCATCTAAACAGAGAGGGATGATAGCTCATATATGAGATTTCAAAGGTCTTTTATTTTGAAACTGTACATCAGAATGTCCTGATTTTTTCTGAGTGACTAGGTGGTGTGTCCTGCTATCACCCTGGAGTGAGATCAGTCTTTGATACTTGAGAGTTTTTGTTTTATTCTCATCTAAACAGAGAGGGATTATAGCTCATATATGAGATTTCAAAGGTCTTTTATTTTGAAACTCTACATCAGAATGTCCTGATTCTCCCTGAGTGACTAGGTGGGGTGTCCTGCTATCACCCTGGAGTGAGATGCGTCTTTGATACTGGACAGTTTTTGTTTTATTCTCATCTAAAAACAGGGATGATAGCTCATACAATAGAGATTTCAAAGGTATTTTATTTTGAAACTCTACATCAGAATGTCCTGATTTTTTCTGAGTGACTAGATGGGGTGTCCTGCTATCACCCTGGAGTTTGTTGAGTCTTTGATATTGGACAGTTATTGTTTTATTCTCATCTAAATACGGGGATGATAGCTCATATATGAGACTTCAAAGGTATTTTATTTTGAAACTACACCAGAATGTCCTGATTTTTTCTGAGTGACTAGATGGGGTGTCCTGCTATCACCCTGGAGTGAGATGAGTCTTTGATACTGGACAGTCTTTGTTTTATTCTCATCTAAAAATAGGGATGATAGCTCATACAATAGAGATTTCAAAGGTATTTTATTTTGAAACTCTACATCAGAATGTCCTGTTATTTTATGAGTGACTAGGTGGGGTGTCCTGCTATCACCCTGGAGTGAGATGAGTCTTTGATACTGAACAGTTTTTGTTTTATTCTCATCTAAAAACAGGGATGATAGCTCATACAATAGAGATTTCAAAGGTCTTTTATTTTGAAACTGTACTTCAGAATGTCCTGATTCTCCCTGAGTGACTAGGTGGGGTGTCCTGCTATCACCCTGGAGTGAGATGAGTCTTTGATACTGGACAGTTTTTGTTTTATTCTCATCTAAAAACAGGGATGATAGCTCATACAATAGAGATTTCAAAGGTCTTTTATTTTGAAACTGTACTTCAGAATGTCCTGATTCTCCCTGAGTGACTAGGTGGGGTGTCCTGCTATCACCCTGGAGTGAGATGAGTCTTTGATACTGGACAGTTTTTGTTTTATTCTCATCTAAAAACAGGGATGATAGCTCATACAATAGAGATTTCAAAGGTATTTTATTTTGAAACTCTACATCAGAATGTCCTGATTTTTTCTGAGTGACTAGGTGGGTTGTCCTGCTATCACCCTGTAGTTTGATGAGTCTTTGATACTGGACAGTTTTTGTTTTATTCTCATCTAAAAACAGGGATGATAGCTCATACAACAGAGATTTCAAAGGTATTTTATTTTGAAACTGTACATCAGAATGTCCTGTTTTTTTCTGAGTGACTAGATGGGGTGTCCTGCTATCACCCTGGAGTGAGATGAGTCTTTGATACTGGACAGTTTTTGTTTTATTCTCATCTAAACAGAGAGGGATGATAGCTCATATATGAGATTTCAAAGGTCTTTTATTTTGAAACTCTACTTCAGAATGTCCTGATTCTCCCTGATTGACTAGGTGGGGAGTCCTGCTATCACCCTGGAGTCAGATGAGTCTTTGATACTGGACAGTCTTTGTTTTATTCTCATCTAAAAATAGGGATGATAGCTCATACAATAGAGATTTCAAAGGTATTTTATTTTGAAACTCTACATCAGAATGTCCTGTTATTTTATGAGTGACTAGGTGGGGTGTCCTGCTATCACCCTGGAGTGAGATGAGTCTTTGATACTGAACAGTTTTTGTTTTATTCTCATCTAAAAACAGGGATGATAGCTCATACAATAGAGATTTCAAAGGTCTTTTATTTTGAAACTGTACTTCAGAATGTCCTGATTCTCCCTGAGTGACTAGGTGGGGTGTCCTGCTATCACCCTGGAGTGAGATGAGTCTTTGATACTGGACAGTTTTTGTTTTATTCTCATCTAAAAACAGGGATGATAGCTCATACAATAGAGATTTCAAAGGTATTTTATTTTGAAACTCTACATCAGAATGTCCTGATTTTTTCTGAGTGACTAGATGGGGTGTCCTGCTATCACCCTGGAGTGAGATGAGTCTTTGATACGGGACATTTTTTGTTTTATTCTCATCTAAAAACAGGGATGATAGCTCATGCAATAGAGATTTCAAAGGTCTTTTATTTTGGAACTGTACTTCAGAATGTCCTGATTCTCCCTGAGTGTCTAGGTGGGGTGTCCTGCTATCACCCTGGAGTGAGATGAGTCTTTGATACTGGACAGTTTTTGTTTTATTCTCATCTAAACAGAGAGGGATGATAGCTCATATATGAGATTTCAAAGGTCTTTTATTTTGAAACTGTACATCAGAAAGTCCTGATTCTCCCTGAGTGACTAGGTGGGGTGTCCTGCTATCACCCTGGAGTGAGATGAGTCTTTGATACTGGACAGTTTTTGTTTTATTCTCATCTAAACAGAGAGGGATGATAGCTCATATATGAGATTTCAAAGGTCTTTTATTTTGAAACTGTACATCAGAATGTCCTGATTTTTTCTGAGTGACTAGGTGGGTTGTCCTGCTATCACCCTGTAGTTTGATGAGTCTTTGATACTGGACAGTTTTTGTTTTATTCTCATCTAAAAACAGGGATGATAGCTCATACAATAGAGATTTCAAAGGTATTTTATTTTGAAACTCTACATCAGAATGTCCTGATTTTTTCTGAGTGACTAGATGGGGTGTCCTGCTATCACCCTGGAGTGAGATGAGTCTTTGATACGGGACAATTTTTGTTTTATTCTCATCTAAAAACAGGGATATTAGCTCATGCAATAGAGATTTCAAAGGTCTTTTATTTTGAAACTTTACTTCAGAATGTCCTGATTCTCCCTGAGTGACTAGGTGGGGAGTCCTGCTATCACCCTGGAGTGAGATGAGTCTTTGATACTTGAGAGTTTTTGTTTTATTCTCATCTAAACAGAGAGGGATTATAGCTCATATATGAGATTTCAAAGGTCTTTTATTTTGAAACTCTACATCAGAATGTCCTGATTCTCCCTGAGTGACTAGGTGGGGTGTCCTGCTATCACCCTGGAGTGAGATGCGTCTTTGATACTGGACATTTTTTGTTTTATTCTCATCTAAAAACAGGGATGATAGCTCATGCAATAGAGATTTCAAAGGTCTTTTATTTTGAAACTGTACTTCAGAATGTCCTGATTCTCCCTGAGTGACTAGGTGGGGTGTCCTGCTATCACCCTGGAGTGAGATGAGTCTTTGATACTGGACAGTTTGTGTTTTATTCTCATCTAAACAGAGAGGGATGATAGCTCATATATGAGATTTCAAAAGTCTTTTATTTTGAAACTGTACATCAGAATGTCCTGATTTTTTCTGAGTGACTAGGTGGGGTGTCCTGCTATGACCCTGGAGTTTGTTGAGTCTTTGATATTGGACAGTTATTGTTTTATTCTCATCTAAAAACAGGGATGATAGCTCATATATGAGACTTCAAAGGTATTTTATTTTGAAACTGTACACCAGAATGTCCTGATTTTTTCTGAGTGAATAGATGGGGTGTCCTGCTATCACCCTGGAGTGAGATGAGTCTTTGATACTGGACAGTTTTTGTTTTATTCTCATCTAAAAATAGGGATGATAGCTCATACAATAGAGATTTCAAAGGTATTTTATTTTGAAACTCTACATCAGAATGTCCTGATTTTTTCTGAGTGACTAGATGGGGTGTCCTGCTATCACCCTGGAGTGAGATGAGTCTTTGATACGGGACAATTTTTGTTTTATTCTCATCTAAAAACAGGGATATTAGCTCATGCAATAGAGATTTCAAAGGTCTTTTATTTTGAAACTTTACTTCAGAATGTCCTGATTCTCCCTGATTGACTAGGTGGGGAGTCCTGCTATCACCCTGGAGTCAGATGAGTCTTTGATACTGGACAGTCTTTGTTTTATTCTCATCTAAAAATAGTGATGATAGCTCATACAATAGAGATTTCAAAGGTATTTTATTTTGAAACTCTACATCAGAATGTCCTGTTATTTTATGAGTGACTAGGTGGGGTGTCCTGCTATCACCCTGGAGTGAGATGAGTCTTTGATACTGAACAGTTTTTGTTTTATTCTCATCTAAAAACAGGGATGATAGCTCATACAATAGAGATTTCAAAGGTCTTTTATTTTGAAACTGTACTTCAGAATGTCCTGATTCTCCCTGAGTGACTAGGTGGGGTGTCCTGCTATCACCCTGGAGTGAGATGAGTCTTTGATACTGGACAGTTTTTGTTTTATTCTCATCTAAAAACAGGGATGATAGCTCATACAATAGAGATTTCAAAGGTATTTTATTTTGAAACTCTACATCAGAATGTCCTGATTTTTTCTGAGTGACTAGATGGGGTGTCCTGCTATCACCCTGGAGTGAGATGAGTCTTTGATACGGGACATTTTTTGTTTTATTCTCATCTAAAAACAGGGATGATAGCTCATGCAATAGAGATTTCAAAGGTCATTTATTTTGGAACTGTACTTCAGAATGTCCTGATTCTCCCTGAGTGTCTAGGTGGGGTGTCCTGCTATCACCCTGGAGTGAGATGAGTCTTTGATACTGGACAGTTTTTGTTTTATTCTCATCTAAACAGAGAGGGATGATAGCTCATATATGAGATTTCAAAGGTCTTTTATTTTGAAACTGTACATCAGAAAGTCCTGATTCTCCCTGAGTGACTAGGTGGGGTGTCCTGCTATCACCCTTGAGTGAGATGAGTCTTTGATACTGGACAGTTTTTGTTTTATTCTCATCTAAACAGAGAGGGATGATAGCTCATATATGAGATTTCAAAGGTCTTTTATTTTGAAACTGTACATCAGAATGTCCTGATTTTTTCTGAGTGACTAGGTGGTTTGTCCTGCTATCACCCTGTAGTTTGATGAGTCTTTGATACTGGACAGTTTTGTTTTATTCTCATCTAAAAACAGGGATGATAGCTCATACAACAGAGATTTCAAAGGTATTTTATTTTGAAACTCTACATCAGAATGTCCTGTTTTTTTCTGAGTGACTAGATGGGGTGTCCTGCTATCACCCTGGAGTGAGATGCGTCTTTGATACTGGACAGTTTTTGTTTTATTCTCATCTAAAAACAGGGATGATAGCTCATACAATAGAGATTTCAAAGGTATTTTATTTTGAAACTCTACATCAGAATGTCCTGATTTTTTCTGAGTGACTAAATGGGGTGTCCTGCTATCACCATGGAGTGAGATGAGTCTTTGATACTGGACAGTTTTTGTTTTATTCTCATCTAAAAACAGGGATGATAGCTCATACAATAGAGATTTCAAAGGTATTTTATTTTGAAACTCTACATCAGAATGTCCTGTTTTTTTCTGAGTGACTAGATGGGGTGTCCTGCTATCACCCTGGAGTGAGATGAGTCTTTGATACTGGACAGTTTTTGTTTTATTCTCATCTAAACAGAGAGGGATGATAGCTCATATATGAGATTTCAAAGGTCTTTTATTTTGAAACTGTACATCAGAATGTCCTGATTTTCCCTGAGTGACTAGGTGGGGTGTCCTGCTATCACCCTGGAGTGAGATGAGTCTTTGATACGGGACAATTTTTGTTTTATTCTCATCTAAAAACAGGGATATTAGCTCATGCAATAGAGATTTCAAAGGTCTTTTATTTTGAAACTTTACTTCAGAATGTCCTGATTCTCCCTGAGTGACTAGGTGGGGTGTCCTGCTATCACCCTGGAGTGAGATGAGTCTTTGATACTGGACAGTTTGTGTTTTATTCTCATCTAAACAGAGAGGGATGATAGCTCATATATGAGATTTCAAAAGTCTTTTATTTTGAAACTGTACATCATAATGTCCTGATTTTTTCTGAGTGACTAGGTGGGGTGTCCTGCTATCACCCTGGAGTTTGTTGAGTCTTTGATATTGGACAGTTATTGTTTTATTCTCATCTAAAAACAGGGATGATAGCTCATATATGAGACTTCAAAGGTATTTTATTTTGAAACTGTACACCAGAATGTCCTGATTTTTTCTGAGTGAATAGATGGGGTGTCCTGCTATCACCCTGGAGTGAGATGAGTCTTTGATACTGGACAGTTTTTGTTTTATTCTCATCTAAAAATAGGGATGATAGCTCATACAATAGAGATTTCAAAGGTATTTTATTTTGAAACTCTACATCAGAATGTCCTGATTTTTTCTGAGTGACTAGGTGGGGTGTCCTGCTATCACCCTGGAGTCAGATGAGTCTTTGATACTGGACAGTTTTTGTTTTATTCTCATCTAAAAACAGGGATGATAGCTCATACAATAGAGATTTCAAAGGTATTTTATTTTGAAACTCTACATCAGAATGTCCTGATTTTTTCTGAGTGACTAGATGGGGTGTCCTGCTATCACCCTGGAGTGAGATCAGTCTTTGATACTTGAGAGTTTTTGTTTTATTCTCATCTAAACAGAGAGGGATGATAGCTCATATATGAGATTTCAAAGGTCTTTTATTTTGAAACTGTACATCAGAAAGTCCTGATTCTCCCTGAGTGACTAGGTGGGGTGTCCTGCTATCACCCTTGAGTGAGATGAGTCTTTGATACTGGACAGTTTTTGTTTTATTCTCATCTAAACAGAGAGGGATGATAGCTCATATATGAGATTTCAAAGGTCTTTTATTTTGAAACTGTACATCAGAATGTCCTGATTTTTTCTGAGTGACTAGGTGGGTTGTCCTGCTATCACCCTGTAGTTTGATGAGTCTTTGATACTGGACAGTTTTTGTTTTATTCTCATCTAAAAACAGGGATGATAGCTCATACAACAGAGATTTCAAAGGTATTTTATTTTGAAACTCTACATCAGAATGTCCTGTTTTTTTCTGAGTGACTAGATGGGGTGTCCTGCTATCACCCTGGAGTGAGATGCGTCTTTGATACTGGACAGTTTTTGTTTTATTCTCATCTAAAAACAGGGATGATAGCTCATACAATAGAGATTTCAAAGGTATTTTATTTTGAAACTCTACATCAGAATGTCCTGATTTTTTCTGAGTGACTAAATGGGGTGTCCTGCTATCACCATGGAGTGAGATGAGTCTTTGATACTGGACAGTTTTTGTTTTATTCTCATCTAAAAACAGGGATGATAGCTCATACAATAGAGATTTCAAAGGTATTTTATTTTGAAACTCTACATCAGAATGTCCTGTTTTTTTCTGAGTGACTAGATGGGGTGTCCTGCTATCACCCTGGAGTGAGATGAGTCTTTGATACTGGAAAGTTTTTGTTTTATTCTCATCTAAACAGAGAGGGATGATAGCTCATATATGAGATTTCAAAGGTCTTTTATTTTGAAACTGTACATCAGAATGTCCTGATTTTCCCTGAGTGACTAGGTGGGGTGTCCTGCTATCACCCTGGAGTAAGATGCGTCTTTGATACTGGACAGTTTTTGTTTTATTCTCATCTAAAAACAGGGATGATAGCTCATACAATAGAGATTTCAAAGGTATTTTATTTTGAAACTCTACATCAGAATGTTCTGATTTTTTCTGAGTGACTAGATGGGGTATCCTGCTATCACCCTGGAGTGAGATGCGTCTTTGATACTGGACAGTTTTTGTTTTATTCTCATCTAAAAACAGGGATGATAGCTCATACAATAGAGATTTCAAAGGTATTTTATTTTGAAACTCTACATCAGAATGTCCTGATTTTTTCTGAGTGACTAGATGGGGTGTCCTGCTATCACCCTGGAGTGAGATGAGTCTTTGATACGGGACAATTTTTGTTTTATTCTCATCTAAAAACAGGGATATTAGCTCATGCAATAGAGATTTCAAAGGTCTTTTATTTTGAAACTTTACTTCAGAATGTCCTGATTCTCCCTGAGTGACTAGGTGGGGAGTCCTGCTATCACCCTGGAGTGAGATGAGTCTTTGATACTTGAGAGTTTTTGTTTTATTCTCATCTAAACAGAGAGGGATTATAGCTCATATATGAGATTTCAAAGGTCTTTTATTTTGAAACTCTACATCAGAATGTCCTGATTCTCCCTGAGTGACTAGGTGGGGTGTCCTGCTATCACCCTGGAGTGAGATGCGTCTTTGATACTGGACATTTTTTGTTTTATTCTCATCTAAAAACAGGGATGATAGCTCATGCAATAGAGATTTCAAAGGTCTTTTATTTTGAAACTGTACTTCAGAATGTCCTGATTCTCCCTGAGTGACTAGGTGGGGTGTCCTGCTATCACCCTGGAGTGAGATGAGTCTTTGATACTGGACAGTTTGTGTTTTATTCTCATCTAAACAGAGAGGGATGATAGCTCATATATGAGATTTCAAAAGTCTTTTATTTTGAAACTGTACATCATAATGTCCTGATTTTTTCTGAGTGACTAGGTGGGGTGTCCTGCTATCACCCTGGAGTTTGTTGAGTCTTTGATATTGGACAGTTATTGTTTTATTCTCATCTAAAAACAGGGATGATAGCTCATATATGAGACTTCAAAGGTATTTTATTTTGAAACTGTACACCAGAATGTCCTGATTTTTTCTGAGTGAATAGATGGGGTGTCCTGCTATCACCCTGGAGTGAGATGAGTCTTTGATACTGGACAGTTTTTGTTTTATTCTCATCTAAAAATAGGGATGATAGCTCATACAATAGAGATTTCAAAGGTATTTTATTTTGAAACTCTACATCAGAATGTCCTGATTTTTTCTGAGTGACTAGGTGGGGTGTCCTGCTATCACCCTGGAGTGAGATGAGTCTTTGATACTGGACAGTTTTTGTTTTATTCTCATCTAAAAACAGGGATGATAGCTCATACAATAGAGATTTCAAAGGTATTTTATTTTGAAACTCTACATCAGAATGTCCTGATTTTTTCTGAGTGACTAGATGGGGTGTCCTGCTATCACCCTGGAGTGAGATCAGTCTTTGATACTTGAGAGTTTTTGTTTTATTCTCATCTAAACAGAGAGGGATTATAGCTCATATATGAGATTTCAAAGGTCTTTTATTTTGAAACTCTACATCAGAATGTCCTGATTCTCCCTGAGTGACTAGGTGGGGTGTCCTGCTATCACCCTGGAGTGAGATGCGTCTTTGATACTGGACACTTTTTGTTTTATTCTCATCTAAAAACAGGGATGATAGCTCATACAATAGAGATTTCAAAGGTATTTTATTTTGAAACTCTACATCAGAATGTCCTGATTTTTTCTGAGTGACTAGGTGGGGTGTCCTGCTATCACCCTGGAGTTTGTTGAGTCTTTGATATTGGACAGTTATTGTTTTATTCTCATCTAAATACGGGGATGATAGCTCATATATGAGACTTCAAAGGTATTTTATTTTGAAACTGTACACCAGAATGTCCTGATTTTTTCTGAGTGACTAGATGGGGTGTCCTGCTATCACCCTGGAGTGAGATGAGTCTTTGATACTGGACAGTCTTTGTTTTATTCTCATCTAAAAATAGGGATGATAGCTCATACAATAGAGATTTCAAAGGTATTTTATTTTGAAACTCTACATCAGAATGTCCTGTTATTTTATGAGTGACTAGGTGGTGTGTCCTGCTATCACCCTGGAGTGAGATGAGTCTTTGATACTGAACAGTTTTTGTTTTATTCTCATCTAAAAACAGGGATGATAGCTCATACAATAGAGATTTCAAAGGTCTTTTATTTTGAAACTGTACTTCAGAATGTCCTGATTCTCCCTGAGTGACTAGGTGGGGTGTCCTGCTATCACCCTGGAGTGAGATGAGTCTTTGATACTGGACAGTTTTTGTTTTATTCTCATCTAAAAACAGGGATGATAGCTCATACAATAGAGATTTCAAAGGTCTTTTATTTTGAAACTGTACTTCAGAATGTCCTGATTCTCCCTGAGTGACTAGGTGGGGTGTCCTGCTATCACCCTGGAGTGAGATGAGTCTTTGATACTGGACAGTTTTTGTTTTATTCTCATCTAAACAGAGAGGGATGATAGCTCATATATGAGATTTCAAAGGTCTTTTATTTTGAAACTGTACATCAGAAAGTCCTGATTCTCCCTGAGTGACTAGGTGGGGTGTCCTGCTATCACCCTGGAGTGAGATGAGTCTTTGATACTGGACAGTTTTTGTTTTATTC